>NC_133439.1:4966915-5274379 GCF_964197705.1 Penicillium psychrofluorescens | reverse complement strand
CAATCAAAAGTTTGAGCCTGCTCAGCCTGAGTCTCACGTCAACGAGGCTTTTGCTGGTACAGCATCTGGTACGACCCCACCTTCCCTCGTTTGGATATCTGCGTCTGGTATATACTAACAAGGTCATACAGATGATAAAGCCGGTCCGAAGCAACGCCGCCATTGGGGCTGGCCGCGTCACGAGGAAAACAAACCCGAAACAAAGCAGCAACCTAACCAGGCTGGGGAGCAAAGAGACAATACTGACTGGGTTGTCGGGTCGTAAAAATATAATCGTGTTCGGCAGAGGGGCCGAGAGATTGGCGTCGGGGTTTGGAGGAGGCTAGCAGTGACTGGGATACGGCGTATGTGAGATTGTGAAGATAATTTGGTACTTTTCGAATTCAGTTATACCCGCCCTCCACAGTCTAATCATCGATTTTCTTCCTCATAGTAAAATGTATTTGTGCTGGGACGGCCGATTCTCGGGAAAAGGTTGTCATGATTCGATGGCATAACCCCCTAAAATCTCATGGACCCATCACGGCTAGTAACAGTTCTTCGAACTCGGAGTTCTCAAGGTGCGAGTTAAAGTCCGACATGTCTATATCAGCATCGTAAACTGAAAACGTCTCATTCTGAGTTTCCGCAGGGTATTGTATCTCCTGTGGGTCCCGAATGTCTATGTCGCTGCTTCCATATTCATGCTGATGAGACTCTGTTGGATTTGGGGTCTCCGCAACAGGAAAAAGTTCACTCTCTAGAGTTGGTGACGTCTCGTGTGTTTCAGTCACACTTTGATAAGATTGCTGCGGGCTAGTAGGTGGCGGAATATCGCTCAGATCGAAGTTTCTTCTTGCAGCCACGCGGCGGAGACAGCTATGGCCAAACTCGAAAGACCGTCGAGCTGCCCCGGAAGTTTTTCCCAGACAACGTAGCCAGAGAAGTCCTTTCTTCGCTCCATTCAACACAGCATCAACCGATTCAGAGGCGACAGCAACCTCTTCTGGCTTCGTCGGCACTGGACCAATGAAGATGTCGAGAAGCAAGATAGTAGTCGCTTGGGTTATAATGCGAACAAACTCCCACCATTGATGGAGTTCATAACACCAATCTAAAGAAGCCTGATCCGGCAGCAGTGCTATAACAGCCATGGAAGCTTGGAGACAAGCTAAGGCTGAGAGATTACTTATTCTCGAACGGGCAACCCGTAAGCCGCTTTTTCTTTCAAGTGCGGGGCGATTTAAGCAGGGCCGATTCAAAATGATTCGAGTACTGTAGTAAGTCAAAGCGAGCGAAACCTGCATGGGAGATTCGATCGATGGCAGTAGATTACCGCGACTGTCTTCGAAGCAAAATGATGGATGTAAAACTGATACCCAGTTATCCATCTTCTCGCTATATAGAAATATGCGGCTTTCAATTCGGGCCCAATCTTTTCGATGACTTCCCGTCGCATACACCCCACTGCTAATGGCATGAGAGATCAGCGACAGATCTGCCATGTAGAAATGATAGAGGGATGAGCTCGGCGTTATAGACCTAAGCAGAGATCTTTGGGAATCCATCTTTCTTTGATCCGTATGAATTGTCCATTGAAGGTTCTGAACCTGCGTAGGTGTCTCATTGTTTGTCTGATGGCTATCAGACTCCGCATGGGCCGGGCTAGGCAGTGGAGTTGGCGGAGATAGAGAGCTCGAAGCTGATCCGAGACAAGAAACCCTTCCAGTCATAACGGACAGGAGGTGTTCCAGACGGAATATTGACCACCATAGCTGCTTTCTGGCTTCTTCGGAAATTTCGTCGGTCCCGTCTTTCTTTTTCTGAAGATTGATACCTAACGAGATGGCCGATCGCGCGGCGATACCAATCATTTTCCAAGACCTAAAACGTTAGTTCTAAAGAAACAGGATAGTACCCACTCAAAATCTCTTCAAAAAACATACCTATTTATCTGCGATATAGCCAGGAAGAAAAATGCCATCAAGGCTTCGAATTGCACTTGCTGCAAATCATCATGCTCATAAAGAATATTTTCTGGAACACTGAGCGACCTAGCGCGTGTGAAGAAGAGGTTCTCGTCGGCATTATGTATGTTCTGCTCGGCGAGTCGGGAAAACGCGCAACCGATGGCAAGGATGAGGTTAAAGATGGCTAGCCATTTTCTACCGGGGTTGACAGTACTCGTGAGATAGCAGCGATGATATTGCTCGCGGAAAAGGTCCTGTCGGATGAACGGCAAAGAGATTTGGACTTTGTCCAGGTACACCTGGAATAATCGGTCTGATAGAGCTCTTGGAGGAAGAACAAAGGCGTTGGTCACGTTTGCCTCAGATAAGTTCCGATCGTCAAGATGATAATTCATTGACGCAATTGATTCATTCATTGAACCTTGGTGTAATGGTGTATGCGCCGAATCTTCGTCGCTACTCTGCCGCGTTGCCTCGGATTCCAATCGTTGCATCCATACAATCTCAGAGTTCTTGCCCATATAACCAGTCGCCCGACTTTGCTCATCCCGATTGAAATCTTCGCTAGCAACATCATTATCTTCAAGCGAGCCAAGTGACGATGAGGACGAGGCGTTGGAACGTTTTCTTTGATGCCTTGCGCCTGTGGCGTGCGAGCTTCCCTAGACCTCGTTAATGGACGGATATGTTGGATTGGTATGCGAACACACTTTTAAAGCCTTCCTGACCCGATTTGCGATAGGTTCTTCGATTTCGAGAGAAATATTCCGAAGCAGTTCTTCATAGCCCTCATTCTTTCTTCGCTCGGATTCCAACTGTTTTTGCAGTCTGATAAGCTTCCCCTCCGGAACAAAACAATTCGTCAAGCCCTGTGAGAGACACTGAGAACACCTTGGCTGTTTGCCGTCACATTTCGTCTTGCGTTCTCGGCAATTGTTGCAAGCGCGACTTATACGTCGTCCGCTACTCTCCCGGCTTTCGTGTTGTAGGCGTGGGATTGGAAGCTTGCTGGACATTTAGTTGAAGTGATCGGACGATAAAAAGAAAATCGGCATCGAAGTGTCAAATTTTTAGCGCATGAAGTTGAAATAGTGTCTGAAAGAGCTGAGCGGGGCTTGACAGCTACGTCATGCTTCATATGCGGCAATATAGCTGCTGAATAATATTATGAAAAAGGTACTTATAGTTAGGTATTTGGTCAAACAGAATAGAAATTACGCTTCTAAAATGCAGTACCAAGCTAATCAATTGGTGTGAACTACCATGAATAACATGTGTAGTGTGCATGAAAAGTTGAGGCTGGATATCAACCTTCCTCGCAGGCAGACCGTCATCATAGACTGGGAGGGAAAAAAAAGAAAGAAAAAATTTTTGGGGGCCCCCGACCTCAGGAAAAGCCAGCCTCGTGAATCAAAGCTGCAAGATACAAAATTGAAAAAGGCATCTGTTCGGTCGCTTGATGACATTTGAAGCGCTCGTAACAGTATAATTTTAGGTCATGTCACCTATCTGCGACACAATGAAGGAATCAAACGAGGTTTCCTGGGAACTCTCTCTTCGTCTGAGCCACTAAGAGTACAAATGGCCCTACGGTTCTGCACTTGGCTACCAAGAAACACCAAATGACATAGCATGCTCAATACTATTAGCATATGATCCCACGTAGGGTCGATCCTATCGTAATACTTTCATCACGTAAGGGGTATATAAAAAAAGTCTCAATCTATAGCAGTTTTGCTAGGGGGCTTTTTACGTACACCATAAAAACATCATACACATGCACGTAAGGGGAAAATTAGCAAGTAAGGGTTGGGAAGTGATTACATTGCTGCTCAGCAACGCCGGAATTGTCGTTTCTCAAGCAGAGATGATCTTCATTATTGTGTCATCCAAACTAGTGGTCCAAACTACATATTTTGGTTATAACAATAGCGCTCTGGTAATAATTTGATTGAGACCGCATGCTTCGAATGTTATGATCGTGGGTAAGACATCAACACGGCTAGGGAATTCACCCTATAAATAATTAGCCAATTGCCTCAATAAGCTTCCACGCTCTACTGTTTAAATTTCTTCGGTGGTGCCTTGAAAATATCTTCCATCCATCACCATGCGTTTCACACTGCCGTTATCTGGTAAGCGCAGCCTGTTCCATTCTTATGCTCGACAAACGAAATGATAAATATACTGATCTCTTAGTGATTTTGCTCTGCACCACGTCGACGTGCTTAGCTACATCCGCAAACCAGCCCAGCTACCCGCAAGTCGAGATTGAAGCTGCTAGCACAGCAAATGCAGGTAAGGACCCACCAACAAAGAGACCGTATATCCATACACCTACTGACGAAAACAACAGTGAAAGCGCATTTTTCGATTTCGGCTCCCACTTCTACTCCAGTTCTGATGGCAACTTTTACCAAAAGAGCACTGCGTCCAAAGCGAGATGGCGCTTCGTTGTAAACTAGAAGGAATAGCAAGCTTCCGTATTCTCATACACTACACATAGACAATGATGATGATTTCCGGGTTTGTGGCTATCCATGTAATTCAGTTTATTGCAGCAATAATGGCCATCAACGTTGCAACACAGGCGGCCAGTGTGCCTGCTGTGATCGTTAGTCCCATTTATTTTGGGTGGTAGGATGAGATATGAGACGCAGTCTCCTAGATAACACCATTTTGATCCCAGATTGTATTTCCTTGTGCCATTTATGAGTCTCTTATTTATACTGAAATAGAGAATTAGTCTGATAGGGAATAGAAACACGCCGATGTATATCGCCGCTTAGTATAACGACCTACCTAACGATTAGAGAATCAAAATTAGCAACAATAGCTAGACTATAGATTAAATAAGGCTTCGATAGTTAGGAAAACATATTATCTCTATAACTACTAGTCGTACTAGGGGTAATATCGACTGCGACTTATTAATGGCTATAGGAGTCATTTAACGTCTATTATTAGGTATCCAAGGCCACTGAAAAGACGGACCTATAAACTCATCTCTCTTCTTTCATCGAGTTAGTAGGTCAGCTTTATAATCGGGAATAGGATCCAGTGCTTTGCCCTGCGAACCACTAGTTAAATTGAGATCTGAAGCAATATCGGACATTAACCAACAATGTATCGGAAACTAGGTCAGTGCAAATTCCGGAAACCAAGAGCCTAACGGAAGCTAAATTGGCTTACATTGTAGCGCAGGTTGCGGACCTTCATAATCCGGGAATGGAGTAAAAACTACAGTTAGGACCTGCACTGTGCTCAACCTCCAGTATTTTATAAGGTTTTCGCTTGTGCGGAGGGGTAAACACCCGATCCGATCTTCCGATGTAGTCAGATCCGCGGAGTTGAGGTAAGCCGCTAAGTCTGCGTTGTTTCGTCAAAAACCGACTCAACATTTTCTCAGACTCCGAATGTTCTCGTCGACAGATCCAGTCCCGGAACTCGGTTTACAGGCAATTACGCTGGCAATAGTGATGGAATGGAGTCTGCACCATCGCGGCCTTCGTGGGAGCTGCTTGCTCTCGATTACCCAGCGTCAAGAGATATTGATGACTCTATTTCGGAGCATGTTAGCATCCTTAGTAATAATAATGACGCACCTTGGTCAGGTATTTTATCACAGTCCTTCCTCTACCACACTTTCGAAACCTGGTCTTGGTCGCACACTTGAAAGTGGTCTGGTGGGCAGTTGACAGCATCTTAGCCTCTAGGATTTACGGGCGCTCCCTCTAGCCAAATACATATTATTCTTTATATGCTGATGAGATTCATTCAAAAGGTGGCTTGCTCTCCGAATTCTTGGCGTGGAGTGGTAGCTCCAAATTGTTATCGGAGTCCGAGACTGCAAACTTTATTTACCACATTTGTCCGAAATGACATCCGAAGCAGTGCAGTTCTTTTCGTTTCTTCTCCTGAGAACTTATTTAAAGTAAAGCAATACTTTTAGTTTGGAACTCTCTGCTCTGTCTTGTACAGTATATCCATTCATTTTCTTGAATATGGCACAAAACTACGCAGAATCCTGGCTGCAGGTACGTGCCCAATCTCATGTAATCCCGGTCCATCCACGTACTGATTGAACCTGCCGTATCAGCTGGAGGCGGCAACTGGTGGCAGAGTGGCTCTTAATGGGAGCTTCTCGGATATACGGAAGCAGTTCGCGAGTCTCTTGGAAGCCATTTCGCCAGGTTATCCTTCTGCCTCGGACTCAGTTAGCGTGTCCGATAGTATCGTACAGGGTGTTCGGTATCGGGTCTATGCTCTGTCTTGTGCGAGTTGTTCCGATGGGTTGGCGCGGCTGATAAAGACGCCAGCAGTTTTATATTGCTGAACGAGAGCATCTTCCCTAAATTTCCGCCAGTATATATATCGACTGCAGAGTGTGACCCTTTGCGAGATGATGGCAAAACTCTGGCAGTCGCCTTAAGTGACGCTGGGGTGAACGTTCGTGAGGACTTCTACCGAGGCATGCCTCACTGTTTCTGGTTCTTCAATACCCTCCCCGAATGGTCCGTCTTTATTGAGAATACGGTTTCATCGATTGCGTGGATTCAAGGAGGTGGCCAACGTTCTTAGTCTTGCCAGTCCTCTGCGTTGACACATCTATTGATGTAATTGACTCTACGGATCGCAAGTGCAATTTTGACAATTTCAACATGACTAGGAACCCATAAATGTAAACTCTGTTGGCCTTACTCCAGATCACTCATGGAGAGTTATAACTCTATGGAAACACCTGTTTATCAATAATTAGCTGTACATACAAAGCCCCAATCAGGCCTCATGAAAGCGTAAGTGATCGCTTCTGACTTGCAGTCTATCACCGAAACTCTCTGGAAGTTTGCTATTGTTTTCGCAACTTCGAGTAGTTTAGCGTAGTCATACTTCAGGTTTTACGTATTGTTAACGTGCATATATTGCCGCTATTTTCTCCATAGCATTTAAAATTTCGTGAAGAGCATTGTTCTTGCTGACTATACAAACACTAACAAACAAGCGTGACGGACAATAAACAAAGTAACTGCTTGAACATAACCATGACGAGTACATTTGACATCCTGAAACCTTGTATCTCGAGCATAATCGGGTTATTCTTGGTGGAAATCGGCAAGACTTCCCTTCAGAGATTTCTCAAGACTGCTGTAGTAGTTTGGAACACCGCCTAAGTAGATGAGTGGCTCCCGAACTTTGCCGGGAATATTCGTTCCCATATACCACTGAGTCACAAACAAAAAGATGTTAGAAAAAAAAATACCCTAGCCCATGGATAGATAGGTGTTTCTTACCGAGTCTGTCTCTGGAAGCAATGAAGAATAAGCGAACTTGCGAACGTCTTCTCCCCACAGGTGCTCCGCATCAGCTCTAGCCTCAATACGTTGCAGGCCCAGTTTCTTCATGTGGTTCATCGCCCCGACTATGAAGTTCCCTTGATACTCCGCACATGTTGGCCCGTTACACAGCGCCGTGGGTGCCTGGGGCCCGTAGATAAAGAACATGTTGGGGAATCCTGACACTGCCATCCCAAGGTAGGTCTTGGTGCCGTCTTTCCATTTATCGGTAAGAGGCTGACCCGCCTTACCTTGGATACCCATTTGGAGCAGACCGCCAGTGACAGCGTCGAAGCCCGTCGCGCAGACGACGTAATCGAATTCCCACTCTTTCTCGGTCGTCTTGATTCCACGCTCTGTGACTTCAACAACTGGCGTAGACTTGACGTCCACAAGCGAAACGTTCGGCTGGTTGAATATCTCGTAGTATCCATTCTCCAGAGAGATACGCTTGCATCCAAAGCCATGTGGCTGAGTCTCAGGCGCCAGTATCTCCCGAAGACGAGGATCCTGGACTCGCCTTCTCACCTTCGCTTTCCAAAAGTCATAGGCCTCCTTGTTGGCATCTTTTGTGAAGAGCATATCCTGGTAGGTGGCAAGCCAGAAGTGGAAATCACCGTGCTTCCACAGTTCTTCGTATGTTTCGTTTCGCTTCTCTGGCGAGTCCTCAAATGTGGAGCGGGGTATGAAATTAAAGCTGAACCCGCCGAAGCTATTCCGGCGGTTTTCAAACAAGTCTGGATACTCCTCTCTAGGCATTGCCTGCTCCTTGCCCCTGAAATCCACCTGTTTCATAGGCAAGGCCAAATTCGGAGTTCGTTGGAAGAGAACGAATTCACTTGCAGTCTGACTGAGCTCCTGAGCGAGCTGTACTCCCGTCGAGCCCGTTCCAATGACGGCGACCTTTTTACCGCGAAGATCCGGCTCTTGCTTGGGCCAGTATGAAGGATGGATGAATGTGCCCTTGAATTTGTCTATGCCCTTCCAGCCTGGGATATGTCTCTTGGCCGAGAAGCCGGTGTTGAGAAGGAGATACCGAGCCACAAACTTCTTTCCGGATGAACCCGTGACATGCCACAGATTATTCTGTTCATCAAACACCGCCTGCGAGATAAACATGTTGAATTCCGTATCCCGTCTCAAATCCCATTTGTCATCCACGAAAGAGAAGTAGTCACGTAGTTCCTGACTGCCAGGAAAGCGTTGCTTCCATGACCAATCTTTCCATAGTCCAGGATCGGAGAATTCATAATGTGGCACCGTACTGTCGACTCGGGCGCCGGGATATCGGTTCCAGTACCAGACACCGCCGAAGTCTGATGCAGAATCGACAAGCCTCACCTTGTAGCCATCTTCGCGAAGCTTTTTGAGTTGGTAGACGCCTCCGAAGCCCGCACCCACAATGAGCGCGTCCAAATAGTCATTTTCCGAGGTGGGACTCATGAGGAAATTCAATAGTCAAGACCTGAAAAATCACGAGATAAAATAGAAAAGGAAGACTGAATTGAACTTTGAAATTGCAGACGAACTGGGGATGATATAGGATATACGGGTTCTAAGGCACTACCCCGGAAATCCACATTCTGTGGCAAGATGAGTAAGCTACTCAGGATAGGATTGTAGTGAGTATGCGGGGGAATTGCAATGACTTCCCGATTCAGTATACGCACATGAATCTTATGCGATGGAGATGCCATCTTTCCGATTCGGATGCCGATAGGGTGGAGTTTCCGAAAGCGAGAGCCAGGATCACTGCTTGGCCTTTGGAAGCCAAGGGCCCCACTTCGGACATCTCTTCGGAGTTCACAATGATCAACGTGGATTTACCGGTGTCATCTTCAGCGTTTTCGGACACAACGAAGTGGTAAACTCCGAGCCAACAACTGTGAGGGCTTATTGCGATACTGATTGTGGAACAACTACCTTAATAAAAATAGTGGACCGCAATAATTGAAGTATCTGACAATATCTTAATCAATCACCATTATGTACAAACGTTTGAAAACATATCAAGAAGAAATAGTATAACACTTCTACGGCCATTCAAAGGGGAGTCTCCCAGACTCGACATTCGATTCCCAGAGCGAACCCGGAATGGAGTCGCAGAACAACTGGTTCCAGATGGTATTGCTCTCCTCGACTTGCAGACCATTTGGGAGTTCCGAGAACTGGGTCTCGATCATGCTATGTAGGTCTCGGCTTTCCAACCCATTATCCAGATCCTGCAGCACATTGCATGGGGAAGTTTGGGAAGCAGGTGACGGACGGACCTGACTGTCAAAAGGTTGCACGTCACCAAATAGGTCCTTTACCAGAGCTCCATGATGCTTCAAACGACGATCACGTCGTTTTTCCATGAATCGATTGCAAGCCTGGCGAAGATCCCGCACAATCCGGAGGTACCATCGTGCCAGTATATCATTCGACTGGAAGCGATCCATCAACCTCTCAGCCAAATCCATAGCATGACCCAGAGGAAACAAACGGTCCAGATCCGCGAAATAGCCTATCCCTAATATGAGAGCGGAATTAAAGAGCGAGTTCACAACATAGGGAAGCCGTTTCGGTATCTCATCCGCGTACAGGAAGCACTGCAGGAGATTGATTGTAAGTACGGCCGAGTTAACTGAAGCATGAGCTAGCAGCGTATCGGACGGTTGTGTCGATGGCGAGAGCGTGTCATCGCTGGTACTCATGAGCGGTAAGGCGGCGGTGTCATTGGCCACATGTCTTTGGACCAGGTCTATCAGATATGGGCGAGTCACCAGCATGATGGTCCAGTAATAAGCCTCCTTGAGGTGGCAGAGTCCAATGTTGAGTTGGGTCTTTCCATCTTGAATGCCGATGTATTCCTCGGCGGAAATGTGATCCGCCAAAAGACCTTCACGGAAATGAGAAGCCCATTCCCGATGAGTCGGCTGACATGCTGTAGGACGGCAGGAGAGACTTCCTGCTTTGAATAAACTTCAGAGAGAATCTTCTCAAAGATGTGACATAGATCGGTGGACGGCGAATACCCCTGCTGCGACATTGTGTCCCGAGTTTCCGTGGTGGATGGCAGTTGTCCAAGGGTAGTGCTCAGGAAAAGATCCTGTACGCGTAAAACCTTCCATATGCGCTCGCGCTTAGAGCTCTCCGCTGCTGAAAAGAGTGCGTTTATATCAGCTCGGTGGATGCCCAAGGAGTGCGCTACACGGACGGCCATCCCGACATACATGCTAGCTGCATGGGGACATGCCGAGTTGACAAGATACGTGGCAATGAGGCAATATATCTGCACTGTAGCAATGTTCGCAGGTTCGAGAAACCTTGTCGATGACAGGTAGCGCCCGTAGGCAAAATATGCATCTGCTTGCTCATCATGGTTCTTAGGTCCGCATTGAGCTCCAATAGCGAGGGCAAGGAAATTGATGCAAGTGCTGGAGTCGGCAGAGGCCGGTTGTTGGAGCCAAGGAATAATCTCCGTCGCCAACTCTTCATAT
The DNA here is from genome assembly GCF_964197705.1 of Penicillium psychrofluorescens. Classification (NCBI taxonomy): domain Eukaryota; kingdom Fungi; phylum Ascomycota; class Eurotiomycetes; order Eurotiales; family Aspergillaceae; genus Penicillium; species Penicillium psychrofluorescens. The sequence continues at coordinate 5,263,615 of NC_133439.1, read as the reverse complement.
CCGAAGAGATCAAAGACGCAGCTTGTGGCGCTCGCATACCACTTGAGATAATAACGAGCATCCTCTACCGAAGGCCGCGGAGGCTCCATGTTTGCCTCATCCCAGTTGATCGAGATGGTAGAATCTTCATCGAGAACGTCGTTCTCTGCAGGCATTTCTGTGAAGTAGCTTGCCCCAAGCGCGCTATGGACAATGCTCCGGATACTTTGAAGCGCAGACAGATTGGCGGAGGGCCCCAAAAATATGTAGGTTCCCTGACGATTGCGGATTAATCGCGAAATGTGAGACACCATGGAGCCAAGCGGGGATGAAATCGAGAGATTCCTGGAGATCGTTGTATGAGATGGAGAACTCGACTGGCTATGCGACCCCTGCCAAGAGTCCAGAACGCCAGGGCCGTATCCAGGAGCATCAGCATCCTGACTGCCGTCGCCATTGGGTTGAGGATATAAGAAGGCTGAGTTTTTTTCGCCTTGCGGCGGTTGAGGCGCGTGACGCGCAGAGAGACGTCGTCAGCACTGAGCCTCGACCTTCCGAGTACGACATCTACCACACGGATGAAGCCCATCGCACTTTTCTTTACGTCGCCTGCAATTTTCGCATGCTTTCCGGCGACGGAAAGAACTTTGTCGTTGGCAGGGGCTGGTAGGTTGTGCCATAGAAGTTTGCGTTGGCTCACATATCATGAGAGTATCCATTAATTGTGACATGCGTTTCGTGAGGAACCTTATGGCTGGGTAACGATGAAGATTTGTATTTTTATGCCGGATCTCAAGCGTGTTCTCTATCCGATCCGGGGAAAGAGCGGGGTTGTGGGGGGGCGACGCCAAGATAACTCGTGGTCTGTTAGTCAACGATGGTTGCCAACCGGGGAGACACGAAAACCCAATCACCCGAGATTGAAATCGTCATCAGCGGACATGGGCCGCAGCTTATTGGTAGAACCCGCGAATAGAACCTAGGTAACTTATATCCAATCAACATGAGCAAAATACGGGGGCAGAACGCGATTATGCTTGTGTGAGCAAGGTGGGTCTCAAGATGCAGAGAGATCTTTACGTGCAGTGAAGGGTTAAAGATCGGAGATTCTGCAGCATATCTTTCTTCACTCGAAGTAACGAGATCACTCAAGTATTTAAAAACTAATAACTGATATACACCAATATCAAATGCGGAAAAGCTAGTCAAGTTTTCAGACTGCCGCTCCAATTTCCATCTGTTCGGAGCCTTGCTATACATCATTTCACAAACTATATTGCTTGACCTAATAGCGCGCTTTACTCAAGTCATTTCCTAGCAGGAATTCCTCACCAATTTTATATCATACTCGAGCTCAAGGCTAGCTCGGCTGTCCTCTTTACGCTCCACAAAATCCACGACCAGAGAGTCCTTCACCGCGAAGACAGAATCATTGGCTAAGTACTTATCCTTTCGGTCGAAGATCTGTGTCGTCAAAGGACGATATTCTTCGTGAGTCGCCTGGCCTCTGTTAGTCGGGGTTATAATAGATTGTCCTTGCTTGCTGATCAAAACGTACGATGATGTGGATGTGGGCCGGGCGGAAGGGGTGACGGTCCAACAATTCGAGAAGCTTACCTGCTGGTCCTGTTGATCACATTTCCCTGTCAACACTGCGTAGCAATCCCAATTTCGGGGCCCCAAAATGATGGTTCGTAGGTTTTTGTATACATACCGTCATCCGGAACAGGATACGGTGTCGGCCTTAAGCAGTAGAAGGAATATCTACCTTCCTTATCCGTCTGGAACTTGCCTCGCAAATTGAATTCGGTTTGTTTTGGATCCTGCTGTTCATAAAGCCCGTTCGTCGACGCTTGCCAGACTTCGACCGTTGCTCCCGCCAGAGACTTCTGTGTCGAGAAATCCATTACGCGACCGTGCATGAATGTCATCTCACCGTCATCGGGCTTGTCAAAGACGATATCATCTCCATTCTTACGATAGGGAGTGTCCGCGCGGAAGAATGGACCTAGAATAGCAGTGGCGGTTGGCGCATCTTTCGCTTCTTTGGCTAGTTTGAAGGTGATTTCATCGACGAGACTGTTCGAGTGAGTGATCCAGTTATATCCACCGAGCCTAGGTGAGGAAGCCTACGATTCAAGGCCAATCACATCGCAGATTAGCTGTCCTTCGTTGCGCTTGTCGTCGCTCATCTTGCCCGCCCAGTTAAGTAACCGGACTCCGGACATCCACTCGTCGACTGTGAGCTCATTCTCACGCGCAAAATCGTGCACATGTCGGATCAAGCCGGTCATGAGCTGGCGCAGACGTGGTGAAGCTCTCGGGCCCATCGATTCGATGACATGGTCCGTAAAGTCGGGGTCGAAGCGGTGCTGTGCCATTGTGTATTTCCTCGAATATTTGCCGCGGATAATGTCAGGATAGCCACGAGTGAATGAACCGGCAGTAGAATATTTCTCATTCTTATTATTATCTAGAATTCGTCGACGTTTCCCAATATTCACAGTCCTTGCAAGGCTATGGCGGTTGCCACCAAGGGTCCGAAAAACGGGGTTGTTTCCTTCGGGACGGGTGGTCTTCCGATCGGCAGCCTTCCAAGCTCTGGCTTCCGAGCTAAGCCCCGAAATCTCACGGTCCGCAAGTAGGCTTAAGAAGATTGGGGCAAACCTAAACCTTCGGACTCCGAAAGGAGACTGACCTGTGCAGGAGAGTCTCTGGCCCCTTCTTGTGGGGAATTCTGGGGCATAGCGGAGCATGTCAAGGCCAAATTTATGGTGGGTTGCGATGGTGCCCACTCTTGGGTACGCCGTCAGGCCGGTTTCAGCTTAGAGGGAGACTCAACCGACCATATTTGGGGTGTGCTCGACATTATTCCCATCACGGACTTCCCAGATATTCGCCATCGATGCGCTATCCGCTCAGCGAACGCGGGCAGTGTCATGGTGATTCCTCGCGAGAACAAACTTGTTCGGCTCTACATCCAGCTCCAGGCGACTGACCATCACAAGAGCGGCTCTAAGACCGACCGGTCTTGGATCACTCCGGAGATCATCCTGCACTCTGCTCAGCGCATCTTGCACCCTTATAAGCTTGATTACGCGTATTGCGACTGGTGGACTGCGTACCAGATTGGACAACGTGTGGGCAATCATTTTTCGCTACGCGATCATGTCTTCCTAGCAGGCGATGCTGTCCACACGCATTCTCCAAAGGCAGGACAGGGTATGAATGTCAGCATCCAAGATAGTGAGCTCCTTCCTTCTGACGAGCCTGCATCCGGTACTCACACTTGGAATAGCGTATAACTTAGGATGGAAATTCGCACATGTAATCAGCGGCCTCAGCGAACCATCTATCCTCCAGACTTATGAATCTGAGAGTTGACGTCGAGGGCAGACTGCCAGTCTTTGAGGTGTTGTTTCTCGGATAGGCTTTGCTGAACCAATGACTCCTGGACGAAGAAATTCTTCAGCGTTGATGCAGCGACGATTTGACAATGGCAGCATCGTAGCCTCGACATGTCAACACTTTTGGTCTTACCAGCATTATTCACGCAGCCGTCAATCCTTCCAAATTTCTCCCTAGTCTCTTTCATTCAGGCGTCTACGGAGTCAGCCCTGCTGACATCCACAACAGAGTGCATAACCTGTGCATTGGGAAACTCTTTTACAGTGGACTATACAACTGCACTGACCGTTCGGATATCGTTTCGGGCTATTGGGCAATTTAGGTTTGCAGCGCACCGCGGCCTTTCGGCTTCCGATAGCATTTCCGAGACGGTAGCTCCACCACATTCAGCGACGAGACAGGTCTTCTTTTACGACTACACTCGCAGAAATGTCCCAACGGCATACATTTTTCGTCATTTTATGAGGAATACGACGCGATTTCGGAGTTATAGGGACTATGGGACAATGGGTCCACAGGTCTCAGTCGTATCTGTACGGTTGCTGCGTCAAAATAAAGATTTTTTTTCTTGAGAACTTTCTGTCGTATATGGCACATTTAAGTCAATCCCCAGCCATTAGATAACGTGCGATTTTCTCTTGGACCCAATGGATACGTCGGACCCTGATCCGTACCCGCTTCACTTAGGAGCTGCTGAGACAGCCGACGGATCTGTCGGATTGCAGATCATTCCGGGGAAAGCCGAAGGAGGTACCAAATCCGACACCAAATCCCGTTCTTTACCTCAATGTACAATAGCAAGTGGCGTTATTTCAGAATAGATTTATATTGGGGTCTCTTCTCCATTGCCAACAGAGCAATTTTCAGTTCCCTATTTTTTCTTATCTCGAACGCAAACATTAAATATAAAGTACCAATATCTTTCGCATTAGATGATACCTGACAAGGATGGAACCCATTACATCCCGTTGTGCTGTCATATCTCCGGACCCCGGGAGTCCCGTTACGATTCGAAACTTCCAAATTGACTCGCCGCCTGTTGATTCCATTCACGTCAAAGTCTTGTTAGCCGGAATCTGTGGCACCGACCCTCACCTTTGGAAAGGGGATCTTCCGCTCAGCACATCCATCGTTCTGGGACACGAAGGTGTGGGGGAAGTTGTCGCATTACACTCTAGTGTAACAACAGACCATGCCAACCAACCGCTTCGCAAAGGGGATCTAGTCTACTGGACGGCCATAAGGCCCTGCGGTAGGTGTTATCGTTGCACTGTAGCTGATGATCAATGCGGCTGTTCTTCCAACGGATTCATGCATGCCTATGATGAGCTGGCAAGCTCCAAGGACGGCACTTGGGCAACATACACTGAATACGCAACCCTGGGTCCACGTAACTCCTTCTACCGGGCCTCCTCACATGTGCCTCCGGAAGCTTACATTGCGCTTGGGTGTGCACTGCCAACGGTAATTCAGGCCACGAGCCGGTTACGACACTCAAGTATCGAATCTTTCGAGAATGTTGTTGTGCAGGGTTGCGGCGCAGTAGGACTGGCGGCGATCATGATGGCCAAGATATCTGGCGCGCAGACAATCGTAGCCATCGATGGCAATCCTTTACGTCTGGCTAAAGCGAAAGAGTTCGGTGCTGATGAGTGCATCAATTTGAAGCTTGTGACGGATGCAGACGACCGCGCTCAAAGGACATTTGAAGCTGTGGGCAGCCGCGGCGTTGGGCTTGTGATTGAATGTAGTGGTCACGCGAGCGCCGTGACAGAGGGGTTCAATCTCTTGTCTCGCAATGGCACTTACCTTCTGATTGGGACTTGGGCTGGAGAGGGCACAGTACCATTCGACCCCTTTGCCGCAGTCAATAAGGCTATATCCGTTCATGGGAGCACATATTGCGCTCCTCGCGATTATTACCGTGCCATGAAAGTCGTGGAGCAGAACTGGCAAAGGTTTCCGCTGATTAGTTGTGTTACACATCGATTTAGCCTTAACGACACACAGAAAGGGCTAGAGGCGGTAGTGAGTGGAGCGGTAGTGAAAGGGGTGATTGAGCCACATCGTTAGTTCTCTTTTGTTATCATAAGTGGCATTGTCTCATTCCACTTCATACCTTACTCTTTTGTCTTATGCCTTAACAGGTTGATTAAATTAGGTAGTCTTGAGAATTCCGTTACACACTAGTACCGAACGCAGCCAGTAAGGCCGAATCGGAAGTCACGAAACGTCTAATGATGAAGCTATCAAATCTGTGGAAATGCAATATATGATGCTAGATTTTGTAGGGGCAGAAAGCGGAAAAAAAACTGCTAGAATGTGGAAATTGCGCTAGACGCCTAGATTCCCTAGAATATTAGGTGATCAGGACGCGGAAGATGAATCCTTAAAAAACTACTAGTGAGAATTCCACTCCGACAGAATACACTAATTGTCAGCAGAATAATTAACCCGGTACAAAGGATGGATGGAAAGTTTCGGAACACACACTGCACTACCAAGACACCGACGTCTGTTCTGGAGAACCATCGCTTACTCCCAGAATCGCATAACGTGTTCCCAAGGGACTCTACTGTATTCCTAGGAACCATCACCTCTCTCGGGAAACTGTTTTAGATCTCCTGAGAACTGATCTGTTTGATCTCTGTTTGATCAAGCAGAAGGGAGTGGAAGGCTTCACTCCTCGATGCACAGTTTGCAAAGATGCTCGCACTGCATGGAGCGCTGCCTGCCTGCCCAGAACGGAGGAAGGAGATGCAAAGAGCGGAACAAGCCAAGGAAGCCCGCAGAATCTACTGGCATGTCCCTCCAAAGGAGAACTCCCCGCGACCAGTACCGCATAATACACAGCCTGCCAACGCAGACTGAGAAATGACGTTCTCAACCTGCATGACGGCACACACCGAGCGATCAGCTCAGTGATCACCCAAATGCGCACAGACAAGATCAGCCTCCGGGCCTACCTCCACGCTATTAACAAGGCCGACACCCACCAATGTCAGTGCGGCCACGGACGCCAGACGGAACGCCATATCTTACTGGAATGCCGAGACTGGATCAACGAACGACACTAGATGTGGGCAGGCAAGCATCCATGCATGGACATCAAGCACATTCTCTGCAACGCGCCAATGGCAGTTCAAGCAGCCAAGATGATCCTGAAGACGGGACTCCTGAAACAGTTTCGGGCCGTCCCTTCCACCGTACTCAATCTCTGTTTGATCCCAGGAGACGTTCTGATTCCCAGGAACACATCAAAAGCGCTAATCAGGGGGCAAAAGCAGAGGGCCTAAAAGTAGAAGGGCTCAAATTTGCTGTTTAGCCACTGCCCTCTGAAACGAGAGGAAGGGATGCGACAGGAACCCTTGCAACCTGACCCTGGGCAACGCATAGCTCCTGGGAAGTGGTTGGCTCTCAGTAGCCCGTCAACTTGTTGGCGGCTGCAGCCTGCATCCGTAACAGGCAGCTGAATATCGAACTATCATTGGTCATTAAAATCTGCTATCTGCAAGTGTGGCTTCGATTGGGTAGCAATATGCGTGAATTGGGCACTAGGGAATCTCATATAGTGGGCTTCCAGAGAGGAATATGAAGGATGCACAGAACATGAGATAGATCCCATGATACCAGTCCATTCAACACTGCACTGCAACGGTCCCGTTCCTCTCATTCTCAAAGAAAGCTGTTCAGAACCCAGGAATTCTCGGCATGTCGACCAAAAACCCCGAAAAGCTATACACTATCAAAGAAATCCCTTATAAGGGTTTGGGCTTCATAGCCGCTAGAAAGATTAATAAAGGAGAACGCATCCTTTCTGAAGCTCCATTGATACGGGTACCAAGGTCCACTGTCTCCAAGACGCAGGTACAAAAATCGATATCTAGGGGCGTCGCCGCGCTCAGCGAAGACGAGCGGCAGTCGTTCTTTGCTCTACACAACGCGTTCAAGGATAAAGAAACCCGCGAGCTGGGCATTGTCCACACAAATGCCCTGCCATTTGGATCTAACGCTTCTGCAGGCGGTATCTTTGTTGAAGCGTCTCGAATCAATCATGCTTGTCTGCAGAACAGCCAGAACACATGGAATGAAGACCTTCAGCAACTGACTATCCACGCTTTTCGTGAAATTGAAGAAGGCGAAGAGATCACCATATTTTATCTCCATAATCGCACGAATTATTCCGCACGTCGTCAAGCTCTGCAGCAGCGCTTCCGATTTACCTGCTCCTGCCAGCTATGTTCCATGCCACCGCCCCAACGAGCTGTCAGCGACGCAAAACTAGATGAAATACAGCGGCTAGACGAATCGATCGGCGACGGGGCACGTATGATTTTTTCATCCCTAAATGCTCTACACGATGTACATAAGCTGCTCCAGCTATGCGAAGAGGAAGGCCTTGAGGACGCGAGCGTGCCGCGAGCATACTATGACGCCTTTCAGATCGCCATTTATAATGGAGATGAGGCGCGAGCAAGAGTATTCGCTGATAGAGCCCGTACATCTCGGGCTATACTAGAAGGTAGGGACAGTCCCACAGTGCGCAAGATGAATGACCTAGCTAGAGATCCCACTAAGCATTCATCCTATGGCTCCTCTTCGCGGTGGCGAACCTCGACCGAAGACATCCCTTCGGGTCTGCCATCGGAAGGTTTTGACACCTGGCTTTGGAAGGAAAAAAATAAAACGCCAAGTCGTAATCAGACAATAGGCGGGACGCCGTATGCCAATCTACGTAACGACGCGACGTTTCCTTCGTTTGATGCACTGCCGGAGGAGAACGGCCTCGACCTACGTTTTTTCGAGTCCGACGACGGATATTCTTATCACCCCCGCAAGCATTGGTGCTTCCTTGCAGAGATTGTCGGTATTGAAATGTTCATGCGGCTTAGGCTCGACATTGAGGACAAAACCAAACAGAAAACCTCGGTGCTTTTCTACACTGAGGACCGTGGCCGTGAACTAAGACCCTCAACCTTAAAAGAGGGATACACAGTTGCCATTATTTACCCGGAGCAGCATGGATTCCTTGATATGACAGTAGGAATCCGGCATGAAAATCGCAGCTTGCTGAAGGTAAGCTTGCATGCATTTCTACCTTGTGAACTCATTTGCCCACCTGCTAACTATATAAGGTCCTTCCTGTCACGCTTAACAATTTATTCAAACTGAGCGATAAGGTACGACAGTATGCCACAGGGGCGGATGGGGAGAGGATTTGCCAGGGTTGTGATCAAAAGGCAGCTAAGCTAAAAATGTGCGCCAGGTGCAGCTTTTTCTCGTATTGTGACAAGGCAAGTAGATCCTTTTGTGTCAACTACCAATATAGACTCTGCTGACTTCGCTTGTTGATCAGACCTGCCAGACTCTTGCCTGGAATGAGAAGGGCCACAAGGCGGATTGCAAGCTGCTCAAAGATCCGGATTTGCGAATGCTACTTCTTCTTGAAGAAGAAGGCTTTGACCAGCCTCACCACTTTTCGGCCCTGTAGTGTGCACGGATATGTTCCAATCTTGTATTTGCAGCAGAATACGGGCCGGGTCCTTTAGACGATAGCCCCGTTTGGGCAGCTGGGATCAAAAACAATGCTTCGCGAGCTAGCACGGTCGAGGCGGTGCTAGACTTCGCCGAGGCATCACAGCGATTGACGAGGCTCTAAGTTCGTTTTCAGAAAGTGGTACACTCTATTTGTACGTACAAAGATATATATAGTTGTGGTAGCTGCATATCGCGTTTTGAATTGGATCCCCAGGCCACGTGATGTATATAGACCTGTAGGAGTGTTCCAGGGGCCTGTGCTTTTTCATTAGGAAACAGGTAGGCCCCTTTTACAACTCACCGACTATAGGGTGGCACCTATATGTATAAAAGAAATGCGAAGCCTTAAGGAGGGTGTGATTGGGTCGATTCTAGGCGGTGTATGTGATCGAACGCTCTGCAATTGGCAGGTCAGATAATTACTCCTCCTCCAATCAGATCGACCTGGGACTCTGGCTGACACAGCATTTGTAATGGATTCCTCATTTCTGAGGAATCCACACCTAACCAATCAGCATCCCGATGAAACTGGGGCCTTTGTCAAGCTGACCGATTCCTCACCAAGCACCTATTAATTGACCCTTAGTCGTCTTTGACTAACGCTGAGTGAAGACTTTGATATATGTGCTGGAACATTCGGACTGATCTGCCCCCGGGTATAAAAAGCTGCCGTCTCATCCATGAGAATCCTTCTGGCTATTCTAATTTGCATCACTGCAATTGTTTTCTCTACGAAAGACAATCTACTTGCCTATCTCAAGTCGAGTTCGCTTCTAAAGACCGACAACACCGACATTTCAAAAAACCCCGACTCTTTCCCTTCTCCTCTCACGGTCGACCCCATAACCAACATGTCCGTCCCCCGTGCAATCCGGCAGGCTTTCCTTGCCATCGAACAAGCCGAAGGCTCCGGCGCCCGCGTGCGCCGCTCCATCGGCACCGCCAAGCTGCGCAACTTCAGCCCCTTCCTCATGCTCGACCACTTTACCGTCGGCAAGGGCGCCGGGTTCCCAGACCACCCGCACCGCGGCCAGGAGACCATCACGTACCTTCTCTCGGGCGGAGTCGACCATGAAGACTTCGCCGGCAACAAGGGCACCATCGGGCCCGGCGACCTCCAGTTCATGACGGCCGGCCGCGGGATCATGCACGCCGAGATGCCCCACGAGAACGAAGACGGCAGCCCGAACGTCGGCATGCAGCTGTGGGTTGATCTGCCGCAGAAGCTGAAGATGTGTGAGCCGCGGTATCGCGACCTGCGCGCGTCGGAGATCCCCGTTGCGAGCGTGGACGACGGCCGCGTTACGATCAAGGTTATCTCGGGCCAGTCGCATGGCATTGACTCGGTGCGCGACCTTGCCTACACGCCTGTCTGGCTGCTGGATGTGACCATCCGGCCTGGTGGGCGGATCTCCCAGGCCCTCCCGAAGGGCTGGAATGCTTTTGCGTACACCTTGTCCGGCGACACGGTCTTCGGGTCGAATGACTCTACGCGCGTTGTTAAGGAGTTCCACAATGTGGTCTTTGACCAGGAAGGCGATTTTGTTGATGCCTCGGTGCCCGATAACGCTGACGCCGAGGGCCGCTTCATTCTTGTCGCGGGCCAGCCGCTGGACCAGCAGGTCGTGCAGTACGGTCCGTTTGTGTTGAACACCCAGGAGGAAGTCTACCAGGCTATGATGGACTTCCAAACCGCGTCCAATGGCTTTGAGAAGTCGCGTGGGTGGCAGAGCGAGATTGGAAAGAGAATGACATGATAGATTGTTTTGGTTGAATTTTTTTCTTTGTTTTAATGATGCACTACGATGGCGTTCAGGTTGTACATAAGTTTGAATGAGATTTGCGAAGAAAGAATATTTTGATCTTGAAAGAGATGTCATAATTCGTAGAAATGCCTTAACAGTTAAGGTACAACACTGGCGGCCATGAAGGCTCGCAGGATAAAAGATATCGATCGACGTGTAAACAGTCCCCTTCTAGACGATCTAATCGACCGTGACCTTTGCAGTTACAAGGCCGATGAGTGCAACTCCCCGGTGAATATGAAGATCTCGAATGCCGAAGCACCCGAAGACAACCAACCTCGTAAGAGCCGGGCAGCATCGCACAATACATTGAGCCACGTAGTCATCCACCGCCAATTGGAACGAGATATCCAGAGATTTGAGTGCCGGGTACCGCTTCTTCTCGCTAAACACCTCTTCGAACGCGGCGTGTGTGATGTGACGACATGAGGCAATGTTCAAGGTCTCAAGCTTAGACCCCGAGTGTTCCATAAGAGCCTTGAATCCATCTGACGCGAGACCGATCGGGTCCGGAGGACCAGCGGGGTTGCCCGTATCAACGTCTCGGAGCTTTTGGAAATCCACAAACGTCAGAGGCGGGTTTTTCCAGTCTCGGAAGAGATCAGCCAGTCCCTTGTCGGTAATGGTTGCATTGCTGGTGAGTCGCAACTTGGACAAATGGTGGCAATTATCATGAATGTTTTGAAGCAGCTGGTCATCGACTTGTTGAAACTCCTCCAGAGACAAGGTCCGCAAGTTCGGGCCCAATTGAGAAATCATCTGGAGAAGAGGCTCGTTGGTGGTTTCTTGCTTGAGGTTGAGTGAGAGATGCTCAAGGGATTTCAGCGACGAGATTGATTTGAGGGCGGCATCGCCGATATTCCAGAGGTGCTTCAACTTCAGCCGCCGAAGGCCAGTGCAGTTGTTGGACATGATTTCCGCGGTTTCGTCGTCAAAGGCCCAATCGAGGTTCCAGAGCTTCAGAGTCTGTAGCTGAGGACCGAGTTTGATGAAAAGCTGGCGCCAGCAACCGTTGGAGACCAGGTTCGGCGAATCCAACTGCAGATCCTGGATTTTCAGATCGCGGTCGAGTATGTACTCAAAAACGGCGTCCTTGAACGGGGTGACGAAGCGGAGATTCAACCGAGTCAATCCGGGCATAGAGGCGAGAATTTTGTGAAACGCGTCGGTGTCAAGTTTGGCACAGTCATAGAGATCGATGGATCTGTACTGAGGCCGTAAGAAAAGTTCCAGCGTCCTCGAGTTCACCGCTCGATTACGGGACAGAATTTGGCTGAGACGATGCATCAGCTGCGGAGGCAAGTCGCCAAATTCTTCGATATTGTCAATGTTATCGCCCACTTTCTAGAACGAAGGTCAGTACTTGATCACAAACACGGTGGGCTAACGCTCGTACTTTGATGCACGTCTCCAGCAGACTCGGAGCACCATTCGAAACATCTCCATCCAGCAAAGTTTTCTGGTTTTGACGGCGTCCAATCCCTGAACTTCGCTTTTTTGCCGGTGCCTTCTTGCCCGGGGCTTTCTGCTTCTTGGAGCAGTCGGCACAGAGTAGACCTCCTCTGGGACCGGTCTTGCTGTAGGGTGTGACCGTAAAGCGCTTCTTGCAGATCTTACAATTCGCCAGCTGACCTGGATTCATCGGCCGCTGCTTCTCGTCCACCATCTCATTTGCCAGCGCGTCATCATCATCATCAGGCTCCCCAGCACGTCGGGCCTTGCGACGAGCGAACTCCTTGCTCTTCTTGGTCTTTTCGATTGCCTGTTGTCGCTTCCGCTTCTTTGTCTGCTCTTCGGGGGAATCCGGTTGGTACTCGCTGTCCTCGACTGCATCTTCGGCCTCTTCCTGCTGAGCGGCCTCTTGTTCGGCCTGTTGCTGGGCTGTCTGCAGCCGTTGCTCGTAGTCGTCACGGATTTGTGCAGCTGAAATATTATTTGACTGTCTTGTCAGCTGAAACTTCTAGACAGAATAAAGACACCTCTAAACTCACAGCCAGGAAATCCGTCAGAGCCGAGTGCCTGTTATTGGATTGTCAGTGTACGAACGGCTAACCGGTCGCTGAAGGTGGATACGTACGGGCCCCTGATGGGGTTTCTGGCTGTTCGCCTGCCAGACCTTTTTCTCATAATCAGCATCAATATGTATTCCGCAGGCACGGATTACTTACATGGTGAGACAGGAGGGCAGGTGTAGGTGATGGCAGTGTCAAGGACGGACTGTGATGGCAAGTCACTGGACCGTGGCGATTTCGCGTTGCACTTAACGCGCCTGCTTATCAGGGGCGATAAGTTGGGACGGATGGATAGGAAGGGGGAACAGCAGAACAAGGGCAGAGGGAGAATGAGTAGACGGAGGAATAATGACGAAGGGGACAAACAAGAAGAGAGTGTAGGTAAATGGAGCAAGATTTCCGTGGAAAGAGCGCGTGAAGAGTTTTCTGGCTCAGGCACTGACTGATCCATCACTTGTTATCATTTGCCTCCTGACAATTCCCTTCCTTCCTCACCTCTTTCTTTTCCTCGGCTTCCCTTATCTCTTTCGTCGCATTTTCTTTCCTGTTTTCTTTCGTCGCGGCCCTGCTCGTCAGATCTCTCTTTCTCATCCACCCGGTTTTCGTCGCAACTACTCTCTCCGCTGGGGAATCACCTAGTGTTCTCGACTGACCAGGGTATTTTTCTCGCTGCCATCAAGACTTGCTCCATCAACTAACACATCCATCCTGCTTCTATCCATAGTACAATCGAGCCTCATCGCTGTGCCCCTGTCTATTTCCCTACCTATCTGCAGCCCTCCTAGTGGGAGCTAACAGGTTCCCACCATGAAACTCTCAACCACTATTCCTGATTCTGAGGATGACGGATCTATTGGAACGTCATTGCAGAATTCCTCGCCCCTTCCTCTGCGCAGATCTCGCCGATTGCCCCAATCCGTCCCTTCCAAATCACAAAACACACGCGTCGTCCAGGATTCTGAGGATGATGATCCCGGCCTGTCTAGTCCCGCGCCAGTCAAGACCCAGGGCCCCGACAATTTCAAGGTGGTGATCCCGCTGAAGAGCGAGTCACCCTTCGATTCGGGGTCCCGAAGCTCGACTGGGGATCCTTCTCTCTATGGCGCGACCGGGGTCAGCACGCCGGCCACGAGCGTTAGCGCTGCACCGGGCGAATCCGACACCAAGAAACCCCGGGCCCGTGTCAATGCTTCTGAACGTGCCCAGCAGCTTCGCTCAAGTGCACTGTCCATGGGTAGCTCTAGCCGAGGAACCAAGAGATCTGCGGCTGCGATGACGGCAGACGAACCCGAGACGAACCTTGTCACGGATGAGGAGTTTGCCCGTGCAGTCCAGCTGAGAGAATATGACAGGATCTTGCCCAAGAAACAGAAGCGTTTGTCTCAGGCCGAGAGACATCAGATTGTGAATGATCGACTCGACAACTCAGACCTGTCTGGAGACGAGTTGCTGGATGTAATCGATATGATCTCCATGGCGACATCCGAGTCTGATGCAGAAATCTTTGACGACGAAATCTCTGACCTGACTGAAGATGAAGATATGGACAACGATGGAGGACGGAGGGCTGTTGATTCGCGTACTCCCAGCGAAGAGCCACCAACTTGGTGGGAGCAGCGGAAAGCTCGTCGTGTAAGTTTGTTGCATAGACTCTGTCATCTTGCAGTATTAACCATTTTCTAGGCGCAACTCAACCAAGATAAGCTGGAAAGCAAGCATCCCGGCCTCAGGACAATGTGGGATGATCTGAAAAACACGCCTGTTATCACCACCAAAGAGGCCGAGCAGCCCGCCTCCATCACTCGCCGATTGAAGGCGTTCCAGCTGGAGGGCTTGAACTGGTTGATGGAACAGGAAAAAACAGAATACAGAGGTGGCCTGCTGGGTGACGAGATGGGCATGGGGAAGACCATTCAAGCTGTGTCTTTGATCATGTCCGACTTCCCTCAGAAGATTCCAACCCTGGTGGTTGTCCCTCCCGTTGCTCTGATGCAGTGGGTGTCTGAGATCAAGGTTAGCCACATCCTCACATATACCTCTTCATCGATTAATAAGGTCCACAGGAATACACCGACGGCAAATTGAATGTGCTCGTCTATCACAACTCGGACTCCAAGGTCAAAAAGCTAACCGAGGCGGACCTGCGAAAGTACCATGTAATCATGATATCCTGTACGTGAAACTCTCGCATTGCTTCTATAGGGGCAGGATTGACTCTTCATTTAGACTCGAGCCTGGAGTCTATGTATCGCAAGCAGGTGAAAGGGTGGACTCGAGCTGGAGGAACTGTCAAGGAAGACAGTAAGTCCTGAGATCCAGTCTGCCAAGTCAATACTAACATAACTCAAGGCGTCATTCATGCCATCGATTATCATCGACTCATCCTAGACGAAGCACACAGCATCAAGGTAAGTGTGTTCGCGTATGCTACTCCGAGTCCCACTGATCTCTGTAGCAACGTACCACGGGCGTCGCCAAGGCTTGCTTCGCTTTAAACGCCAACTACAAGTGGTGTCTATCGGGAACCCCTGTGCAAAATCGGATCGGGGAGTTCTTTTCACTTCTGCGCTTCCTTCAAGTCCGGCCCTTTGCCTGCTATTTCTGCAAGGAATGCGACTGTGAGAAACTGCAGTGGGATTCAAACAAAGAGGGTCGCTGCACACACTGCAAGCACACGGGTTTCAACCACGTGTCGATCTTCAACAAGGAGATTTTGAAACCTATCACCGAGGGAAGAACCCAAAAGGAACGGAAAGAAGGATTGCAGAAGCTCCGTCTCATTACCGACCATATCATGCTTCGTCGATTGAAGCAAGAGCATACCTCATCGATGGAGCTGCCCCCCAAACGGGTCATTTTGCACAATGAGTTCTTTGGCGAGATGGAACATGACTTCTCGCGAAGTATCATGACAAACTCCAACCGACAGTTCGATACCTACGTTAGCCGCGGCGTGATGCTGAACAATTACGCCAACATCTTCGGCCTGATCATGCAGATGCGACAAGTGGCCAATCATCCAGATCTGATTCTCAAGAAGCACGTGCAGCCCGGGTTCAATATTCTGGTGTGTCGCGTGTGTGATGAGCCCGCCGAGGATGCCATTCGGTCTCGCTGCCGTCACGAGTTCTGCCGCCAGTGCGCTAAAGACTACATTCGGTCGTTTGACGATGAATCGATGGTGGACTGCCCGCAGTGCCACATTCCTCTGTCCATTGATCTCGAGCAGCCCACTATCGAACAGGCCCAGGAGTCCGTTAAGAAGAACTCGATCATCAATCGGATCCTCATGGAGGACTGGACCTCTTCCACCAAGATCGAGATGCTGGTCTACGATCTTTACCAGCAACGAAGCAAGAAGCACAACCCGAAGTCGATTATCTTCTCTCAGTTCACGTCGATGCTGCAGCTGGTCGAGTGGCGACTGCGCCATGCAGGACTCACCACCGTCATGCTGGATGGCACCATGACGCCGGCGCAGCGACAGAGGTCTATCGAGCACTTCATGACCAATCCCGATGTCGAGGTGTTCCTCGTCTCGCTCAAAGCCGGTGGTGTGGCGCTCAATCTGACCGAGGCATCGCGAGTTTTCATCGTTGACCCGTAAGTTCTTTTCCTTCTGTCCCAGACCCGTGGCTGACGCAGCAACCTCTAGGTGGTGGAATCCCGCGGCAGAATGGCAAAGCGCCGATCGAAGCCATCGCATTGGTCAGCAGCGGCCGTGTGTGATTACGCGTCTCAGCATCGAAGATTCGGTGGAGTCGCGCATCGTGCAGCTCCAGGAGAAGAAGGCGAATCTGATCCAGGGAACGATCAACAAGGACCAGGACCAGGCGTTGGAGAAGTTAACCCCCGAGGACATGCAGTTCCTCTTCCGGGGTAACTAGATCATCACGATCACCATCACATCGACGGATTACAGCGAGCACCTTTTTGTCAATTTTTATGCTGTCACGAGCTCACGATATTTGCTGTTTTGTCCCCTTCCCGGGGTTTCTGTATGATTATGCCGTCCATAGTTGATATTCTAGGCAGCCATGGAAAAATTTCCCAATGAGGTCATCGGGCCTGATCTTGGCATCGCATTTCCCCAAAGTGGGTAATCTCGGCTTTGCCAGCGCTGATCGTTTCCCTTCTTCGCAAGGCTGAGAACCAAGCAACCACCCACTTGGGTTATCGTTTTTGCCAAGCACGTATCTCGCTTCTCTTTCTCTCTCTCTCTCTTTTTCTCCGTCTGTTTGTCATTTCGCTGTCTCGCTCTCTCTCCCCTCTCTCTCGCTCTGTCAGTGTATACGCCGGTTGAACCTACTCAGCGAACCGGTCTGACAGCACTTGGCGCATGCGCCTTTCACTCTACAAAAATCCATCCCCACATCATGGACGACAAAGAGCCGCGATCGCTGCCTGTTCGCCCGATCGACAAGTATGGCCCAAAATTTGTCGAACGGGCCGACAAGCTGCACGAACGAGTCAGCACCCTGAAAGAAAACGACGACGGACCAGCGGGGGGGTTCGATGCGACACCCCTCCCATCCGCTCCACCGGGTTACACCGTCAAGTTCACCTTTCACCGCGCTGAACAACTGCCTTTCGCCGACTTTGCCTCCTTCTCCTCCGACCCCTACGTTTACGCACAGTTGCACGTTGACCTGCCCCGCCGCCATAAGCAAGATCCCATCATCAGCTTCCGCTCTCATACTGTACACAAGAATACAAACCCCACGTGGGACAGCGAATGGATCGTCGCCAATGTCCCCGCGTCCGGCTTTCAGTTGAACGCGTCTGTTTACGACGAAGACCCGGCGGACCACGATGACAAGCTGGGGATTGCGTTCATCGAGGTGCCGTCCCTGCAGGAGGATTGGAAGGGAATCAGCGAGCAGTCGTTCAAGGTCAAGAAACGTTACGGCAGCAAGCGCGTCTATGTTTTCACCAATGTTTCCGCTTTCGCGACGGGCCATCACCCGGAATCATCCTTGGTGGTCAGTATTCAGTGCTTGGGACCGACCCCCGGCAACGAAGGCGCCCAGATGTACACTGTTGGGCCGAATCGCTGGTTCAAACATTTCTCGCCTTTGATGGGGCGACTGGCTGGAACCAAGGTCAATAGCGAGAATAAGGATGGCAGTGGAAAGTCGAATACTCGCTACAAGTATGTTGTATCTGTCTCGTCCATTGTGACCAGTGATCTAACCATCCCCCCAAAGCTTTCAAGCGATTCAGATGCAGCTCACGGGCCCCGTACCCTCCGAGCTCTACCACCGATATGTTGAATTCAGGCCATTTGTGGCCGGCATGTTCCAGGCGCAGAGCCTCCGAGGGCGAATCCTTCATAAAGCCCTCCATCATCAACATCAACGAATCTACAACTTTGATCGCAGTACAGAGCACGGAGAGTTCGCCACCCCCTGCCACGAATTTGCACAGAAGTTCCTGGAATTTGTACTTTACGGCAAGGGCGGACGCATTTTCACCTACGTGTTGACGCTCGACGGACAGTTGCGCTTCACCGAGACCGGTAAAGAGTTTGGTATCGACTTGTTGAGCAAGCATACCATGCACAGCGATGTGTCTATCTATATTGCCTATTCGGGGGAGTTCTTCGTCCGACGGCGCAAGCACCAGCACCGACGCCATTCTTCCTCGCGCCCCAACGAGTTCCTTGTGGAAGAAGACGAGTCCACCCAGGAAGTGCACGAAATTTCGACCAACCCCGCGGACTACGAGCTATTCATCGACAACGATAGCGGTACCTATCGTCCCAACCCGGAGATGCTGCCCCTGCTCAAAGAGTTCATGTCGTCCAACTTGCCAGGCATCCACGTCACGACGCTGGACTGCCAGAAGGATGCCGAGCGGCAGCAGCAGCTGAAGAACGAGCAGCGCGAGTGCAAGGAGACGCAGGGCAACCAGGTCATGTACCAGCAGCAGAGCAGCGCCTCGTCGCTGTCCCTCTCGAGCTCGGACGAAGAGCAGCTCCAGGAACGGAGTGGCGAGTCGACCAAGCACCGCAGCGATTTGGCGCAACGGGTCCACGAGATGCGGGATGTGAAGGGCCAGATGATGCGATGGGTCGAGGCCGACGGGCATGCGGATCGCCCCAAGCACAAGTATCACTCCGGGCGCGAGCGGGCCTCGTCGGCTGGTGAGGTTAAGAATCGCACGAGCAGCACGGCGGGGACCCCTCGAGCGGCCGCCTGAGAGAGCATCCTGGGAATTGTGCACCCTTTGTTGGGTTGGATATTTGAGGCTTTGTTGAGCTTTTTCACGATGTATGCGATATCACAGTATTCTATTTCTGTCTAATGTTTAGTACGTACTAGGAGCAGTAGTAATTGAGACATGAATAAATCGACCCCAACCCATCCCGCATCCTTGCCGTCATAATCGATCGATCACCCCGGGCCTTTGCCAGCACCGCCCCATCATCCATCCATCCTTTCATTTGTTCATTCCTCCCCCACCCCACTCACCACTGTTCCTCTTTCTTTCCCCCAGACAATCATCATCACCACCACCACTCTCACATGTTCTAAGCCTTCCCTAATGCTTGCCAACGCCTGCTTCGGTGCCCGGACTCCTGCTCGTGCCGTCACTTAATTCTCCCCTTCCTACCGCCTCCCACCATGGGCACTGTCGCCAGCCGTCTGGACGACGCGGGAAATCTGTTCTTTAAGGACCAGAATAGGTGTACGTTTGATCCGGTCCTCCCATCCCAAGTGACCCATGCTGATGCACTCCCCGATACCTAGTCTCGGTCGCGTCGATTACGATAAGCAACTCAAGACGCCGACTGCTGACCCTCGCTCCCAACGCGTTCCCGGCGGCGAGATTCACGGCAAAGCGAGATGCTGGCGACGACACCCCGATCGAGTATATCCAGGTGCGATCCATCCGTAACCCAAAGCCTCCTGGAGACTGACCCTCACCATCGCAGGATCCTGACATCCCTCCCTCCGCCGCGGTCCCGACGTTCCTGCTCCGCCTGTCGAACGATGACGAGCTGATCTTCAACTTCACTTTCATCCTCCGGCAGACACAAACCGGGAATACCGCCGGCTCTACGGTAAATGGCGTTGCGACATCCCTCCCCGAGGTGGCCGACACATCCCTCACAGGCCTCACCTTCGCCCACGCGTCGAACTCGAGGGAGCTGGACAACCTGATCACGCGAGAGTTCCACGCGAACCCGAACCTACAAAACAACTCGAATGTGCAGCTGATCGGGGACTTCTCGACCGAGGGCACGCCGTCGGTGGCGTTAGACTGGACCTGGACATGGAAGCCTCCCAAGGTAACCGAGGACAAAGGCGGCGGATGGCGGAACAGCTGCAGCTTCCTGGACTACGATCAACGGACGAACCGTCTCAATACCCTCGCGCATTTTTCCTTCTGGGTGCACAACGCTGGTCGCTTTGCCCCAAGCCCCCAGACCTTGTCGCCGAATCTGGAACTGTCGGTCCCCCACCGCAGTCGCGTCCCTTCCACCCAATCCGTTCTCTCTCAGATCAGCGACGCCGAACCTATCTCCAATCCGCATCTCCCTTCTACCACTCCCCCCGACACAGCCGAGACCCTAGTACCTCCCCCGCCGACGGCCGTCGGGCCACCACCGCCTTTCAAGGTGGACCTGCCGCATTCTCGGCCGGGAGACAATATAAGTGCTGTGGAGGATGGGCCTCTATTCCGCGCGACGATGAAAGCCCTGGAGCAAAAGACCGGCAATATGCGGACCAAGATCAAGAAGGTCCTTAAAAAGGCGGAGGCAGCTCAACAAGCTCAGGCGAACTGCAATGATGCCATGGAAGCCTTCCTGGGATCCTTGAACGATGCATCCACATCCAATGCAAACGCTATCCAGCCGGCATTGGACCACTACTTTGAGAGGATTGCCCGCCAGATCCTCAATTACGAGCAGCTCAACACGCTCCAGCTTCAGAAACTCGTTATCGAGCCTCTGATCAAGCTTTACAATAACGATATTAAACAAGCAGAGTCGAAAAAGAAAGATTTCGACGAGGAGAGTCGCGACTACTACGCCTACGTTAGTCGCTATCTAGGCCAGCGCCAGGACTCTCTGAAAGAGAAGAAGCGTGTCGAGAGTGACTCGAAGTATCAAGCTAAACGACGGAATTTCGAGCTCAGGCGCTTCGACTACTCGTCCTTCATGCAGGACCTGCACGGTGGCCGCAAGGAGCAAGAGGTCCTCTCTCATCTCACCAAGTACGCCGACTTCCAAGCGAAGAACTTTTTAGCGGCCGCAAAGAAGGTCGAGGATATGGTCCCTCAACTGGACGCCCTCATCCACGAAGTCAACCAGGCAGATAAAGAGTTCCAGTTTCAACGGACCGAACGTGAAGAGAAACGCCGGACCCTGGAGAAAAACAGCAACACGTACCTCGAACCCGAGGTTGTGACCGGCCCCACGGGGGTCCCATCTTCCTCTTCCGGATCTGCGAATGGAGGCTTCCCTCCTACCGAAACTGAATTGGGCCGTGCCGACAGCACCTCATCTCAGCTCCGTGGGGTGGCTAGCAACACCTCATCGGTTTCATCCCAAGTAAATACAGGCTCGGTCAGCTCTGCTACCGGAACATCTGCACCTACAGCGAGCACTCCTAGCGGCGCCTCGGGCCAAAATCGATTCAAGGGCATCCGAGACCTCGAGGAGGGGAGTTCCACCGGATCTGACCGAGCTGCGGGTCAACAACGAAAAGAAGGTCTGCTGTGGGCACTCTCGCGTCCGGGTTCGCATATCGATCCAAAGGGCATCAACAAGCAAGCATGGCACAAGTAAGTTTTCTTTTTGTGTCAATTCGTCGCATATGCCGTGCTAACTACAGCTACAGGTTTTGGATTGTGCTGGACCAAGGAAAGCTGTCTGAGTATAGCAACTGGAAACAGAAATTGGATCTGCACATGGAACCTATCGATCTTCGGATGGCTTCGGTCCGGGAAGCTCGAAATGCAGAGCGACGATTCTGTTTCGAAGTGATTACCCCACAGTTCAAGCGCATCTACCAGGCGACTTCAGAGGAAGATATGGCGACCTGGATCAGATCCATCAACAATGCGCTCCAGAGTGCGGTCGAAGGGCGAAGCGTGACGCCTGTGCCCCCCGTGTCATCCAAGAGCGATCCCGTCCGGGATATCGGCTCCATTCTGACTGGCAAAAGCTCGTCGATGTCCGGCCAGCATTCCTATTCGAACAGTTCGAGCAACAACAGCGTGAACCGCCGGACAACTGTTGGAGCGCGGCCCAGCTACGTCCGCAATGATAGCAATAGCTTTGAGGAGAATCCATCACGACTGCTACAAGTTGTCCGGGATGCTGACCAAGGCAACACTTGGTGCGCTGACTGCGAGTCCTCGTCCAAGGTTGAATGGGTGTCCATTAATTTGGGAATCATCTTGTGCATCGAGTGCAGTGGAATCCACCGGTCGCTGGGGACGCACATCTCCAAAATCCGGTCGCTCACGCTGGACGTGCACTCCTTCTCGAACGACATTGTCGAGATCCTCTTGCAGATTGGCAACCGCGTCAGCAACATGGTCTGGGAGGCGACTCTTGATCAGACCCTCAAGCCAAACGCGGGATCAACGCGCGAGCAGCGCCTGCGCTTCATCACCGCCAAATATGTCGATCGAGCCTACGTCGAACACCTCCCATCCCCACGGTCCCGCTTCGCGACTCCCGGCGAGACCCTCCTCGCTTCGATCAAGCGAAATGACATCCAAGGCACTTTGTACGGCATTGCCCTGCGCGCCAATGTGAACATCGCCGACCGCTCCCGCAACACCCACGCCGTGTTCTTGGCCCTTGCCGCCGCCGACCCTGCCTCCCCCGGCTCCACGCCGTCAAGCTTAACCGCCCGGTCCACTACCAAAGCGATCCCATTCCCCATTGCCGAACTGCTGGTCCAGAACGGCGCCGACATCCCCCCGCAACCCCCTTCCATCCCGCTCTCCCCCGCCGCGCAACTCTACCTCAGCCAACGGACCACCCGGAACTCGGGCTTCAGTTCCCCGGCTGCGGCACCAATACCGGGCAAGTCCGCCGCCAGCGATACCCTCGGCTCTCTGCCTACTATCCGTTCATCGAGCAAGGATTCCAATCCCAGCAGTTCGGGGTCCACGACCCAGACTCCTAGCTCCCTGGATAGCAAGGAGAGGGAGAAGTTGTCCAAGAGAGGTAGTGCCGGCGCCCGTTTTGCTGGGAAGGTGGCTTCCCTTGGCATCGACCGATAACTCCTTTTTTGGAATGCAGCGTGTGCACTGCAATTCCCTAATCATAATTATATTCACTCTAATGAGGTTTTGCATGAATGTCGCTTTTTGTCTCATCCTGTTCCTTCTCACCCAACTGGGTCTTTTGTGTGAGTGTGTGGTTGGACCAGCAGTTGCTTTCTGCGTTCTTCTCTTGTCTATTTCCACCTCTCCATTCCCACCCCTTACCCCCCTATATTGCATCCACTGCTCTTTTTGCTTTGCGAGGCTGTGTGTGGTGCTTGCTTTTTTCTTCTTACTTCTCTCTTTCCTATTCTTTCTGTCCTGTTCTGGCTACCATCTGAGTGAACCCTGGGGCGGGACCAAGTCGTGTATGGATACCCAGTATACCAGCTTTTTTGTTTTCAGTTGTCTCACGACACAATCGCAATGATAGGATCAGTTGCAATGCATGATGCTCTCTTCTACGTGAAATACTATGTTTACATCGCTGCTTACCTAACGTCTTTGCCCTCCAGTAGTTACTTCCCTGGAGCTATAGCTGTCTATACACACACAATCGCAATTATAAAAGTGTTGATAAGAGATGATGCTCTCTTTTCCAGATGAAATGTGTCTGCGCTTCCCATACTATAGCTCTCTGTAGCTGTTTGGCTAGCCCGTCTCTCCCCGCGAGTACCCCCCCGCCCCCACCCAAATAGATGTCTATAGCTCCCCCCCCCCCAAGGGCCTGCCTCACCTACCCTCGAGTACTCTCGACATTACTTAGTTGCCTAATTGTGGCAATATGACCTCTATCAGCTGCTCAGCCGACACTACTAAAGAGCGCAGACAGAGCACATTTACTTGCACATGTGGGACCTGTGGCGTTCCGCCGGTGAGAAAGACTGTCGATGAAGGGCCCAATTGGGCATCTCCGGCAATTCCAAATCCCAACTTGGGTTTTAGTGGCTTCCAAACTGGGCGATGATATCCACTGCTCAGCCACTGCACAGTAGATGAATGTGAAACATGGCGAGAGGAGAGAAGGGTAGAGAAGCTCCGCCGGTCCCATTGATCCCTGCGGAATTGCTTGGCAGCTTTTATTTCGCACCGATCAGAGCACCAGCCACCACGGACGGGGTGGTGGATCGTCAAGCTTTTTCCTCGGCACATGCTTCCGGAGCATTCGTTCTCAGTCGTTCTCGTTCTCGCGCGTTAGTCTCTGCCAGAGGCTGTGTCTGTAGTGTGGGCTGTACCGTGACAACATGGTCCGGCCCATCTTACAGGCTAAGCTCCCAATGGAGGTCGACGTCAATGGCTGTGGGTGGAGAATCCACGCTGGAGAAGATATGCGCGGGTCCTGGAGAGAAAGCATGAAGCCAACTGGGGTGTGATTGCGTAGGAGTTACGCCTTGCAGTCCCGTCCACAATGCGACGGTAGTTTGGGCAGTGATGGGCAGTGATGTCAGGAACGTGGAGAAGTCGAGCGCGCCATGACGTCACATGACCCATGAGTTTCCAGCGGCCGTTGGTCTTCGTTAGAGGCCCAATCCATCGGACGCTTCGAGAAATTGTCCGTGGCCAGTCATCGTGCGTGGATCCGTTCTTCTCCATCGGGTGATCGCCCTGCAGGGCCGCTCGCCATCTTATGATTGCCGGCGCTGCTGCAGGGCTATTCAGGGCGCCTTGATGGTGCCATCCGATCCAGGAGGGGCGACACGGGAGAATGCGCTACTGCAGGATGTTTCACGAGAGAGTTTGGAATGCTGCGAGGAGGGAAGGTAAAGGCACGGAAAAAAAGGGCGACAACTGGGTTGGCCTCGGTCACATGATCATATACTCGGATCAAAGCCTTGGGAATTATAGGGAGTTGATTCGTAGCTAAAAATAATAGACTCAACGTGACTCAACTAAACTCCCCCTGCACAGTACGTGAGTCTCCATTGGTGATACCTGAGGTGTATACCAATTACTGCCTGAGGTGTATACTAATGACCTCAGGAGTATACACTTCCGTCCCGGTCTCGGGCATTGATTGGTGTATCCTCTGAGCCCAATCAATCATGCTTCATGTGATTGCCACATTGTCCCTTGGATTGTGGCTGTGACTGCTGGAACAGGAAGGAGAGTAATCGATCGCGAAAGGAACCAGAATAAATAGATTGCTGACATAAGACATGTCGTTGACCAAGGCACGCTGTGAGTGGCTGGCATCTCATCCCGTCCAACAACGGCCCCTTCTGCAAAAGTCCTTCTGCTTCGACCAAGACCAACGAGATGATTCCTCGAGCTGCACAGGCACGGACAGTCAGTGTGTGCGAATCAGCCCGTGACCATGGATCGCCCCAGCGGTCCCTCGTCATCCCCTATTTACCTGAACAGGTAGTTACCAGTCTGCCTATTCGGGGAGCCCACTAAAGAATGTCCGGACGCCACATCTCCACCACACTGAGCCGCCCGATGGGGATCGTCTCGTCGTTATTGGCGGATTCTCGATCGAAAACTAGTGGGAGTGTACCACAGCTTTATCCGCCCACGGCGGCCCTCCGGCCAGAGTCAATTGGCTACCCTCGAACACTGTGGCTCCTTCACAAGCCTTTGACGCAAATGGGGCTTGAATCACTGAGATCATGGAGCCCGCTACATATCGCTGGTTTTGATTCGTTCATCTGCCAATTCCTTTGTGGCTGCATTGTTGTTTCTGGTCCCCATCGTCGCTCCACCCCTGGAAGTGGCAAATACCCGTCACTGGCACAGCTGGAGGCTCTCCAAACGTAAATGCATTGACCAGTCATCCAATCGGGAAAGAGGACCAGCTGTCTGCCCTGATTTTCTCCAGGAAAGATCTGTCAGTGGCTTGCTCAACAGTGTTACCATTCCCGCCACAGTGGTTATACGTTCAACCTTTTTTAAATGTCTGGCGCAGTCTCAATCGCTGGGCACCAATTTTTTTAAATCCTGTCGCCTCGGAGACAGGCCAATCTGTTCCTCACGGAGTCAAAACGGGCTTGTCAATCTCTCACGGACCATCCGGTACGTTTGGCTCAGATCTCCTCCACATGTCAACCCCCTAAAAACTTTCCAGTAGGAAAAGGAAGAAATAGTAACAGACCCACCAGCTCTCACGGGAATACTGTTGAATCATTGCCACTGAGGATCTGCAAAGGGCGTGTCCGTGACTATCCTCAATTGGCCTTGGCCGCGCCACAGTGGAAACACCCGTTGTCTGCAAGTCACCCCATCTAACAGGCTGTCTGGGCCCTGCTAAGGCTGATGATGATGATCTGATCACTAACGCCTCTGGTTCTCAGCCACAAACCTGGTAGGGGTGTAATTCTTCCCTTTCGCTTCTTTGCGCTAGCGGATTTAGCCAACGTTGCTGTCACCCACAGTCGCGCTTCTTACTGAGCTTGGCCTTCCTTCCGCTCAGTAGCAGGATACAACTATTTTGGGATCCCGTCCTTTCTCAGCCCATTGAACCTTTATTTCCCTGTCAGAGACGCCCCCCAACACAGGTACTAGGTATATCCCTAGTTGGTTCTTCGGCCCCCGCCTAGCGTCTCGCGCCGGAAAGGACCTCAATTCTTAGTTTGCGGCTTATGCGCGTGTGTGTTCCCCTATAACTGCAGTCAGCCCAGGCCTCGGTTTTGCATTTATCCTCTCCAGCTTGTCCGGTAGCAGTGTTCTCTTGAGTCTCGGATTTTGGTTGCAGCACTTACTTGGGCTTTGATTGACCCTATCTCGGGCCACGTCAACCAGTACACCACTCATTGGGTATGTGCTAACTCTTTTTCACTCTTCTTTCGTCACGCATGATTGTGCGCATTTCCCCCTGTTGGACACCTGCCCTATGACCACACGGCCCAATCCGCCTTATTAGCGGCATTGTGCCCTGTAGGTAGGGAATTCCCCTTCCACGCGCTTCGCCACTACTACCCTTGTTTGCCT
This sequence comes from Penicillium psychrofluorescens, assembly GCF_964197705.1. NCBI lineage: Eukaryota > Fungi > Ascomycota > Eurotiomycetes > Eurotiales > Aspergillaceae > Penicillium > Penicillium psychrofluorescens. Next base: position 5,236,716 of record NC_133439.1, on the reverse strand, counting down.
TTTCGAACCCATTCGTTCTATCGAGTGTATGCCCCCACCTTATATCGTCTTTTCCCTGTTTTGCCCGCTAGCCCACTGATTGTTAAGAGGGGGATTTCCTGCAGAGATGCCGCACAATCCAGTTTTGGAAAATTCTAGGCCCTGAGCACAAAAGGAAAAATGTCTGCAGCGCCTCTTTTCTTCTGACCTTTTTTGTCTCCCTCATCCACTCCGCCGATTCCCCCGTGGTTTCGGCCACGCCCTTCCTCGTCACTTTGGTTCGCACTTGATTTTACTTACGCTCTACCTTCTTCGTCACCCTCTTTGACGAGACTGTGATTATGGATTTTTGTTGACAATTGTGATTTCCTGTAGCACTCAATCTTGGAGTCTCATCTCTTCATTTGTGTCCGATTTCGGTCAAATCCGTGCGCATCGCAACGAAATCTGTCATTTGAACCCAAGAGGTCTTCGGTGGTCTCTAGTCAAGCAGTGATATAGACAGGAAGTGCGTTCGGAAGCGTCATTCCAGTGTCTGTTTTTCGCCGAGAAGAACCGAGCCCCATGGGAGATGTTCCACCAGGGAAGGTCAATACATCTCCAGGGATTGCAGATACGACAGCCCCTACATCCGACCCGCCAAATGTGTCTACGAGACCAACTCCAGCGCCTGGTAAGTTTCCTGGCTCAAATTGGGAGAATGAATATTCAATACTGACTCGACTGCTTTACTATAGGTTCAACCAGTGTCAGTCTGCCCTCGCGGCCCGTTGGCCGTCACTCCAGTCCCAAGGGAGGGAGGGGACATGGACAGTACGGACAGTCGCCGACACCATTGAACATGAACCATATGGCCTACACCCTACCAAGACCGCCGTCGCAGGCATCGCCATTCGAACAACATTCGCCACACCAATACATCCCCTCAATCCACCCTCAAGGCGCCATATACCCCATGCAGCCGATGGGGCCCTATCCCGGGCCGAATCCCGGCGGTAGCGTTCCCTATGGCCTTCCCTATGCACCACCGTACCCACCATACGGCGTTCCTCAGCACCCAGGATCGCCTATTCAGCACGGTAGTGTGCACTATCAACCTTATGGATCCGTGCAGCCTGTCCCTGGTCCAGGGCAGGTGCCCGTTTATGGTTCTGGATATTACCCACCAGCGCCATACACAGCACCGTATGGACCGGGGGGCCATGTTCCTGGTGGTTCCATGCAGCCGCCGTCTGGGTTTCCACCTTACCAAGTTGGCCCAAGCGGTTCGCCAGTGACCGACCCGAGTGTACGAAGGGACGCAGGGAAAACACCTGCGGGCTTCGAGTATGATGTCTCCAAGACAATTGTCGATGGCTCGAACCCTAAGAAGTCGGCGCAGGCTCAATCCCATCTTGCAGGTACGTGGAGTTATCGGAAGGCCTTGGGATGATATTTTGTGCTGACCAAATCTGATCACAGGGGTACTCTCCTCTTCTCCCTCGACCCCTAACCGCCCCGGCACCCCCCGAGGGCCACCTCGCAAACCGAAACAGTCCGGCCATGCCCTTTGGGTGGGCAACCTCCCGACGGGCACCGGTGTGCTCGACCTCAAGGACCATTTCGCGCAGGACGCTACCGAGGACATTGAGAGCGTGTTCCTGATCTCCAAGAGCAACTGCGCGTTTGTGAACTACAAATCTGCGACTGCCTGTGCTACGGCGTTACAGCGATTCCACGATTCCCGGTTTCACGGCGTTCGCCTTGTCTGTCGGTTGCGCAAGGGTTTCACTGTTCCTGGGTCCGGTCCCCCAGTGCCGACGGACGATGTTCCGACGACTACTTTGCCCGGCCCTGAAGGTCAGGGCACGTCTGAAGCGGTTTCTACCGGGCCGCAGGACCCGCCGACCCGCATGCCCGAGCGATACTTTGTTGTCAAGAGTCTGACGGTGGAAGATCTCGAGATGAGCAAGCAGAGTGGTATCTGGGCCACGCAGAACCATAACGAGGCGAGCTTGAACCGGGCTTACGAGGTACGTTTATCTATTTCTGTTTTTGCTATCAAACCTCTCCCCTAACCCGCTATAGACGAGCGACAACGTCTACCTGATCTTCTCAGCCAACAAGTCCGGCGAATACTTTGGGTATGCGCGGATGATATCGCCCATCAACGACGACGAAGCGTTAGCATTGGAGATGCCCACCCGCCCAGAACCAGTACCCAGCAGCGCGCCCGAGGAGACGGACATGACCCTGACCGCCGCCACAGCCACAGCGCCCAAGGGTCGAATCATCGACGACTCGGCGCGGGGCACGATCTTCTGGGAGGTTGAGTCGTCGTCGGGCGATGAGCTAGACACGCGCAGTGAGCCCAGCGTGGTGGCCGAGGCTGAGGAGGAGGGCCAGTCCTTTGGCAAGCCCTTTCGTATCCAGTGGCTATCGACGGAACGGGTGCCGTTCCATCGCACGCGCGGGCTGCGCAATCCCTGGAACGCCAACCGGGAGGTGAAGATTGCGCGCGACGGGACCGAGATCGAGCCGGCGATCGGCCGAAAGCTGGCGCAGCTGTTCCATTTACCAGCGAGGCCATAATCCAAATAGTATAGTTTTAGTAATTTAGATCTATGTTGAAGGCAAGCATCAACACAGCCTACTCCTACTGCCGGGGCTGGATTAATCGGGTGTCACTCATCCGTCGTAACTCACTCTTCACGTTGGCGGGGAACCCAGTCGTCTCGAGTGGAGAACAATCTGGGGTGAGCATCATCGACTCCACCCAATCATTCATCCTCTGCTCCCGCTCTTCTTTCTTTTCTCTCTTCCCTCCCTTTCTCCCTTCACATGTGCTCTGCTGTAAGTCCCTTGTTCTCTTCTCCTTTCCGTCTCTCTCTCTCTCTCTCTCTCTTTCTCTTTCTGAGATCTACCCATACACACACTCTCTCTCTCTCTATATCCCCTGCTGGTACTTCTGCCTACCCACCTCCTCCCTGCAGTGGCGCCACCTCCCTCCCCCCCTGCGTCTCCCTATCCGGATACTCTCTCCATCCATCCCGACTCACCATTTCCTTCTAGTTTCCATCATCGCACTGAATCTCCTCTTTTCCCCCACATTTCCATTGATTGGACTATCCAGGTCCGAGCGGCTTTTGACGTCACCCACACACGACCATCCGCATACGATAAGCGACACATTGCAGCTTCATACTGCTGCTTTGGCCTTTGTCCAGAACAGACGGCCTTTCTCTCCATCGGCTTCAGCTCCATGCGAAGGGCGGCGAGTCCGTCCGAGCTCTGCTTCCTCTGCCTGACCCCCCACGCCTGCCTCTCATAACTGAATTTCTCCCGGTCCACCACCATGTCCGACGATCGCTCATCCTCCCCCATCTCCGTCCCCAATTCCCAATCTCGCCAGCGGCGAGGCTCCTTGGGTGCCACCTTCACCGACCTCTTTGCGAAGCAGAACAACCAACCCCCCGCGAACGGCTCCCAGGCGACCGGATCCAACGCCCAGACGAATCAACAGCGCCGGCTGTCGATTTCCACCCTCGGTCTGTCCGGCTCGCCGACCCAGACGTCCGCTTTTGGAAATGCCTTCCGCCGGGGCAGCATGTCGAGCTCCATGGGGTCCAACGCCCCCACCGCCGAGGATGCCATGGGCGAAGAGGCAGAGAGTGCATCCCCCGGCGCGACACCCAACTCTCCGTTCGCGCGACGGGTCTCCTTCGGCGCCCAGGCGCTGCGGGAGGCTCGCACAGGAAGCATTGGCAATGGTAGATATCCCCCACCACCCGGGCAGCCGACCAAAGCGGCCCGAGCCAGCGGGTCCTCGCCCGGCTCGGCGTCGGTCCGCAGCCCACCCCGCTCCCCTGCTGCTACTGCAAGTACAAACACGGTTGCTCCCCAGGATGAGATATCTAACGTATCGCGCCGGCCTACAGGCGAAGGCTTCAACTGGACCGAGGCACTCCGCTCGCGTGCCGAGCGCGCCCCGTCCATTGGAGGCCCCATCTCCCCGCAGGGTCCGCAGGGTCCGTCGGCGGTCCGTCAGTCGGGCCAGCATCAGCGGGCGGCTTCCGTCGCCACTATGGAGCAGCCCATTCGGGAAATGCCCAAGCAGCCCAAGCAGAATAAGCCGGACTTCTTCCAGGAGAAGATCCTGCGCGGTGACTTTATGGACTAAACTAGTGTGACCGACTGGTCATTCCTTGTTGGTGTGTGCCAAAAGTTCTACTACGTTCACAACATTGATGATTGTGCTCTTATCCACATCCATGCGTTTTTTCCCGTCTGCTTTGCCCAGTCGATCTTCAGGGAATCGGAATGAGTCTATTTGGGTGGATTGAGTAAATTGCAACTGGTGGATCCGGCGCCGTTTCTTTTGTTTTTTGTTAGTTCTCATTGCGGTCGTGTTTCCTTTCATCAGTTCCATCCTGGAGATGTGTTCATTCTTGTTTTGCCTGCCTGTACTTCTTGATATATGAATAGCCAAATTGACATGACAGATATCTACTCCTTCCATAGTAATCACTACCGCTGGAGATCTGATCTCCGTACAAGGATAGGGATATATACATCTACACTTGCCCACTTTATATACCACCACCAGCACTCCCCTCGTCCTCAATAAATCACGTCGCCGTTGACGGACCTGCCTCCGGAGCCTCCGCATGGTCATGAATCGGCCCGCCACCCTCCATACTCTTCTTAGCCGCCGCGTCCGTTTCCTCCTTGTCGTATCCTTTTGCCACGCGCCGATCCATAAGCTGATCTGTCGTGAGCCGCTCTTCTGGCGCCGGCGGCGTCCAGTTACTGCTCTTCCACGGCGGCACGTGCATGACATACATCATATCCATCTCCTCCAGGGTCTTATCCTTACCCTCGATAACAAAGAAATAAACCACCAGCACGGCGACGAACAAGCACCCGGCAAACACATACCCGTAGGCAAAGTCGATATCGCCCGTGATAAACGGCGTGAAGAATCCAATCAGGAAGTTCCACAGCCAGTTCGACGCCGTCGCCAGCGCCATCGCCCGCGCGCGGTAGCGCGAGGGATACAACTCCGCCACAATCGCCCACACCATGGGGCCCCAGGTCATTGCGAATCCCGTGATAAACAGACAGGCAAACACGACGAGTGCCGTTCCGGCGCCCGGTGTATTCTGCGGGTGGTTCACGTCGAGCGCGAAGTGGCCCACCGATGCGAAGACCATGAAGCAGATGAACATCCAGATTCCGCCGGTGATCAGAGACTTGCGTCGACCGTAATGCTCAATGATGTACAGCCCGCCGAAGGTCGTGCCGAAGTTCACTCCGCCGAGAATCATCTGCGTCACGTACGAGTTGTTGATGCCGGCACCTTTGAAGATCACCGTTCCCTGCATAGGAAATGGGTCAGTTAGCGGATCCTAGCCCCCTAATGTTCAGAGAGAGATAGAGGGAGACATACATAGTAGAAGAAGTAGTTAGCGCCAGTCAGCTGCTGCAGCGCTTGAAGCACGACACCAAGCGCAATGCGATAGGGCATGCGCGGCGCCTGGAACATCTCGAACCAGCCATAAATGCCGCCGTGGCCACCCTTCTCGGCCTCGAGCTGCTCCTCGATCTCAAGGACCTCGTGCACAATAACCCGGTGGTTCTCGGGAACACCGTATAGCTTCGCCATGGTGCGCTTCGCCCGGTCGACGCGGCCATGCCGATAGTCGTACCGAGGGCTCTCTGGGAAAAAGATGATTCCCACACCGAGGACAATAGCCCATAGAAAGGTGATTCCCAGCGTAATCCGCCACGAAGCAGTGCTGTTCATCGACTCCGTGCCGAAGTTAATGCAGTAGGCGACGAAGATGCCCAGGGTGACGAATAATTGGTACGAGCTGGATGTGTCAGTGGTTGCCCTGATGGCAATTCAATAGGATTGCCTTTTCATTCTTTACTTACCACACCATGGCACCCCGGATGTGTCGCGGCGAAACCTCACCCTGGTACATGGGCACCAGCAGCGAGCAGGCACCCACGCCGAACCCCGTCACAAAGCGGCCCATCATGAACTGATACCATTTCCCAGACGGCGAGGAGATCTGGATAATGAGGCCAACATTCAGAATCACGCACCAGCAGGCAATGCTCCATTTGCGGCCAATGCGGTCTGCCAATGGGCCGGCCATGAGAGCACCGAGTAGGGTTCCAATCGACAACTACATAGTAAGACAATCAGCGCGAGCCCGGAAGAAAAAAAACCAAAAACCAAGTCGACGTTCAAGCAAATTGCATATACATACCAAGGAAACAATCAGCCCGGAGCGAACATTGCTAAACGCAAACGAGCCATCACCCTGCCTTTGACCGAAGCGCTGCTTGAAGTTTTTCATGTCGAGAAACCCGGAGATCTGACCCGTGTCGTAGCCGAAGATGATACCGCCAATGGACACGAACGCGCCCAGGATCAGAGAGCGCCATGTCACGAAGGGGATCTTTGTCTCGTCGAACGAGCTGCTGCGGCGTCGTTTCTCCTGATCGACCGATTCCCCCGATAGATCGGTCAATGGCGGGGACTTGTTGCCCTGGCTGTGTCTATTAAAGAACGACACCATGGCGATTGTGCACTGGACGAATTGGACTGAAGAAAGAGTCGAATCGAGAAAGCATCGGAAATGCAATAGATGCCAATTTAAAATGTGAAGCAGAGCATCAGTCTATGAGATCTGTAGCTCCGTCCTCGGCTGGCCACGGGGTCTCTCGTTATATGGAATTCACGACGTGAGCTTGAAATCATAGGTCATCGGTCGCCACAATGCCATCAGCTCCAATTCCATGGGTGAAGTTCAGCCCGTCATTGACCGTGGTGCCGTCATGGCTCGCGATCTTGTTTCGGCACAGGTATAGTCAACTATCTATAGTTACCTACAACACCCCCCATTCGGCGCGGCCAGAGGGAGGTCAGCCACTGTTTCTCCGATTGAGCAATTTACGATCGTTACGGTCCATCCTTTGGTTGCTTACCATTGTATTTTTTTTTTCGAGCTCGTGGCTTCAATCCAAGGGGTTGGGGTAAATCCGGCAATGCGCGGGAGTGAGTCGTTTACGTCAACCAGCACCGAGCGACAGGTCTTCCGATCCGCCCGGCAAGATTCTACCCGGCCGGGGGAAGAATCTCGGGGATACAATGGAATTCTATTTGCAACTATACGTACCGAATTTTCCCTGGCTGCCGCCGCTTTAATGAGGGCGCTCATGGTCTGGCTCACTGAGTAGATTTCAGCAAGCAAAACACTGAAATAGAGAAGCTTTCTAGGACTTATTTTGGCACAAAACATGCTAAAAGCTTGCTTTACTCGGCAAATCTGTAGTACTCTATTCTCATTGCTCTTTAAACCCAATATTCTTATATCAAAAATGACCTTTGTACGCTTCCTCCTCTAGCTCCGACCACATCTAAGCTCTATCCACGGAATTTTTTAAATTTGTAACCTATGTTTTTCGGCTGATCTTGTCTCGTAAATGCTTTAAGCTCTATAAAGAGTTCTTCGACTAGATACGGGCGGAAATATGATAGCAAATACTATACAGTACAGATAGTAATCTCTCAGATCCGCATTTCTTTCTTGAACAGTAGGCATTAGCCCTTCTCTGGTTTGCCCCACTAGCTTGCTCCGGCCAACCAGCAGCGTAGCAATATCGTCTCGTACAACAATTGCCGTTTCCCTTTATACGTTGAAGGGGTCGCAGATGTCACTTACTTAGACACAGAGCTAGAACCGCAACAGAGCTTCTTTCGTGAAATATCCCCCAATCCACACCTATGTTAGAAAATTTAGAAAATGCGGAACCTATAGCAGACACGAGGAAAGGCTAACAACCCGTTAAATATGATACTAAGCAAGTCTGCAAGGTCTAAAATCATTACTTCCACCGCACCAGCCAAACAAACCACGCCATCTCGCAAATTTGAACCATAATCTCCAAGTATAGTGTCTCGCTCAACATGAGGTCTACTATAGGATCAACTTAGGTTTGTTGCAAAAGATTCCGCAATAGAATGTAGATCAGGATTCCTCAAGAATGGTCCAAGTGACCTGCCATTTGGTAGAGCCATTCTGGAGCTCTCCAAACCTGCATTCTAGAGAATCTGTAAGGGCTCAGCATTTCACGATTTGATCAATGATCGCATACACGGGCTTGGCAACGATGGCAAGGGGTTTGAATCCAGAGAATGCCTACCTATTACGTGGTTCAGCAAACTTGTATATAAATTATTGGTGCTCACTGGTTCAACTTCATACCCAATCAACAAGCTGCTCAAACATTAAAATGACAGTGACGCTAGATCCGAGCGTTTTCACAAAGCACAAAGTCTTCCTCACAGGCAGCACTGGAGCTCTTGGAGCATGCTTGCTCTACAAGCTCGCAACGCAAATTCCCACAAAGAAAATTTTCGTTTTAATACGATCTTCCCCTGATGTCGCTGTTGATAAATGGCGCCATTTGATGCCAGACCACATTCAACAGGTGCTCCAGTCTGGGAAAATTCATTTTGTGCGTGGGGATATTTGCCGGCCCAATTTTGATCTCGACGATTATTCCACAAGTCTCCTTCGGCGAGAGATAACTCTGATAATAAACGCCGCTGCAGATATTAATTTGAGCTCTGATATCGCCGATGCTTTGTTTACGAATTGTCTCCCGGCGCTGGAACTTGCGCGAATGGCGTCCCAATTTCCACGCTTGAAGCTGTTCATTCAAATCTCCACTGCATACGTGAACAGCTTCCTCCCAGATGGCCAAATTAAGGAACGAATCTACGAAATTGCGGATAGTGATCCCGAGGATGAACTGGCTGCAATCCTTGATTCCGGGAGCTCTCCTGATACGATCCGATTCTCTTCATCATACGCCCATGCCAAATATTTGATGGAACGGCTTCTTCTCAAAAGATATCCTCTGCTCCCCTTGATGCTTCTTCGTCCGGCGTGTTTCAGCCCCGCGATTCGTCAACCATATGCATCGTACGGCCCCGACAATTCACTTCCGATGAATAAATTCATGAAACTCTTTCTCGCCCTCCGTGACCCCGCGCAGATTTGGCATTCAACTGGAGGATCTTCAACTGGTACGAACGTTCTGGATGAAATCCCGGTGGATTTTGTCGCAAATGCTTGCCTGATACATGCAGCGTACAGAACGCAGGGAATTGTTCATATCGGCTGCCAACTCCATGTGACAAAAACTTTCGACGATTTTTTCGTCTTATATCGAGAAGTGGTCCCAGTGGAACAACAATTGTCGGGTATTATCTTTGTGCAGGACCGAAGTCAGCCGCAGTGCTTCTTGGCTGATTTGGTAAAGATTGGGACTCGCGACTGGCGGTTCGATTGCGACCGCTCCAAATGGATCAAAGATGTTAACGGTCCACTGAGCCTGAATATATCTAGACAGCAATTTTTCGAAATGCAGAAGAAAAGAATAAGGAGAGTGGCCTCTATCGTTTCTCGTCGAATGGTGAAGCTTTGAATAAATCTCTTGGCTGAGTACTAGATGTGAATGTCGAGAATTATCGCCCGTTCATCAATTTGAAGATTTCATGTTCGTCACGGCAAGTCTTCTTCAGCATACCCCTGAGCTTCAATTTCAGGGTATCCCATGGTTTTACATACATGGGAAACATTTAGACGTATTTTAAATTTATTGATAGTTCCAGTTTAACGCGCACAATGTAATTTCAGACAAAAAACTATAGATGATACTTTTGCAAAATGCTCCTTGGGTGGTAACCAAGCTTCAAGATGCCACCAAGACGCGATTACCACGCTGCCAAAAAGACAGACTCAGACAGATGTAACCGATTACTCGGTAACAAGAGCCAATCAAGATCAGCAAACTGACAATTTCATAGCTGTTAGTTAGATCTTTTGGCACTGCACCAGATTGGTTTGCACTGACTCACCCTATGTCAAAGCCAGTTCTCCCTAATGTGTAACCGTTGAATTCTGCTGCAGCATTGATGTCGTAGAGGTAAGAAAATGGCGCGACATGTTTCGTGAAATAGGCTTCGGCAAACCAGGTCTAGCCGTCCACAACCCATCCGTGTTAATGCCCGCTGCAGGGATTATTGGGAACGCAAGATAGAGTTTTAGGTACTTACTCCTGGACAAAGATACCAGAACCATTCAAGGTTCCAGGACCGAACGCGGGATAAAAGAGGGCCATACCCGTTACATATTCCCACGATGAGACATGTAAGAAGGGAAATCAGCAAGGCATTCTCACGTCGTACAATGGAGGTCACTATTGTTGCAATTCCGAAGACGCCTGGCAGAAAACAAATTAGCCTTCATAGGTTCTCTTTCTAGCTTGAGCTGGATTTGTACCGGCTGGACTCACAGTAAAAATAAGCCATGTTGAGCAAAACAAGCTCCCCAAATGAAGCAATTGGGGTTGCAAGAAGAACATAGAATGAAGTGAAATGAAGCGACGAGAGAGCAATGAGTGGAAAAGTTGATAAATCCTTGCCCAAAAAAGAGGCACTCTTGGAATGACCGGAATCCACCTCGCCATATAAGATGTTACCTGCAATAAAAAATGAGAAATTATTGTCTTGGCGTTTAAAATCCGTGCGAAGACTACTCACGCTCACTTCCAAACGTCTCCACGCTCGCAGGTGCTCCTGCGAGGCCTGTTGTAGCACGAAAGTTAGATTGGATGGATTTTCAATAGAGAAAGTCCAGTGCGAAACATACTCATAGCTAATGTCGAAAGGAGTGCTAGTTGCGTGACCATGGTATAGTCCACAGAACTGGAAAGTGGCTCGAATGGATGTTTGAAGATACCGTGGAATAAATTTCCATCGAAACTGTACACAGCTAGCCCAATCATCAACCCAGACACCGCTGATACGATCAGTTCAGTCGTAAAGATTGTGTACCGTCGAAGCTGCTGCTTCATCTCACGGAAAATGCATAGGCTGAGTTGGCGGTACCATATCGTCCTTCGAGACATCACATGGCTGGAAATTATCTTCATTCTTTCATCAGCTTCACTGTCGGAATTGTTTTCCAACCTGGTCAGCTGTCGCACTACTGCATTAAAGGCTGGAAATGAGTCGGAGGAAATAATATCCAGCAGTGCATCGGCCATATTCTTGTGATGCGGTATTCTGTGTCCGAGAGACATGAAGTATACATGAGCATCCGCAGCTCTCCCAAGGAAAGCTTGTCGTCCTGAACTTAGGAGAAGCACATCGTCCAGAATTTGAAATATATCCTCCCGTGGCTGATGAATAACACAAATCACAGTGATACCAATAACAGATATTGCCTTCAATACTCTGAACATAGCCAGAGAAGAGCTAGCATCAAGGCCGGATGTTGGCTCATCTAGAACCAAAGCTGATGGAGACGAAACGAGTTGTATCGCAATACTCAATCTTTTGCGCTCCCCACCAGATAATTGGTTGACAACGCTATCTTGGATATGGATCAGCCCGATGCAGGATAGAAGGCACGAAACATGTTGCTGTATGAACACATCACTCCTGATCCGGCCAAGTCGAACTCGAGCGGAGAACACTACATTCTCACGAACAGTAAGCTCCGCATAAAAAGCATCTGTTTGAGGAACATAGCCAATTACGTGCTTGTATTTAGCAAGATTTTGTGGCATTCCATCTATGGCTGTTGTTCCAGAGGATTGACGCGCTCTCCCTGCCAAGATTTTGACCAAGGTTGCTATCGAGTCGTTTTAGCTCAGTCAATATACATTTCGCACAAGGCCCACTCACTCTTGCCGGCACCAGATGGCCCCATTATGCCCAGCAACGTACCCCTCGTCACTTCTCCGGTGACGCCTTCAATAATTGGGCGGCGACTGGTTGCGGAACAATATTCGATATTACGGAAACCGATATCAATACCCGCCTCGCTGACTGGTAAGTTTGCTTTTATTGTCGTCGACAATTCTGCAGTCTGCGTAGACTGGTCTGAAGTTTGTTGGGGGAGATCAAGATTAAGCGGAATCAGGTGCCGAGTTGAGTCAAATTTTTGTAGTCTTCTGGGCTGTAAGCGCATGCCGAGCCACTGCAGGAAAGCCAGTAGCCGCCACTTCCGAGGCACTGTGATTGATAGAGTTACAATAATCAACATAAAGTCTAGTATTACCAAACTGAAAATACCAATCAAGTGAAACTCTCTGATACTGCCCTCGGGACATACTGACAATACCTTGCAACGAACGGGTTCCACAGCTCCGAGAGGACAAAAGTGACTCGAAGGACACTTCAGTCTGCTCTTACCACCCACCGGGCAATAATACCCAGCGGGGCATATCATTGGCTCATAGGTGCCCTGCGGGCTACTGCATGTGTTCACATATTGTCCAAGTCGAGTGGCCAGGCACTCAAGCACCGGCGGGCAGTATTCAGGGGGGAAGTTCTCAGTATTGTTCGGACCTGAACGCAACGGTAAAGACGATGTCAGAAAATCATTCACCGAAAAGCAAGCCCACGGGAAATCTGCATTAGAACTTACAGTAGAACCCTTCATTGCAAACGCTAGACACAGCGAGTTTGACTGGATCTTTTCCAGAAAGACATCTTTGATTCGGGGCCATTGTCGACGAATTTTCTTTTGCTTGTTATGCCTCATTTCTTATTTCTTTATATTCATGTGATAATATAGCGGAATCATTTTCGTGCAAATGATGTCGTTATGAATGGAGGTTGGCCGAGCAACCATGTCTATCCCTGCATAACTCTATTACTTCGCTTTGAGGATAAACATTCCACTGGATGAGAACATTTGTCTTATATTCCCTGGCAATGGGCTATGAATTTGTGAAGTGGTAGCTACAGACTGATTTCGGGAGGGGAAAACAACGATGCAAAGTGCTCCCAGCACTTTGACCAAGTCGCTAATGAGAAATAGTGAAAGCCTGAAGTTATGTGCCAGCAATGTCGGAAGGTGCTTGTTCGTCCTGCCTGGACCCATGTCGATGAATAAGCATTATAATGGGTTTACAACCATCCTACACATGCTCCAAGAAACACTGTCAGTTCCGCCGAGAATGGCATATAACTATCGAGCCTCCAGTCTCAGATATTCCGTCTACATCAAGTCCCTAGCTCCATTTCGGTGCTACCCATAACGAGAATGTTCGCTCTTGGGATGTTGGTCGTTTTGGTCGTGGGTTCTGGCTCAGCGGCCGCCCCTTACGTTACTGCGGCTACCAGATATTTCCCTCGTTCAAGAACTTCAGGTTCAAAACTGAAATATGTCTATTTTATGTCGATCTCTCGGGCCACCTTTCATCTGTTCTCTCGTAGCTTGTTCTTTTGCGGTATCCTTTACATGCTGTCCTCCCTTTTGCCTTGTCAGTCACACACTAGCCATACAACTTCCAAAGTCCTGATAGTTTGTATCGGTACTAATTTCCCAATCTTCAGTATCGACAAGCTAGGTGCTTTGAGGATCGATGCCTTCCATCGCAACCATTCATAAGCGCCAGGCCTATGGCAAAGACGCCCATACCTACTACCCCGTGCTCATAGTGGGCGCGGGGGAATCAGGAGTGGCAATGGGCTGCCGTCTAAAAGAGGGGCTTGGGATGGACCAGTTTCGAATATTTGAACGGCAGTCGGGTATTGGAGGCACTTGGTGGATCAACCGGTATCCTGGCGTGGCTTGTGATATGTCCGTATGAACTGGTTGATTGAACATCACAGACGACTAACGCGCTCCTGAAGACCGGCGGCATTCTACTCTTTCTCTTTTGCTCTTAAGAAAGATTGGTCGACATTGCATCCTCCTGGCCAGGAGATATCGCAATATCTTGCGGATGTCTGTGAGAAATATAAGATTGTGGACAAAATCCAGTTCCACACCGACGTCCGGCAACTTGAGTGGGTAGAAAAGGATGAGGAATGGGAAGTCATTCTCTCCCATTTGGTCCCTGGGACTGGTGATCTCTCACAGCAAGAAAGGGATCAGCTCACCGCGCAGGAAGGCCCCCACCGTGTATATATTAGAACCGAGATGGTGCGGGCTAAGATTGTTGTTAGTGGTGTTGGGGGACTGGTCGAGCCCAAAACATGGCCGCAGGATATTCCGGGTATTAAGGACTTCCAGGGAGAAATCACACACACGGCTCGATGGAACAGTGATGTTGATTTTCGGGGCAAGGATGTGATCGTGGTCGGCTCTGGCTGCAGTGCAGCCCAGGTCGTCCCTGAATTGGCTAAGCGCGAGGCAAATGTCCGCTCCATTACGCAATTGATGAGAACTCCTCCTTGGGTTCAACCGGACCTCTTACCACCCAAGGTACTCGCCTGGTGGGAGAATTGGATGCCGACGCTGATGACCCATGTCCCTGGTATATCACGTCTTGTGCGTTATTATGTTTTCTGGGTGGCCGAACACAACTTTCTTTCCATGTTTACTGACACTGCTTATGGTCGCTTGATGCGGCCACGAATCGAAAAAAGATTTTTGGACAATATGCGCGCCCACGCACCAAAGGAATACCATGAGATCCTGACTCCGAACTATAGCCTCGGCTGCAAGCGCCGCATTATCAACAATACTTGGTACCGGAGTTTGAGCGCACCAAATGTCAAGCTGACAACGCAGTCACTGGCTCGCGTTAATGCAAAAAGTGTGATCCTTGGGTCTGAGCATCATTATCCGCCCATCTCAACCGAGTCCGCAGAAGATCGGGAAATTCCAGCAGACGTGATTGTCCTGGGCAATGGATTTGAGACGAATCAGTGGTTACACCCATTAAAAGTAACTGGAAGGGATCACAAGGATATGCAGGGTGTCTGGATGGAACGTGGAGGTGCACAGGCCTATCTCGGTATTGCAATGGACCATTTTCCGAATTTCTTCATGATTTTTGGACCAAACACGGCGACTGGCCATACCAGCGTTATTTTTTCAACGGAAAATGCAATCAACTACTCGTTGCAGTTCATAAAGCCCATTCTTGACGGTCAAGTCAGCTCATATGAAGTTAAGGAGGAAGCAGAGAGAGCGTGGACGCAAAGAGTGCAGGATCAGTTGCAAAAGACGGTCTTCCGACGTGGAGTGTGCTCAAGCTGGTATACCGCCACGGACGGTTGGAATTCGTCCACATACCCGTCAGTACCACTTGTGCTGTCATTTCCAACATTTGCTAACTGGACATCTAGTTATACCCAGATCCATTATTGGCTGCGGTGCACTTTCCCGCTATGGCATGATTGGACTGCCAGACGGACTGAGAAAGGCCTGATGGTCCAGAGAGTCCATAGGGCTTTCCGGCTTTTGGTGCTCTTGGGGCTCTTGTGTGGACTTGCATCGCTGCTGAAAAGCCCACAACTTAAACGGCAAGTGGTGTCAAATATGTTGCTAGGTAAAGAGTGGATTTTATCTGGATCTCATTGAAAGGCAATGTCGTCTGCAAATGGCCAGGTCTCTGTGCATGTAAAATGTATGACGCGATTGCCGGAATGTAGCTTGTGTTCGCGGACTTTTAGTCCTCTCATCATTTCCATGAAGCCGAAACTGTCGAATATCGGCGGTGGAATCTTACCGCTATGATCGGATAGTTCAGTGAATACCTTCTCCACCAATTTTTCTTGTACAAGCTGACGAGACATTTGTCTTTACGAATAAATGGGACGAAAGCAAGATCAGAGAGGATCGAGGTAGACGAGAAGTATTCCATGAAGAATCAGGCAGCTACTATCTGGTTACTAATTAGACAGAGGCCTGACACCTGAGACATCCCACCAGGAGCGAACGCCCTTAGCAGGCAGATAGCTCTTTTAGACTCTCAACACAGTCAAGTCTGCAATTGAGACGAAGAATTCGAGGATCATTGGGAAATGCCACAGATGTGAATAAGATCAGAAAATTGATCTGTTCCAAAAGACAAGCAGTCATTGACCTATTGTCCAGATGCCTCTCTAGCATAGACAAGTCGAGCCATTTGGTAGTTGCCTTTCGTGTCTGCCACCACAACCCGACGAGTATGGTAGCAATCGCCATAGACCATTTCAAAGCCCCAGATCTGCAAGTACTAGTCAATTACGTGCTTTGCTTCAATTGAAGTGTGAGGCCAGGTCATATTGCTGACACTTACTTGTTCTGCGGTCCAGCCAGAGCTTTCGTTGTGCTCAAAAGTATGCACCCAGTTCCCTCCAGCTGTTTGCCTATCATCAACGTTGTGCGCTTCGACTAAGAGTCCTCCGCTTTGAGTTCCATCAGGCAGGATCTTTGCCTTCAAGAAATCTGCAACCCTCTCATCATCCACCTTTGTCTGAACTTCAAAGTTGGGTCGTGTGTTCCCTTCTTGATCTCGTAAGCCACCAACGAGCCGACTCCACCCACTGACATTACCAAAGATGTAATCAGTATGCTTTTGCATTGTCCAATCCAGTCTTCGTTTTTCGGTTGTCCCGGCGAGGCCTCCTGTGGCGGTTTGGAGAACGTCAATATTCATGGCTGGTTCCGATGTCTCAGGGCATTTGCTGGTATAAACCGAAATATCAAGGTAGACTGTGGCGAATTCAATTGCCTTGCGGATCACCCAAGGTATTCCTTGCTTAGAATCGATGAAATCAGCTAATGACTGCAACAAAATCCGTGTGCAATGCCTAAATTCAGATTGTTCCATGTCTTCTGCGAAGCTTTTTAAACAAAACAAAAGTTCAAATTTGGCTCATTGAAAGGAGGTTGGAAGGGCGTTGGGGCTTGATATATGGAAGGGTGACAATACCAGCTTAAGTAGTGGATTTGTCTGGCTCGTCAATTGTTTATCCTATTGCCAGCGCCCCAAAAAAGTTAGTATCTACTCACAACAGTCATTTAACCTCCATTTTTAGGTAGAGGTAGGGTTTGGGCCTCGGAGTGATTCTATACCATCTTCCATTTTCCACCGAGACCCTGGATACTGGCACTTGATGGACAAGTCATGATGAGAGCAACTTTTCAATACTAAGGTTGCGAAACATTGCAATAGTAGGTTTTATAGCTCCGTGGACAGATTTTAGCTTGTCATTGCTGAGACATGCTATGTTATCATTCAAATCATTGGTCAACGCCAAGGTTGTAACCTTGCATTAAATTCCCAGGCTGCGCCATTTAAGTGAACATTGCTTATGTAAATACAAATGTATGTGCTCAGGTACTTAATATGCATGATGTTGTACCGGGGTTTTGACCGATGCCAGGGGAGCGACACACCGGAGGTGAGGATTGAAACCGCTCTGCAGTTCTCGTTCTGTTTTCAAATGTAAGATCCCAAAGATTCCTATGAGTATATGCCGTCACTTTTACCGGGACAAGGGATGGCCCGCATTCTTGAACCCACTTTTTATCCAATGCCATGGAGCCGGTATGCCCCAAAAGGGGGAGGTTTAAAAGTGAGATATTTCAGGAAGTCCAGGTAGGCATCATCTGCAAGATTAGCCCAAAACAAGCGCTATATCTGATATATAACTATTCTGAAAACAAGTTAGTCAACGGAGATCAGGGAATGAGGTACCTGCGCAGATTTACCGGAATTGCCATGGTCGTCAATAATGTACCTGGTTTTCTGCAATCTCTTGGAATGCGGCGAATATTGCACCGCCGCAGCAAGACATCATGGCAGACATCATATGGCAACGCGACGCCCTAGACTAAATTAGGGCGTATAGGCCGAACGGTCGGGGTCTGGTAACTAATAATCGGTTTCACTTCTGATGGAGATAGTGCAGTAGTCGGGCGGGTGGAGTAGGTAAGGCAATAACCAAGTCACATTCATATATTTAACTATGGCATGGTAAAGAAAAAAAAACCAAAAACAAATAAAGAAACCTTCAAAGAAAAAAAAGGTAAGAACACTGATTAGTTAACTAGTACGGGATGCCATTGGTCATCAGCTGGAATTGATCGTAGCCCTTAGTCGAGACGCTCATGTACGACTTCTTGACGAGTTCGCGCATGTACTCAGCGGCCTCCCTCTCGCTCTTCTCCAGCACGAACCGGTCACGGAAGTTCTTCAGGGTCTCCGGCTTGAAGCACGGCAGGCCGCTGTCCAGCATCAGAGCCACGATGTGCGACAACTTGGTGCAGTATGGCCGCGCGGCCAGGAAAGCCTTGACAGACAAAGATTCAAACCACTTGTAGGCCTGTGTGTTTGTTGGGTCCTTCGAGTGACCACCTCTGGGCAGGCCGCCGCTGGCGTGGTGCGCCGGGTTCTGCGTGCCGCTCATGACGGCCACCATTTCCGAGGTCAGTTTGAAGGGTGCGCGCTCAAACCGCACGCCACCGGGTGCAATGTCGAAGCAGAAACCAAAGTCAATGTGAATGATGTGGCCTGCATCGTCGACCATGATGTTTCCGTTGTGGCGGTCCTTGAATTGCAGGAGGTAGGTAATGACAGAGTACGCCGCCATACTCTTGACGAAGTTGGTGCGGGCCTCCTGGAATCGGATGGAGTCCTCTCCGCCGTACTTGGACACGAAGTAGTCGTAGAGCCCGTTCACAGCCTCGCGTCCAAGCATATCTCGAGAGATGGAATTGGGCAACACGTCGATGACACCACAGCCCGGTGCCGTGGAGGTCACTCGGTACGGGAAGAGCCAGACATCCAGGCCAACGCTGGAGAAGATGCTTCGGAAGGCCGCGATCATCTGCAGGGCGAGCATGTCCTGACGACAGTCATCACCCACTTTGAAGATGGCCGATTGCCAGATCTCATAGGTCTGCTGGTTCGTCTCCGAGGATTTGGCGGTCAATGGTCGATCATCCGGTCCATGAGCACCGGCCGTGGAGTCGTTCGAGCCATCCAAGAGCGGCCGTGTTTTCTGGATTCGGAAAGTTGCCATGTATGGCGCCTTTGCGTGACTCTGGAGCGGCTTGCCCGATTTACGATCAATGCCCACAACCACGCCGTCAGGGTTGCTAGGAAGATAGACCCCGACCTCCACCTTGATCTTGCGCAGTTCTTCCTCGATCTTCTCCTTCTTCTCGGGCTTGCTTTTCTTGATATATGGACGGAGTTTGCCGGAGATATCTGTGATCTCGTTGAAGAACGAGAACTCTCTTTCATAAAACTCTCGCTCTTCGAGAGAGAAGCTGCCAATCAGACTCTCAATGAATCGATCCAGTGTCGGTTTGAGAGGATCTGGCACTTGGGATTCCTCATCCTTGTAAGAGTTGGCTTTCATATTCCAGATCACCTGGTGTGCGAACAATTGAGACAGTTTGGCTGTTTCAAGAATATAGCGCTCGACATAACCCAAAGCATCATACCGGAGGGCCTGAACCAGCTGTGGAACAAAGTAGAAGCGAACATCGATAGAATGGCTTTCCAAAGCTCGCATGGCATACTGCAAAATGAATGGGTGATTTCCGTAAGCAGGCAGGAAATAGGTCAGCGCTTCGGTGGGGTTGACGGGCGCCCAGAACAACAGGTACTGTTCATGATTAGCTGGAACTGGCACTACATGAAGGAAAGTAAACAAACCTTCAGCTGGAAGTTAACATCCGAGGACAATGACGAGTCAAACATGATCTCAAGAGCAGTCGGCTCGCCAATGACCTTTTCGGGGAAATTGAGGATCAACCACCGAACGTCAGCCTGCAACTTTGCGGAGGGGAAACGAGCGGCAAGCTGGATTGCCAACCCTGGACTCTCTGCCCAAGCAAGACGGATAAAAGATGCGAGTCCATCTGCATTCTTGCTTCCGCTGCTATGCTTCTTCTCAGGCTCCAGAGGAAAGAGCCAGACTCGAAGGCGTGATCGTTCATTCTCGATGAAAATCTGGACGAGCTCTTGCTTCGCCTGCAAGGACTTGTACGACCCGCGACCATTCACGGCGATGTTTGCCACGCCGCGCAACAGAGTCAAAACATCTCCGAGAATTTTATCCTCGGATTTGATCTGCAGTCGATTGCCTCCAAAAGACCATCGTGGAGGGTGCTTGAACCAACCGAGAGCAGCTGAGAGAATCTGGTCCTTGAGCTTCCAGGCCGCACCGCTGTTTCGAGGAGTGAGATGCCTCAATATTCTCAGTCCGAAGAGAACGAAACGGAAATGCACTTCTCTGGCCAGAGGATGGCCCTTGCTCTTCAAAAGACCCGCAGCGGTGCTGGTGACTAGGCGGATGGCCAGCTGTTGATCCAGCAGGTTGCCCAGGCGGATAGCACTGAAATGGCTTTCAAAGAACTGGAGAACGCGCAAGTGTGGTGAAAGCGTGCTCTGAGCCTTCTGCTGCTTCCGCAACATCAGAGCCTTGTCTGTTGGCAAAAGCTCAATATTGGAATACAACGGGTCCATATATCTTCGATAGTCAGCAATTCCGAATTGAAACCTGCCAGAAGAAAAGACTCACCCAAACGATGGATCAAACAACCCTTTCTGGCGTTGTATGCTCCTTTCCCATGCCTCAATCACTTCTGTTAGGATGCGTGGCTCCGTGCTCGGGTTCTCATGAATGACTCCAAGCCAAAGGGAGACTCCCAGCTTGATCGCATCTTTTGTAAATATTTGGAATGGCAAAGCGACCAGATAGTGAATGACAGAAAGCCGAGGCTTGCTGGTACCGCAAATGAGACCGGCGGCTTGTCGTAAGGTATCTCTGACTTCAGTGAGAGCGATGTCAATCCCCTCGATGCTTCGTTCGTAGAGACGGGAGAGCTTGTACTCTAAATCCCCGGCTGACGGCGCGAGAAGCTGCATCCCAGGTTTACGACCAAAGTTCAAAGAGGGGGGCCCCTCCCCTGGGGACATGTCCGGACGTCTATATTTTTGACGCGTTGTGTACAGCGCCATAAAATCAGATGCAACGTTAACGTCGGTACTATCGTGGTCGATAGATCCGAGGCGGGGGTCACTTTGCGGGATGAGGGATCCCATTTCCAGAGCGAACGAGCGACCCAGTGCAACGTGGCCGTAACCGCCATCATCATCGTACTCGCTGAGATAGGTCTGGAGCAGCCCCTTGACATCCAACGGGGCGATGTTCAAGATGCTCGTGACCCATGCCCTGGCTCGTTCCAGGAATCGGTTCAAAGTTGTCTTTCTCAGCGCGTAGTTATCAGACAAGTCCACCCTGACTATGCCCATAGGTGAAACTAGTGATGGCTGCCATTCAAACTCGTCAAGTTCTCCCTGGAGACATGATGACCACATCACGGTCAATATTTCAAGCAAAGCGAAGAGGGATTGCTTCTCACAGAGCGCAGAAGGGCATTCCCGGATGATCGTGTCAGCACATAGCACTGCGATGCTCTGAACTCGTTCAATGCGATGGCAGCATGCCACCAGGAACTCAGCCAGTTGGTTCGATAAATACGAGGCTGAAAAATTGTCATGTTCTCCGGAAAGGGTGAGGAACAAGTAGGATTTGACACCTTTTTCTGCAATAGCGTTCATACACATGACCATCTCCGGGGTGGCTAGGACCGGGTCAAGGAAATAGCTCAGTATCCTCGTGCAGTTCCCAGAGACTGCACGAAGACTCTCAACGAGCAGCACGGCATTGAGAAAGATGGCTCGCGGATAGTCCAGACGCTTGATGTCCGATTCACGACCAGGCAGTTCCGAAATCAGAGTCTTTTTCAGCTCTGTCATTCGCTGGGGCCCCGAGCCCCGTCTGAGCACCGTGTTAAGTTCCACATCACTCTCTAGAGACTCCATACGGTCTTCAGCAAGCAATGGTGGAGAGTATTTCGCCAACAGTCGGAGCTCCTTCCAGTGGGCCTCAGCAATTTTTGAATTGAGTGAGATTCCGTGGATGGCGATGTTGAACCATGCATCGCGGAATAAAGATGTGATAGATTCATCGTGATCGCCTGCGGACTCGGACAGCCCTGAGGAGACAAGCAATGCCAATGGTTTCAACAGAGGGGTAATATCATTAGGCGCGAAAACGATTTCTTTTTGGCGTTCAGGCTCCAGATCGGGAACATCGCCCTTGTTGACAATGCTCTCCAGCAGATGAATCAGGTAAATCCTGCGGAGAGGCGAATGTCGCTCCAGGTTCACAGAGAGAGACGACATGGCACATTGGACTGCGTCCAGAATAATGTCCAAACTTTTGTTGACCCCATCGACATAAATTCGGGTATAGAATTTGAGCAGAAGCTGGAACTCGGCCTGTCCGCTGCTTAAAGCAAGCACGGCAGTCTCCTGGATGATGTAGGCATCCACAGCCACATTAATCTTACCCACTTTTTGCAGAAGCATAGACTGCGCTAGGGCGCTAATCTTGTCGTCTTCACAACTATTTGCAACAGTCACGATGGCATGAACGACATTCCTGTGAGTAATCGTGTCTTCGTCTCCATCGACAGGGAGAGAGATCAGGCTCTCATCCTTCTGTTCGCGAGTAAATTGATCCTTGTCTGCACTGGGACTGGGACTCAGCGCATTGCCCAGAGAGTAAAGGGTGGTGATCACAGCGTCTTCGGAGAGAATTCCCACCACCTGAGCCAAACATCGGGCGGCTACGGCGACCACAGACCCGGTCGATACGCCACTTTGAATCAAGAACCGCAGGAGACTCTTTCTTCCCAGGGATGCGCCATTGGGAGACATCCTTGCCAGGATTGCAGTGCATTTCAGAGTGGTCACGGCCAGCTCCGTGCATGCCATCTGGTTGGCATCGACCAGGGTCTCCTCAAGCCAGGACAGGAGAGTGTCATTGTTGGCTGCGTCTTCGCCGAGGACCACGCAGTTCAAAAAGCCAACCAAGGCACATCCCTTCACCGAGAAAGCAAGCTGCTGCTGCCACGGCGAGCCTACTTTGAGGTAGTCCGAACCTTCCTCGAGCAAGTGAATCTCCTCGCTGATAATGTCGGTGATCCGCTCAACCAAGGCTCTGTCTGTCTCGTCGTAGCTCTTGGCAATGCCAACACCGTTCATGTAATCGTCGAGAAGCTGGTCATCCGACAGGGTCTGCAGACCGATCAGAGACGCCGCGCAAGACTTGACAAACCGCATGAAGCCCTCTTGCACGAGCATCGCGCCCAGCGGGCGACCGCGGGCGGCATATCGTCTGGTGTACTTTCTCCAGTTCTTAAAGGCATTGTCAGCGGAACTCGTGTTCCGGATGGTGGAGGAAGCCGTCTCGATTGCAATCATGAACGACTCGGACAACATGGTCCGCATGTGATCGACGATCTGGAGCTTCTCAATGGCATTCCAGACACTGGTGAACTTTGACGCGGCATCCAAAAAGCCAACCAAAGAGACTGCAACCGACAATATTGTCATAGACTCGTGCACAACACCCTTCCCGCCGGACTCGGATTTCGAATATGAGAAGGGCGTGGCGGCCTTGATCGCCGCCGCGCAATTGTTCAGATACGCATTGGCTGCGTCCACGGCTATCTTCCGCAGAGACTGGTGTCTGGTGGCCAATGACAGAAGACCGAGAGTCAGGTTATGAGTGAGAGCCTCGGAAGGGGACGGCTTGACGCTCTGGAGGAAGGGGGACGGCCGAAACAGCTGGCTGTGGGATTCGGGCAAGTATTGCGAGAGCTGAAAGGACAGTCGCGAGGCGTGTTCGGGCTCGTTCACCGATGAGGCGGCTTTGCTGAGGGCGAGAAGGACATCGAGTTCCCGGATTCCCTGATGATGTCAGTTTCGCCTAGTGAGAGTTCCAGTCAGGCGCACACACCATTGGTACTCGGGATGCTGGAGCTTTTTCGCGCAAGACGCCATTGAGAGCCCCATCCTGGCGGGTCGGGCGCGACTGCTGGGCGAGGCGCTCCAGTTCGGAACCATCGCGGGCAGGCGAGTTGACGGCCAAGGTCGCGAGCTTCTCTAGGGCAGAACGCCTGATACCGGCAGCAACCCTGATTTGGTCAGTCAGTAGCAAACAACCGAACGGACAAGGGAAGCATACCCGTCCATTATTGAATGAGGCGGAAAGGGGGGCCGAAGTGGTTGGTGTTTGGAAGGAAAAAGTCCGGGGAAGAAAGGAACGATTTCAGGGGATTGCACGTGTCGAGCGAACGAACCCTAGGTCCGACAGCAGCTGTGGACCGGGCATGCGGTTGATCGGAGTATTTGATGATGGTCTATATGATTGTATTATAGGAGCTTCCTATTCGTCTTATTATTGGATCATAGTATTCAAATCTGGCAAGCTCAGGTGAGGTGGTGTGCTAGCTTACTTAGCTCTATGTGATTGATTGTCTCACTTTGGTTTGTTGAGCCTCATTGCGTCCTATTCTCTCCAGACTCTCTTTCCTTCGCTCTCATTTGTCCCTTCCAGCCACACACCCTTCGACCACATCCCCATTGTGCAGTGCTCGGACTGGTTCGATTATTTTCTTGTCATTCATGCAGCTGCGCCGCAGCGCTTGTCGTGACTGCGCCGCTAGGTAGCCAACCCCCTCCAGACAGCCTCGTTGCCTGCGGCGCCTCCATGACCACCCCAGAAATCATGGGCCCTCGCAACGAGAAAAGCTCGCACAAGCGGGGCAGGGTGAGTACTACGACCAACCCGGGACTCTTCGTCTCGATTCATCCTACTCACTCCCTCCAAATGTCACAGGCAAGCGCAGATTTGGATTCGGACCAAAAGAAACCCCGGCGCTCCCAGAGGATCTCTAGCCAAACCCATCCCCACGAGACCCCGATTGACCATCAATACCTGCCGACACCATTGACGAATCAAAAGGAAGTGACGGCCACTCCCCCCGCGAGCGCAAAGACCGCTCGTCAGCGAACGCCCAACATAGAACTGCCGCATTCCACTTCCTCGCCGCCCGGAGATACGCAGGCGTTTTCACAATACGTGTATCCGCCAAGGGCCTTTGCGGATGAAGTGGACGACGAGAATGCGGAAGGAGTCTGGGGTTATCTGCTTCCCCTCGATGACACGGTCGAGAATTCGCTTGTTTTGAAGAAGCGTACCAGTTGCGAGAACCGGGATCCCAACGCGACAAAAGACAAGTCCGGCAAGCCGTCCCAACGCTTGGGAAGAGAGCCGTCTCGCAAGCAAAAGAACGGCCAACCGCCGAGCGGCTACTTGGTTGGCCGTCACCCCGAATGTGGTAGGTACACGTGTTTGGCTATGTATGCTCTGGAGAACCGACAGCCAACCGTTTTTAGATTTGGTCATCAATATTTCCACCATCTCCAATCGTCACTTCCTCCTCTTCTTAGAAAAGAAGGATGGCGACATAGTGGCTGTTGTGGAGGATCTCTCCAGCAACGGGACATACGTCAACGACGCCCTTGTCGGGCGTAACAAACACCGTGAGCTCGAAGACGGGGACGAGGTTTCAATCAGGGGCGAGTCGCGGTTTGTCTTCCGTTATCCTCGCTCACGAGGTACAAATGGCTTCCATCAGCAGTATCGGAAGGACAGAAAGCTCGGAAAAGGCCACTTTGCCACTGTCTACATCTGCTACGAACAGGTCAACGGCAAAAAGTATGCGGTCAAGATCTTCGAAAAGCGTTTGGGAGATTCGCAGAAAGCACGGGATGAATCTTTTCAAAAAGAGATTGGCTTATTGATGAGCGTGAACCACCCGAACCTTCTCTGTCTAAAGGATACCTTTGATGAAGCCGATGGAGCTTATCTGGTGCTGGAGCTGGCCAACGAGGGCGAATTGTTCAATTTGATTATAAACAAGCAGAAACTCAGCGAGGCCGAAACCCGTCGGATCTTCCGACAGCTGTTTGACGGGCTCAAGTATCTGGTTTGCATGCCCCTTTGTCGGTTCATCCATACGTATGGCTAACGACCATCATCAGCATGATCGAGGAATTGTTCACCGCGATATCAAGCCCGAAAATATCCTTCTTTCATCCTCGGCTGACAACAAGCAAATGATTGCGAAGCTGGGCGACTTTGGTCTTGCCAAAATCATCGGCGAGGACTCATTCACCACGACGTTGTGCGGTACACCATCTTGTAAGTTATTCTGCTGAATCTATGTCGGGCGAACCTTTCGTGCTTACTGCTTCTAGATGTGGCCCCAGAAATCCTGCGGCCGGGCGATCACCGCCGGTATACGAAAGGAGTGGACGTCTGGTCCCTCGGTGTCGTTCTCTACATCTGTCTCTGCGGATTCCCGCCTTTCTCGGATGAGCTGGCCACCGATGAGAACCCATATAGCCTCGCACAGCAAATCAAGATGGGCCGATTCGATTATCCCTCGCCGTATTGGGATTCCGTGGGCGACCCAGCGCTCGATCTCATCGACCGCATGCTCACCGTGGACGCCGATAAACGAATTACGGTGGACGAGTGTCTCGAACACCCATGGCTCACCGGGGATAATCTCAGTCTGACCGACAGTACGGACGGACTGACTGGCGCCCTGGGCAAGTTGGACTTTTCGAAGCGCAAGGTCCAACGGGAGCGGACCATGCTTAGCAGCGTGAATGATGTGAACTACAGCGAACATGCTGAGGGCGGCAGCACCCCCGTCAAGGTCTTCCACAAGAACGAGGCCGGCAA
This sequence comes from Penicillium psychrofluorescens, assembly GCF_964197705.1. Taxonomy (NCBI): domain Eukaryota; kingdom Fungi; phylum Ascomycota; class Eurotiomycetes; order Eurotiales; family Aspergillaceae; genus Penicillium; species Penicillium psychrofluorescens. The sequence goes on along the minus strand of NC_133439.1, from coordinate 5,210,318 downwards.
GCGAGTGCACAACCGCCCGGCCAAGAAGCGCGAGGCCTCCCCGAGTGGCACTCGAGCGCCGCACGACTTCATCAACCTGGGTCAGCACGGCGACCCGGCGCTATACGATGATGAGCCTAGCAGTCGCTATCGATGATGTTTTTTTTATGTGTGTTCTGTCTGGGTCTTGTCCGAGTACGATAGGTACATAGTGTTGGCTGCTTGGTGATGTTCTTTTTTGTGGTTCAGACGGAAAAACCAGTTTGAGTTTGGCGCCGGATCTTGTTGTTCCCCTGTGGCGTGACTGCGGCCAAGGCAGTCCCGATCATAATAATGAAAAGTATTGTTAGGTGCAATGGGAGGATCCAGCGTAGTACTAAACTCTCGATAAGTAGTTGTACTAGAGTCCCGTACATAGTAGTCGCATTACAAAGAGTGGCCACCCCCTGGCGGCGAATGGCGGTGCAGATAATTCCACTTTTTTCCCCTTGACCATCTTTCCTTCTTCACCCACCCATTGTCTTTCCTCTCCTTCTCCTTCTCTCTCCCCCCGCGACCATGGGTCTCTTCTCTACTTTCCTCGACTCGTTCTGCGAGCACTGCTCCTCCCTGTCGATCTATACCCTGGTGGCCGTCGGCACCTTGTCCTTTATCGCTCTCTCGGTCGTGGTCAACGTTCTGCGCCAGCTGCTGTTCAAGAGCCCTAACGAGCCCCCCGTGGTCTTCCATTGGTTCCCATTTGTCGGTAGTACCATCAGCTACGGCATCGACCCCTACAAGTTCTTCTTCAGCTCCCGCGCAAAGTACGGCGATATCTTCACGTTCGTGCTCCTCGGCAAAAAAACCACCGTCTATCTGGGCACCAAGGGCAACGAATTTATTTTGAACGGCAAGCTGCGCGACGTCTGCGCAGAGGAGGTGTATTCTCCGCTAACGACCCCCGTGTTTGGTCGCCATGTGGTCTACGATTGCCCCAACTCCAAACTCATGGAACAGAAGAAGGTAAGTCTAAAAGACGCGTCCAAAACGACCAATTGCTGACGCGGGCTCCTCTGTAGTTTGTCAAATTTGGTCTCACCTCTGAGGCGCTTCGTTCGTACGTCCGTCTGATCACCACCGAGGTGGACAATTTCGTCGAATCCTCCCACTGGTTCCAGAAGCCCAAGGGTACCTTCAACGTCTCCAAGGCAATTGGTGAGATCACCATCTACACGGCGTCGCGCTCTTTGCAAGGAAAGGAGGTTCGGGATAGGTTTGACTCGACTTTCGCGGATATGTACCACGATCTCGACAAGGGCTTTGCGCCAATCAACTTCATGCTGCCGTGGGCACCTCTCCCCCACAACCGCAAACGCGACGCCGCGCAGAAACGGATGACCGACACGTACATGGATATCATCAAGGAGCGCCGGGCGGCCGGTGTTAAGAGGGATGAGGACGATATGGTGTGGAATCTCATGTCGTGCGCTTACAAGAATGGCACTCCTGTCCCTGACGAGGAAGTCGCCCACATGATGATTGCGCTTTTAATGGCTGGCCAGCACTCCTCGTCCTCGACCGCTGCCTGGATCGTCCTACGCATGGCCACCTGCCCTGAAATCATGGACGAACTGTATGAGGAGCAGAAGCGGGTCCTGGGCTCCGACCTCCCCCCTCTTACTTATGAGAGTATGCAGAAGCTGGACCTGCACGCCAAGGTGATCAAGGAGACGCTTCGCATCCACGCGCCCATCCACTCGCTCATCCGCGCCGTCAAGAACCCGATGCCCATTGACGGAACCCCCTATGTCATCCCCACCTCCCACAACGTCCTCTCTTCTCCCGGCGTCACGGCCCGGTCGGAGGAGTTCTTCCCCAACCCGCTCAAGTGGAGCCCTCACCGCTGGGACGAGACCACTGTGGCCGAGGAGGATAAGGATGAAGAGCAGATCGATTACGGATACGGTCTGGTCACCAAGGGCACAAACAGCCCATATCTGCCCTTCGGCGCCGGTCGCCACCGCTGCATTGGCGAGCAGTTTGCCTATGTGCAGCTGGGCACCATTCTGGCTACCTTGGTCCGGCATTTCAAATTCTCCAACCCTCCGGACAGGTCTTCTATCCCGGAGACGGACTACTCGGTAAGTCTTATACTCGTGATAATGTGTGGAATATCATCCGCTAACTCAGCATCAGTCACTGTTTTCCAAACCCCTCGGCACATCATTCGTGCAGTATGAAAAGCGTGGATCTAAAGCATGATTGGAATGGGCTACCCCTTTACACTTAATGATGTCTCTTTTTGCTCCCCCCGCCAGGGCCACCTGAGCGATATCACCAGATTTATAGGTTTGAAAAGATCGCAACCGGCTGTAGATTAAACTGTTGTTATCTTTCGTGCCGCATGTTTATACTGTTTCAATGGTAATCATTTAATATTGGTGAAGATTCCTTGGGCTCGATGATGTAGTAGGATAGTATAGTACAGTAGAAACAGGCCAAACGGCCCAGCTCACAGCTGAAGACATATGCTTGACAAAAGAAAGACAGCCTTCATCATTTTCACGCGGTTCCCTTCCTCCGCTCTTCGACTCGCCGCTTGGCCTGAACCTCGACCCGGCGCCTCTCACCTCCATCAACCTTGTGTCCCCGCTTGTCCTCCCACATCCCTTCCTGAACTTTGAGCGTTGCGACAGAGCCATTGCTCCCCTGTACGGGCTGCAGGAAAGGCCCCTTGATCATCGAGCCCCGATGGATCTTGATCTGTGCGAACTTCTTCAGCGGCGACTCCGAGTTGTGCTCATATTTCGTCACATCAGGGGGTAGATTGACGACCACCCGTCTCATGCCGGGGGACAGAGTCGCCGACGCCGACAGGTAGGCTTTGCCGTTATCCGGTTTCGCAGAGACATCGGGAACTTCCACAACCCGTAACTGCGCCACGCCGTCGACGACATGCTCCAGGTCCCCTCCGGGGCCGTGAAGACCCTTGCGGAACTTCTCGCGCTTCCGCATCAGGTATCGGCGTTGGCGGGCGGGTTCAATGCCCGCTTCTCGGAGCTCGCTGGAGTTGAGCGTGAAGAGTTTCTCCCATGAGGGCAGCTTGCTCGCGTGCTTGGACATCGAACGGCCGATCAGGGTGAGAAATGTCTGCACGTCCGGGACGAAGGGGGTCGGCGAGGGCACGGATGCTGCTGGCCGGGCGGGTTTGTGGAATTGTCGGAGGCATTGTCTGGAGGTGTGGACTGTGTGGACTAGGCGTGATGGGAGGGAGCCCAGCGGTGTGTTGCGCATCGCCATGATGCTGTGCTTGGTATCGCACAGTCTCCTTGCGCAATGACAGATAAATAACAGAAATGGACGGGGGTATAAAGAGAGACTGGTAGTTCTCCGTCGCGCGTGTCGGGCAGAAAAATCGGGGGAGCAGGCCGGGATCAACGATAGTCCGAGGGTCCTCCACGCCGACAACAACAGAATTCCCAGTGACGGAACTCTCTTTCATTCTCATTCCTCTCCTACTTTACTGCCCGGGATGGCAGCATCTCCCTTTGCCTCCCGCTCCCCCTCGCTGACCATCTCATCGCCCAATACCCTCCGACTGAGAGCTTCGACGGCCCAGAACGCATCGCAGACCTCGGTGGCCCGGCGGCCGCAGAATGCAGACCAAGAGCTTACGGAACAGCTGAACGATGAGGTGCGGCAGAAATACGTAAAAGGTATGCTTCATGTATGGGGTCATTGGTGCCACGCTACATAACTAATGAAAACAACAGACAAGAGGCTCGGAGAAGGTACCTACGCAGTTGTATATCTCGGCCACCTCAAGAACGATCCCAGCTCTTCTGTCGCCATCAAGAAGATCAAGGTCAATGCCGAATACAAAGATGGACTTGCCATGGACGCCATTCGGGAGGTCAAGTACCTCCAGGAGCTCTCTCACCCCAACATCATCGCGCTGCACGACGTGTTCTCGTCCAAGGACCAAAACCTCAGCCTGGTCCTGGAGTACCTTCCTCGAGGAGATCTGGAAATGCTGATCAAGGATGTCAACATTCACTACGGTGTTGCCGACGTCAAGGCCTGGATGGGCATGCTGGCCCGGGGAGTGTGGTTCTGCCATGAGAATTTCGTGCTGCATCGGGATATCAAACCCAACAACTTGTTGATCGGCTCCGATGGAGAGGTCAAACTGGCCGATTTCGGTCTCGCGCGATCGTTTGCAGACCCCAATTACAACATGACCCACCAAGTGATCACGCGCTGGTACCGCCCTCTGGAATTGCTGTATGGCGCGCGCCAGTATTCAGGCGCCGTGGATGTCTGGTCCATGGGCATGGTCTTTGCGGAGCTTCTCATCCGCATCCCCTTCGTAGCCGGCAACACAGACCTGGACCAAATCTCGAAGATCTGCGAAGCGTTTGGTACGCCCACGGAGGAGAATTGGCCGGGCGTCACCCAGTTGCCCAACTACATCCCTTCGGACCGGAATGTACCATTGCAAGGGCGCGAGTTCTTCCTGCGACAGTTCCCCATCGCGGGTCCGGTGGGTGCGGAGCTGCTCATGTCGATGTGTGCGCTGGATCCGCGGAAACGAACCACGGCTCTCCAGGCCCTGCGGCACAGCTGGTGGACCACTGAACCCAAACCGACCAAGAAGGAGGATCTGCCGCGCAAAGCGGGTGGTGACAAGAAGATGGGCGATGACTTGACCCGGCGGGGCGGCGAACTGGACGACAGCACGTTCAAGAATGCGGCGCGCCAGTTGGATTTCGGAGCGAAGTAAGGACCCTCGGCTCAGACAACAATGGTTTCACACCCACCGTGTAGATGGTTCTCTTCGGGGATATATGTATGCCCCATGCAGGGACGGGAGGACTATTCAATAATGCCCGTGACAAATGCCCGTGACAAATCCGGGGGACCTTGCTTGATGCCTTGACAGGAGGACGGGACAGGGGGGTGGGAACACGGGCCGGGATGATGTGTGACAGGTCGAGCTGTCACTTCGCCACGCGTGTCAATAACTCCTGCAAGCCACCCCCGACCGTTTTCCCGCTGTGGACGAGGGGCGAGCTGTCGTGTCCCTTTTCCCCTTGCAGGTCACTATCGATGGTCCCTGGCGTCTCTGGCCGTTCCCGTCGCATCCGCAGGAGGACGGTTAAGCTCGTCCCCGCCGGTTCTCTGGGATCGAGATGATGCGATTGACCGGTGCGCACTGTGGGGCGATCACCTAGAGCGCCGGCTGGACCTGGGCATCACTTGCCGATCGGAGTTCAGCATTTGGCCGGAGGAGTGAGCATGGGGATGATGAAGGGGAGATCACGATGTAGCAGGGACCAGAAGGGGGTCAACCCTCACGTGAATATTTCTATACTCCCGGATCAACTCGACATCTCCTACCCAGTGGAAATGAATCGTACTTCTGGCTAGTGTTCGTGCCAGACGGTTTCGCCCCTTTTCCTAGGTCCACCAATGCCGGGTTCATTGGCCGATCCTCGACTTTAACGCCATCACATCCTTTTCTAGTCCGTAACCCCTTTTTTGGGACTGCTCAATCACATCGCAGACCTGCAGGGGCTGTGACTAAAGATACCCATGATGCGCATTATTAAATCGAATCGGAATCCCAGAGTCATCGTATCTTATACTGTAAAACGGACGAAAAAGCAACGGTGCGGGGAGGACTAGAGTCGCGAGTAAACAAGCCACACCCCGTTGTTTCCCACTATTCCTTGATCTCTTTCTTTCCTCTTTCTTCCCTTTCCCCATCACAACCTCCCACCTTCTCTCTCTCCCTTTCTTCCCTCGACAGACCTCCCTCCAGACTCGAATTCCAGTCCAATCCCAAATCCTCGGTGGACTCCGTTGTGATCGCAATCTCGCATGGTCATTTGGATCTGTATGTGCCCGAAACCTACCCACTCTGCCCCTGGCCATTATCCAGCGATGGGCTTGATGCTCAGGCACCCATCTCTGATGGTCACTGTTGAACGTCTTGCTCTCCCACATCCACCGGGCAATGCTTCACTTGTCTGATCAGTGCGTTTGGGCTAATCACCATGTTGAACAACCGCAGATTCAATATCAGGCGCGCAAAGAGGGCCCGGCCTCTCCATTCGCATGGCCATCACGCTATCTATTCACTGATCCACGCATTGACCATCGATCCATACCATGGCCTCCATGTCAGCACTGCCGCAGCCGTCCCGGCCGGCCACCAATCCGCCGACGGGGTCCCTCCCGCCGCTCCCCAAACCTAGAAACACCAGCACAGCTTCATCGACAGACGCGACACGGGCTGCATCTCCCGCGTCGAAACTGCGAGCACCCTCCAGCCCGAGACCGTCCCTGGTCAAATCCCCTTTATCCAACTCGAACTCGACTTCCAACCTCAACGCGGCCCGCTCAGCATCCACCGGGCGTGGACCGAGCAGCCCCGATAAAACGCTCCGCAGAACGATCAGCATTGCATCGTTCCCGCAACCACCTAAACCTGCGACGGGTGGAAGGAGCCCATCAACCACGTCCGCGAGTCCTGTCTTTCAAGTCCCCACTCCCGCGGGAAGTGGAAAGGCAAAACGAGCATCTCGATTGAGCACGGGCACCACCAGTAGCTTCCGGAGCTCGAAAACTCCCTCGTTGCTCAACGGTAGCGGAGATGGGAAGTCAATCCTGAGCTCGGATGCCCGAGATGTCGATGCCTCTCCGGCCCACAGCAGAAGCTCCTCCGCCCAGGGCTCCTGCTCTACCAGTGCGACCACGTTTGAAGATGGAGATGATACGACCACAGCGGGCAAGACGAATTCGAAACCGAAGGAAATGAAGGGAAATGTCCTTGTCAGTGTCCGTGTTCGGCCCGAAGCCAATGTTGGCAGCGAAACCCCCAGAACCCACGGGGAATGGGCCGTGGATGGACGTCAGAGCCTCGTTTCCTACCGAGGGAAAGAAGGCGGCGAATACTATTATGGTAAGACTCCGTCCGTAGATGGAAAAGTGTGTGCGTTAACTGACACTATCAATCACCTCAGACAACGTGTTTACTGCCACTGAGAACAATGCAAAGGTGTACGATTCGGGTGCAAAGCGTCTTGTTCGGCGAGTTATGGAAGGTTACCATGGAACTGTCTTCGCATACGGTATGACGGGTACAGGAAAGACATTCTCCATGCAGGGTACTGCGACCTCACCCGGAGTGATCCCGCTGGCCATCACCGACATTTTCTCATTCATTCGAGAAACGCCGCATCGGGAATTTTTGCTGCGGGTCAGCTATCTCGAGATCTACAACGAGAAGATTCACGATCTACTCTCCACGTCCATGAACGCCAATGGGACACCAGCGCCCCAACAGGAAGAAATTAAACTGCGCGAAGACAGCAAACGCGGTGTGTACGCGTCGCCTCTCAAGGAAGAGATTGTGCAAAGCCCCACACAACTGCTCCGGGTGATCGCGCGAGGAGACCATGCGAGACGGACGAGCAGCACGCAGTTCAACGCGCGCAGTTCCCGAAGTCACGCGGTGGTCCAGATCGTCGTCGAGAGTCGAGAGCGCGCTCCTACCGGCAACACTCAAGACAAGCGAGCGGGGATCGCCCCTGGTGGCGTACGGGTGTCAACGCTGAGTCTGATTGATCTGGCTGGTTCAGAGCGAGCGGCCGATGACAAGGAGCGCCGCACCGAAGGCGCGCATATCAACAAGAGTTTGCTCACCTTAGGAAACATCATCTCCCGACTATCGGACAACAAGGACAAACAGGGCAATCCGGCCGATAAAGAAGGCCGCCATCTCCCATATCGTGATAGCAAGTTGACTCGACTGCTGCAACCCGCCCTGTCCGGCAATTCCCTCGTCAGTATTCTGTGTACGATCCAATGTGCAACTGGCGTCAATGCGCACACGGGAGAGACTTTGAACACGCTCAAATTCGCCGCGCGAGCGAAAAATAATATCGTCAGCCATGCCAAAAAGGCCGAGGAGGCGTACGGTGCCGGTGGCGGCGATGGGAGTCGCGTCTTGCTGGAACGGTACCGGATGGAAATCCAAGCTCTCCGTGGCCAGCTGGACACACAATCCAAGGATCAAGCCGAGAAAGAGCTCAAGCTGGAGGCGGAACAGTACGAAAAAGAAGCGCAGACTCGCCACGACGAACAAGTGTTGGAGATGCAGCTAGCACGAACGGCGCTTAAGGAGCGGATCGAACACCTCAATCGTCTCATTCTGAGCTCCAAGTCGACCGGCGTGAACAGCCACAATAGCCTTTCTGCATTTGGACGGCTCTCTGGTCTGTCCACAGGGACTCGATCCCTGCGCTCTTCCGCCAGCCAGTCTACCTTGGGTGCTGGCCAGTCATCCATCCGACCTATCTCTTTCATGTCGGTCAACAGCAACGATCCGTCCGTTTCTATGCCATATTCTGTCAATGAGGACGACGATGATATGGGCGAATACGGCGATGGCAGGGCGAGCTTGCAGCGGCAGGTTTCTGCACTGCAGGCCGATCTGGGCGATAAGAATCGATACATCTCGACTTTGGAACGCCGGCTGCTCCAGGCCCGGCGGTCCAGCCACTCCCGCATATCGGTGGGCATGAAAGCCAACACTACCAATACCATCTCCGAGCACCCTGATATGGCGGCCCTCGTCCGCGAGAAGGATATGGAGATCAACGAACTTCGCCTGCAGCTCGATGATAAAGATCGAATGCTTACTGCTCTTCGGTCCGCAACGCGGTATCGAGATCTGGCCGTTGTGACCAACGAATCTCAATCGCCAACGGAACCGAAGAGCAAAGTGAACTCGCCCTCGGACGCCGATGGGCCCACCCCAACAACGAATGGCATGATCGGCAAGGCTGTGAGTCCAAGGGCAGCTTCCTTGAAAGAGAAAGGGCAAGAGAAAGAGAAAGAAAAAGAAAAAGAAAAAGAAAAAGAAAAGGAAAAGGAAAAGGAAAAGGAAACCGAGAAGGAAGGCGATAAGAAGGAAAATATGGACGAAGTCTCCCGGATGCTGGATGAAATGATCCGGGGTCGAGTTGTTAGCGGCCAATTGGACAATGGCTCTCGTGGCAGCATCCAAGCCACTGGAGGCAGCAGGCGAGAATCTGCGTCGGCGGAAGTTGCTGCGCTCAAGTCGTCGCCCGTTGAGAAGTCGGCGCCTAGAGCACAGGCCATTGGAGAGAATGCTACGAGGGAGAAGACCATCGAGGAGAAGACTACAGAGGAGAATACCAACGGGGAGCAGGCCACAGGGGGGCAGGCCGCCGAGGAGAAGGCCGTTGCCTCTCCCTCGGTATGATGCCCGTAAGCTCGCGTTTACAATGGGTCCGAATGGACCAACCCTTTTTGTTTCTCGCTTTTTTGAGAATGTACGATCTGATACCCGATCTATGCGCTGGATTTTTTTTATGGCAGTGGTGATAGGACCTTTTTTATGTATATTTGTTTGAGATATCTGTGAATGGTTGGTTATTGGACATACAATTATCTACATAAGACAGTGAAAGAGAAGACCGTTGACTTGGAACGTTCCATCGTCAAGGGTTCCCCGAAACAGATATCACGCAATGATCTCCAGCTCGCCCTTCCTCTCGGTGGCGAAGACATCCTTCCACCGACCCCAGAGCCGCTGCAGCTCCTCAACATACTGTGAATGAAGCTGGTCAATGTACTGATCATCGATCTTATCCCGGTTTGACTGCTGCATGACCTGGATAGGGCGCCCGATGACGATATTCATAGGCCGGCGATAAGGCATCAGGCCGACGTCGTAGTTGAAGACCCCGCGCGCATGGAAAAGCGGGATGGTGAACCCCATCGTCTGCTTAACCAGCATCTGGAACTTATGGATAATCGGATGTTGGTCTCCCCGAACTTGCTCGTAGATGTTATTTTCGCCGAACGCCAGCACAGGCACCAGGTCGGCACCCGTCCGAATCGCCAACTTGACGAACCCCTTGCGACCCTTCAGGACCAAGCGCATCGTATGCGGCTGCGCATGGAGAGACTCTCGCGCGCCCCCGACCACAATGGTAATAGCGCGGCCCATGCCCTCGCCGTCCTCGCCGCCTTTCGTCAAGATATTCTCGCAGGATTCGCGCGACACGCTGGCCAGCCCCATAGCCAGCGCATACTCTCTGTAGAAAGGGATCCGGAAGTTGGCGTCCAGAGTCAGCAGGGTATTAGTGATCCCCGGGAAAAGTTTCGAGAAGCCCAGCGCCTCAGTTCCGAAAGCGGCGAAGGCGCCGTGGGAGATGATGCCATGGGGATGGTAGCCGAAGATATACTTCTTCGTTGGCGGGAGAGGTTCCTCGCGGTGCAGGCGGGCGGGGAAGTAGTTTGCATACAGGCGCCAGATCGGGAGCGAGCGGAGGAATGGGCTGCGGCCTTTCAGGTCGCCTGATGTGGGCGCTGTGGAGAAGAGGGTGATGTAGACTAAGTAGGGCACGAGGAGCGGCCAGAATAGCGGAATGGCGCAGGTGAAGAAGAAGGAGGTTAGGAAGATGGCAATCGTTAAGGTGTGGCAGAGCACGATCAGGGTTTGCAGGCGACGCTCCAGGCCGATGTTGAGCGGTGCCCAGTGGATGCTGGGAATGTGTCAAGTCAGCTTAGTCGGTGATAGACTCTTGCCCTTGTTGGCGGTTCTCACCGTCTTCTGTCCTGGTGGTCGACATTGTGCGGCTGGGAGGAGTGGTTGGCTGCCGACCGGCGCTGAGACGGGGTGGCCCCGTTCATGCTGTTCTGTGAGGATTGGAGAGGAAAGCGAGGAAAGAAGAAAATGGGTGAGCAACAGCAAGGGCGCGCATGACGTAGGGAGGGCTGAGGTAAGCACGATCTATAATGTCTCGATAACTACGGGTTGGACGAGGTGATCATCAGAAATTCCAATTGCGCCAGGTATTATTTAGAACTCCGTAATCTATACTCAAAAATAGAAATGCGCTTCATATGCCATGTTATGCTTTCACCATGAAGATCTGCTGCGGATGAGTACGGGATGGTAGGGAACAGGATGGAACAGCACTCACCTCATTAAGGGACTTATCATCCAACAGTGCTCTCTTTTTCTGCGCGATATGTCGGCCTCGCAAAAACTGTCTTCCATTTGGCCTGCGCTCCCGCGCGATCGACGGGTCTGAGGCTTTGCTGGACTGGACAATGGCCTCCAAGCTTGGCTGAGGCGTATCTTCCTCGCTCGAGGAGTCACCGTCCTCAGATGCAGCCCTCCTCTTTTTGGATTTCTTTGCTTTCTTTTCCTTCTTTTCCTTCTTCTCCTTCTTCTCCTTTTTCTTCTCCTTTTTCGACTCCGAGGCCGAGGCCGAGCTATCGGGCTCGTCGGCGCGAGAAGAACGGGACTTCTTGGAGGACTTGGAGGACTTGCGGGCGGCCTTGGTGTCATCGGACGGAGCCTCATCATCCGTCTGTTGTTTGGTCGACTTGTTTGATTTCTTATTCAGGGTGTCATCCTTGGGCGGAAGCTCCTCGGGCTTTTCTTGGGTCAATAAGCCAGCGCTCACAAAGCGGACCTCGGGAAATTTCATGGCGGCATATCTAGCCAGTTTGATATCGTCCCGCTTGCTCTGTTCTTGTTTCAACACCACTTCGGACTTGCCGTTCAGCCGACCGAGCAGACCCTTGAAAGCATCCAGTCCCGTGGGTTCCCCCAACGGATCCCGCCCAACACGAGCGCCCAGGCCCAGCGTATCGTCTTTTATGGAGACTTTGATGTGCGTTGAGCTGGCCGCGGTGAGAAAATCGGCGTGAGCAGCATTCCGAGCCCCGAGAGTATTGCCGGGTGTCCACCCCTGGGCGCTCATGATCCGGTGCCCAAACCCGGACGTGGACCGGGCCCAGTTGGTGTTGTTGGGGTCATGGGAGATTTTTGTCTTTCTGTTTGCAGATGGTCAGAGACGCAGAAGTGAGATTGTTCCAGCGGAATGTGTCATACTTGCGCGGACCGGCTAAGCCCATGGTGGCGACGGTGAATTAATTGATCAGAGGAAGAAAAGAAAGAAATTTGAGTTGCGGGAAAAGATCAAAGATTGGGGGGTGCTGAGTCAGCCATCTTATCTGCCCGCCGTCCGTTAGTTAGTTAGTTACGGGGACCGACTGACGGACAACATGACCCGATAACATGTTTAATCTACGCATTCTCTGTCGGGATCATCCTCAGCGTACCATTGCCTTAGTTACTGCCGACCATGTTCTGGTCTTCCACTACAGCCCCGCCGACACGCGCGAGAAGAGCGCCGCGCGCTGTCAGGTGGAATTCGCCGAGGCCTCGTCCGTCGAGCTGGAAGGCTATCGTTCGCTGGGCGAAGGATATGGAACCCTCGGCCTAATTACTTTGAACGATGACATCTTTGTCTGTGTGGTGACGGGCTCATCACAGGCTGCCACCGTGCGGCCCGGGGAAGCGGTGTCGCGGATTAACAATGTCGACTTCTGTACGTAACCATTGACCCCCTCATGCGGGCGCATGCTAACGACGGCGGTAGACTGCCTCAACCGTGCAGAATACGATTATGGCGTGGACTATGAGTCCGGCTCTCAATTCGTCGCGGAGGGTGGAGGTCCCGAAGGCAGGGACGTGGTGACCGACCACCCTTTCCTGGCTTTGAAAAAGATTCTCGGCGATGGGAGCTTCTACTACAGCCTGGACTTTAACCTGACAGATCGTCTGCAGGACCGGTAAGATGGGAAAAAGCTACGCGGACTTGCACGATAGCTGATAGACATTCCAGCGCGGATAAATCAGCGGCCTTCGACATCGACTCGCTCGATGAGGACATGCTTTGGAACTCATACATGATCAGCCCACTGCTACGCTTTCGAAGCAATTTGCCGCCTTCAGACCGAGCAAAATTGGATGCTTCTCAGATGCTGACATGTGTCATTCGAGGCCACGCCAGTACACTCACAATCCCAGCATCGATCCCGATCCTTCCGCAGGTGCGGACTAAATACCCTTCCCTGTTGACCATCATTTCGCGGCAATCTTCTCGGCGTGCAGGCACACGATTCAATTCGCGAGGTATTGACGATGATGGACATGTGGCCAACTTTGTGGAGACGGAGACGATTCTCTGGGTTCACCCGAGCATCACCTTTTCCTATGTACAAGTCCGCGGCTCGGTGCCCATCTTTTGGGAACAAACGGCTGGGTTTATCCCTGGCCAGCAGAAGATCGAAGTCACTCGATCCAGTGAAGCTACACAGCATGCGTTCGACCAACATTTCGAAGGACTTGAATTGGAATATGGAGCAGTGCATGTGGTCAATCTCCTCAGTGAACAGAAGCCGGGGGAAGCCGATCTGTCGGCCAAGTTCCGGAAACACATCTCCAAAAGTTCACTAAGGCGAAAAGAAGAAACCGAGCAAGCCGCCAGTCATAGTCTTCTGCGAATGACAGACTACGATTTTCATGCTGAGACTCGAGGGCCTTCTGGGTACGGTGCGAGTAGCCAGATCAAACACGAGCTGGCAAACTCGTTGGAAGGGTTTTCATACTTTTTGTCGGAAGATGTTGCCCGTTCGAATGCATCCATGTATGGAGATGCAGCCAGCAGCTTTTCAGTAATATTGCAACAGGAAGGTGTCTTTCGGACCAATTGCTTGGATTGCTTAGACCGAACCAACCTTGTCCAGACCATCATCAGCGTGATGGCGTTGAAATCATTCCTCGCGCAACAAGGTACCCACCTCAGTTCAGATTTGGAAATGAGGCACTCAACCCTCTGGGCCGACAATGGTGATGCGCTCTCTAAAATCTATGCTGGCACAGGTGCTCTCAAGTCGTCATTCACTCGGCATGGAAAGATGTCGCTCGCCGGAGCGCTTGCCGACGCACGGAAAAGCGCAACTCGGCTGTATGTGAACAACTTCACTGATAAAGCCCGGCAAAATACGATTGATTTGCTTCTGGGAAGGCTAGCGAACCAATTGTCCGTTCATCTGTACGATCCCATGAACGACCTGGTTTCCGAAGAACTGAGTCGGCGCGTGTCTGAATTCTCCTCGACGAAAGATATCCGGATCTGGGTCGGCACGTTCAATGTCAATGGGCGCCTTCAGGGCCCTGAAACCGACCTCACTCCATGGCTTTTCCCGGATACCGCCCAATCTGACGAGGATCCGACCATTTTCGTGGTTGGGTTCCAGGAAATTGTCGATTTGAGCCCTCAGCAGATCATGTCCACTGATCCTGGCACTCGAAAAGTGTGGGAGGGGGCCGTCAAGGCCTGCTTGAACCAGCGTGCCAAAGCCAATGGGACGAGCAAGTTCGTGCTCTTGAGAAGCGGCCAGCTGGTTGGGGCCGCCCTGATCATTTTGGTGAAAGAGGACGCTCTGAAGGATATCAAGAATGTCGAGGGAAGTGTGAAAAAAGTGAGATTCCTCTCTACCCCAATCAAGCCTGAGTGAGTGGCTTGGCTAATCATTTGTGCAGACCGGCCTTTCGGGGATTGCTGGCAACAAAGGAGGCTGCGCTATCCGGTTCGAATATTCAAACACCAGTATTTGCTTGGTCACTGCCCATCTAGCTGCTGGGTTCGCAAACTACGACGAACGAAACAAGGACTACGAGACCATCGATCGGGGCCTGCGATTCCAGAAGAATCGAGCAATCGAAGATCACGACACGATCATTTGGCTCGGGGACTTCAATTATCGCATTGGTCTGGGGAATCAGGATGTGAGAGACCTTGTCTCCCGCAAGGACTACCGAAAGCTCTATGAAAATGATCAGGTCCGCCACCTTTTTTTCCCTCCTAAATGTGAATTGCCGTTTGCTGACCTTATCCCAGTTGAACCTGCAAATGATTGCTGGCCAATCTTTCCAATTCTATTCTGAGGGATCGATTGATTTTGCTCCGACTTACAAGTACGATGTGGGGACCACTCAATATGACACCTCTGAGAAAGCCCGTATTCCCGCCTGGTGTGACCGGATCTTATGGCGAGGGAACAATATTCGCCAGACCAATTACCAGACGGCCGATCTGCGCGTCTCGGATCATCGTCCCGTCTGGGCGACCTTTGACTGCGTGATTGACGTCGTGGATAATGTTCTCAAAGATAGACTGAGACGGTCATTGTACGAGGAAAAACAGAGAAGTCTCACGAACTCGATGTCCCTTCTAGATTTGGAAGACGAGGAAGAAGCCATGCTGCAGGTTCCCATCGCAACTGGCCTGCCACCACCGAGCTCGGATCGCAGCAAATGGTGGTTAGATAACGGTGCGAAATGCATTTCCCCCATCTAAGTATTATTGACAGACTGCTGATCCACGACGCAGGTACTCCCGTGAAAGCAACGGTTCATCCACCAGAGAGAGGACTTGTAGCAAATGTGCACCGCAAGTCAAATCCCTTTTCTTCGGATTCGCAGCCCGATTGGGTTCCACCGACTGGAGATCCAAACATAATACGTGACAGCAAGCCCCTGCGCAAGCCTGCTTTACCTCCGCGAGCTGGAGCGCAAGATCAGCTCGGGGGCTCTTCACTGACGGTACAGACTACTCCCGGCCAGACACAGCCGAACAGAAATCCCGAGAAATCGCCGCCGGCCGTCCCTCGGAAGCCAGTGTCGCTGAGCTCGCCATCAGAGCGTCGGCCCCCGTCCCAGTTTGCGGGTGAGTCTTCATCGCCTGCACCATCTACCGCAAAGGCCACTGCCGGTCCGGCGGACCTCCTCGGTAGCACTGGCGCCGAGCAGATCGAGTGGAACCCCCTTCTTCCACAGTGATGGTTCCGCTTTGCCTACATACGAGTGGAACAGGAGGAAAGTAAAACAATAATAAAGTTGGGATAAAATCAAAGAACCTAAACAAACATCTCTCATATCTCATAACATGATCGCCGAAGTGCTCCATTTTCAAGGTTCGGGGGACGGCAAGTAAACCAAGACGCAACTCACTTCAGCATAGATAGACAAAAATAGGATAGCAGAACTCCCAGCAATAATAAATACCAGCACGCCATGAGGCCAATGAAGGCCCCGTCAAACCCGTGCTTTGATCCAAACTCTATACGCTCCAAACCCATCCGGAGAAAGCAGATAGCCAAGCCAATCCGACGAGAAAACGTTGGTTAGAGAAAGAAAGAAAAAAGTGCTGATGACCAGACACGGTCTGTTCCGTCACTGCGCCGCTTCTGGCTTTTTCTCCGCCTTGGGGGGTTTGTTGGTCCGCGCGGCATTGCGACCACCCATCATCCACATGGCGATGGTCCCAGGGTCGGACTTCTTTGGCCGGGCCCCCTTCTTGTTGTTGCCTAAATAAAACGTCAATCATGATCATCTAAGACCACTGCGAAACAAGGGAGCAGGCGTACCTGGATCTGCCTTCTTCTTCCCATCCGCAGCAGCAGCACCGTCCTTTGCCGCCGCACCGTCTTTTTCTTTGGGCTTCTCAGGAACCGGCCACATGTGCATGGTGATGGTCCAGTCGGGCTCAATTACGGTTTCCCAGACCTGCGGAAGGATAATGTCACCATTGGGGCCCACGAGGTCGTAATGTCCCTCGGCAACATGAGGTCCAATAACCTCGATGTGAAGGAAAGCCTGGCGAATGAGATCCTCCATTCCCTGTCAGTCCCAGATATGGTTAGCCTCGATTCCGGGATGGTGGATTCTCGCATCGTAATTAAGAGAGTCCTTACCTGCCATGTGGCGCATAGCTCGAATGGAAAACTAAACTTTCTCCCGACAGCATCCTTGAATTTGATGGGCTTCTTCTTTTCCGCAGGGGGTTTTGGAGGGGCTGCGGCACTTGATGCTGCCGCCTTCTCTGCCGCTTTCTCTGCCTCTTCCTTGACCTTGGCTGCATCTTCCGCAGCTTTCTTCTCGGCATCTGCTCTGGCCAAAAAAGCCGCCTGCTCAGCAATCTTTTGATCGTGTGCCAGACGCTCCTCCTGGGCCGCTTTCTCCGCCTCCGCGCGGGCAATGGCCGCTTCACGGGCTTCCCGCTCCATTCGATCATCCAAAATCAACTTCTCCAGTCGGGCGATCGCATCGTCCTTGGCTGCATCCGCGGCGAACGGGGCGGGGGAGCTTGATTCGGACTTAGTCGGGATAGGGACTTGGGGGTACAGGGAGAAATACGATTGGTGGGGCACCATAGAGTACGCGTCTCGATAGTAGTGATTTGGGGCACCGTACGGCGTTAGATCTTGGGGGTTGAACGGCGGGCCGCCAGGAGGTGCCATCGACAGCGGGTTGAATGCTTCGGCGCGCGGCATCGGTGGCTGGCGGTGGTGTCGGGAGTGCTGGTGTTGATCTGAGGGGTAAAAGGGCTGCATCGAGGCCGAGTACTGTTGTTGGAACTGAGGCCCGTAGGCATACGCAGACGAGCCGTAGGGCGGCTGCTGTCCGAGTCTGAGGAGCTCGTCAGACGGATGGCCGGAATGGCCGTATGGACCATTGCCATACGGATGTGCGCTGTAGGATGGGCCAGAAGAAGAGCTTTGGGCATACCCTGGAGCCTGCGGCACCCCCGGCCACATCCTTCTCTCACTCGCGCGGCCAAATTGGCCGGTGAAATCCTCACCCGAGTCCACGCTCCCCTGAGATTCTGGGGAATGGTGCCGTGCCCGATTTCGGGAGGCAAACTCGCGCTCCGGAATCATCTGTTGTCGGCGCGAGGTGCGCGACGTCTGGCGGCGGGCCGAAGCCGAGCGGGAACCGTGGAGCGGGTGACGGCTATGGTGCGCGTTCCTTGGTCGAGAAGCTGAATCAGACGATTTCAATTCATCCGGGTATGTCAAGTACAACTCTTCATAGTCCACAAACTCATGGCCGACTGGAGCAGAGGGCAAGGGGCCATGTAC
Organism: Penicillium psychrofluorescens; assembly: GCF_964197705.1. Taxonomy (NCBI): domain Eukaryota; kingdom Fungi; phylum Ascomycota; class Eurotiomycetes; order Eurotiales; family Aspergillaceae; genus Penicillium; species Penicillium psychrofluorescens. Next base: position 5,192,537 of record NC_133439.1, on the reverse strand, counting down.
GCCGGACGACTCCTCGTCTGACAGCGAGTGGTCCGGGTCTTCAATGCTGATGTCGAACCTGTTGGGGCGGGTTAGTGGCACGGATGGGGGATGAGGAAGGAAGGGGAGGAAGGGATCCGGGAGGAAATGAGTCTCTCTCAAAACATACGTCATAGAGACGGACAGCGTCGCTTGGAGGGAGCTGGCTAACTGGTGCTCTTTATCTGTGTGTGTGTATTTGGGTGTGTTTGGGTGTTTGTTCGGGTGGATGTGCAGGGGTTGTTGGTCAGAGGAGCCCTCACTCGCTCGAGGATATGCACGAAGCGAGGAGGGACAAACTGCGATGGCAGATGCGACAGAGATCACCGACAAGTGGGGGTGGCAGGAGAGGTTCGGCGACGAGATGGAGGAATGCGACGGGCGGAGGGGACGAGCGCATGGACGCAAATCCTTCCAGAGCCCCGCGAGAGATGTGTAACAACCGAGGAACCCCTTGCTTATGCGGGTGGGTGTGTTGTTTCTGGAGGGTTAATAGGAAGGGGGAGAAGGAGAAGTAAAGACGAAGAAAGAAGTAAAAAGAGAAAAAGGAAAAAAAAAGGCCAACTGAAAAGGGCGGGTGGGTTTTTGGCCTGACTGGGCTGGTTGGGCAGATAGATGGTGGAACAGACGGACATGCATTGGGCAGGACTGGATTAGACTACTTTACACTAACTAACGATTATTACAGTTGAGCAGCTCTTTGGCCGCAATCAGTTCACTTCGGCTGTTGGCCCAGTTCTGCTCGTCCAGCGTCCGCGCCTGCACGATCGCCCCGAGTCGCTTCAGCCCGAATGCCTTCAATCGCCCAGCGTTGGCATCCTCGGGTGCACTCTCAAGCATCTGGGACGTAGCCTGCAACGGAATATTAGCATCGGCTCCCGATCGGGCATCCGAGAGAAAGAACTTACCAGAACCAGTCCATACAAGCCCCGCAGATAGTCGTCGCAGAGCTCGATGCTCCGGCAGAAATGCTGCACCGACTTGCTCAGAAGCCGGGCGGATTTCCCATCCGATAAGGCGCTCACATAGAGTAGTTCACCCATTCTGGCATGGATCTAGACAGTCGGAAATTAGTAGGGTAAATCACCCAAGGTGCAGGACAACAACGTGACATACGTTCCACGCATTCGGGGCGATCAGCAGCGCCTCTTCAAGGCTGAAGATCGCCTGCGAACTCAGCCCCTGGGACTGGTAGAGATCGGAAAGCTCACACCAGGCTTCGGCATCGGTGGGGATCGCGTCGAGCAGCTGGATTAAGGCGGTGATCGCATCCGCGGGTCGCTTCAAGGACCGTAACAAGGCCACTCGGCGCTTCAGGATGGGCTACATAAACCATCAGCCAGTGACTTCTCCGCATCGGGGCCATCAATACAGACCACATTGACGGGGTCGGCGGCCAGGACCTGCTCGTATCCCGTCAGGCATTTTTCCAGCGCTGCGTGGTCCCCAGCCACGGCTTCTTCATATAAGCCTCGAAGTCCGATGACGCGCTCGTTGGACGGGCCAAACCGTTGGCTGAGACGGTTGAGACAGGCCTGGGCGGATTTGTCGTCCCCGGTGCGCAGACAGGCAAGGAGTAGCTGCTCGAGCCGGGCATACTCATCGACGGATTCGGGGGTGGTGGAGTGGAGAATGGAGGGTGCTTGTTGGGAGAGTTTCAATGCTGTGATCAGGTCGGAGCCATTGATCTCCGATCGGGAGTCCACAGACATGGTGAGATGTGACGGAGGGATGATTCAGTTGAGGGAATCCAAAAGGATGGAGTGGCAGCACACGGGGTCAACGGACGATAGCAGTCCCGTGACCGCGCCTTATCGAGTCCCTCCCCACGATCGTCATTCTTGTCATTCTCCAACTCACTGTCGGACGTGGTTCAGTCCAGTCGACATAGCATGATCTCCTCCTAGTCATGAAGCAGATGCATTAACTGCCCTCCCGCCATCATGTCCGTCCAATTCCTCCCCAATCTGTCCCTCGTACCCTCACTAATCCAAGCAGGTTCGAGAAGTCTCTCTACGACCTCATCAAGGGTCTGCGCACTCACAAAGGCGGCGAAGATGAGTTCATCCAAGCTTGCCTGCGGGAGTGCAAGGTGGAGATCAAAACACAGGACATGGGTAGGCTCTGCCTCTCGCGCATCATCAACATCGCCCGCTAACATTGGGTTCAGACAAAAAAGCTACGGCCCTCCTGAAGCTCATATACTTGGAAATGTTTGGGTATGACATGTCGTGGGCATCCTTCCACGTCCTAGAGGTTATGTCGTCGGCCAAATACCTTCCGAAACGCGTTGGCTATCTTGGAGCCGTGCAGAGCTTTCGCCCGGATACAGAGGTGCTGATGCTGGCAACAAATTTGCTGAAGAAGGTGGGTGCTGTCCAACACCAGTTCGCGCGGCCCCGTCTGACCAACTGCAGGACATTGCCTCCGCCAGCATCCCCAACATGTCGCTACCGCTGATCACGCTACCCCATTTCAGCACACCCTCATTGGCCATGTCTGTGCTGTCGGACATCCTATCGCGCCTCTCCCATTCCAATCCCGTGGTGCGCAAGAAGACAATTGTCTGTCTCTATCGGCTTGCCTTGGTCTACCCAGAGGCCCTGAAACTGGGATGGCCTAAGATCAAGGATCGCCTCATGGATGACGAGGAGGACAGCAGTGTGACCTCGGCAGCGATTAATGTGGTCTGTGAGCTCGGCTGGCGGCGACCGCATGATTTCCTTCCCCTGGCCCCGAGATTCTTCGAGCTGCTTGTGGACAGTGGCAACAATTGGATGGCAATCAAAATCATCAAACTGGTTGGTTCTCTCGAATCTCTATGAAAGAGTGTTGATCCCTAATACTCTTTTAGTTCGCAACGTTAACGCCACTCGAACCACGATTAACTCGCAAATTGTTGCGGCCGTTGACCAATATCATTCAGACCACGTCTGCCATGTCGCTCCTGTATGAGTGCATCAATGGCATTATCCAGGGCGGGATCCTGGATGGGGAAGACGGTCTCCAAGAACGCGACGAGGTGGCATCCCTGTGTGTAGGGAAGTTGAGGGGCATGATCGTGATGGATGCCGATCCCAATCGTGAGACTCTTTGTTGGTTGATTCGAATCCGTCTAGGCTGACACGTAGCAACAGTAAAGTATGTCGCACTGCTAGCATTAAACCGAATTGTCACTACACACCCCGAATTAGTTGCCATGCAACAAGATGTCATTATGGATTGCCTGGATGACGCGGATATCTCCATTCGACTACAGGCATTGGATCTAGCGGCAGGAATGGTCGCAAGCGATACTCTACAGTCCGTGGTCAACCGTCTCGTGGATCAGTTGCGGTTAGCCCCAAGCTCGACGTCGAGACCGTCATCGAGTCACAACCCGGAAGATCCTGATGATGACAAGAGGATACCAGACCAAGGCTCACCTGCAATTTCGGCCGTCCTACCCAGCGACTATCGGATCGGGGTTCTACATCGAGTTCTGGATATGTGTTCGCACAATAACTACTCGGAAATTGTCGACTTCGAGTGGTACGTTGGCATTTTGGTGCAGCTGGTTGGCCTGCTCCCACCTTCAGAATCCGAGGATCACTGGATGCAGAGCCATCCCGACCCGGAGGCGACGACTCACTCAGGGACGGATGTTGCTTTCCGAATCGGGTCGGAGATTCGTAACCTCGCAGTTCGTGTGAGGGGGGTGCGGTTAGAAACCACAAGAGCTGCAGAGTCCCTCATTCTCATTGACAATCGATCTACGCTCTTCCCTGCTGGTTCAAACCTCGGCGACGGGGTTCTGGGCCCTGTTGCATGGGTGGTGGGCGAATTTGCAGACTATCTCTCTTCTCCCAGTCGATGTCTTCAGTCCTTGATTGACATGTCTCATGTCACGCTGCCTGCGAGAACCCTTTCCCTCTTCCTACAGGCAATACCAAAGGTCTTGGTACAAGTGAGCCGAGATGGCCAGCAAGGAGCTCCCTCGTGGAGAAGCGAGATATCACTCCTGCTGGCGCGGGTGGTGGAATTTCTCGACGCATTGGCCGCCCACCCAGATTTAGATGTTCAAGAGCGCGCGATCGAGTTCTTGGAAATCCTCCGCCTAGCCGCCGAGGCAATGCAATCGGGGGGCGAAGATATGCCGTTTCTTCTGGCCTCGGTTATCCCGAGCCTGTTCACGGGTCTCGAGCTCAACCCCGTTGCGAGCACCGCCCAGAAGAAGGTTGTCCTTCCCGACAGTCTTCGTCTGGATGAGGCATTCAATGACAATTTGCCGACCCTTCTCCACGACAGGGATAATAAATCTCTCGAATCCAGCGACCCTCATATCTTACAGGATTTCTACTATGTGCCAGATCGCACCTTGCTCTCTCATAAACCGTCTCACGATGTTACGCCGGTAGATGCGCCACTCAATCCATCATATCAGAACTTCCCGGATGTGGGCGACGTGGAGAGGCGACGAGTTGAGCGCCGGGAACGTTTCAGGGATGATCCCTTCTACATTGCTCCCTCTGATGCGTCGTCCGGCGGTTCAACGCCATTCCATGAGATTCTCAATACCTCGAATGGCGATGGGTTGGATATCGACTCCATCCCCATTGTCGACCTGAAATTAGGGGATGAAGCTTCCGGTCCTCCGGGTCAAGCGCCACGCCGGGATCGACGATCCCGTCCTCGGAAGATGGAAGTCGCCGGGGACGAAACATTTGGAGCGGAGGAATCGTCTGGCGGGGATGCTACATTCGGGACCGCTGGCAGGTCTACGGGGCAGAATCGCTCTCTCCTCCAGGTGGACTCGAGTGGACTCGGGCAACTTTCATTCACGGGCAATGACCGTGCGCAGTCCCAGCTGTCCGCAGACGAGGGAGAGACTGAGATGATCAAGGCCATGCAGCGCGTGGAGGAGGTGCGTCTGCGGATGCAGCGAGCATCCGAGCGCATCGAGCTGGATGGCACGCCCGCCGAAGGGACGCTGGTGAAGAAGAAGAAGAAGAAGAAGAAGGATGGCGCAGAGTCTGCAGGGAAATCTGGCCCGAAGAAAAAGAAGAAGGGCTCGGCCACGTCTCCGACCGGTTGAAAGCCTGTGTTGTGATTATTTGGTACAAGGAATTATACATCTCGTAGACCCATCCATCTTGAAGGCATCGACCCGCCATCCCGTCCCTGTTCCTCCTTCCTTATCCTGTAATTCGCGAAAGCATCGACGTCACGTATGACCAGATCTCGGGGACGACCCGCAGGAGCTCCAGAAGGAGTCCACCGCAGACCACAAAGGCGAGGAGGACTAGCGGATATCATTTCTTAGCACGCTGTTTAATTCTGTTTCTGGGGGGCGATAGGGAACACATACCAACCCAAGTGGTGGAAACTGGGGCCTTGGAGGTCTGCTTGGGCTTGGACTTGGTCACTGGCTTGCCGCGCTTTGCGGCCTCGTTCTTTGCGTATCGCTCGTTCGCGCGCCGTTGTTGGGGTGTTTGCACCTGTTCTGAGTTAGGGCTGGGGGTTCAGGAAGGAAGGGGGGCTTCGACGGACCATGTTTGCGGTGGATAGTAGGAGCTGAGGAGCGCGGAACGGAGGTCCAGGTGGTTAGTTGGCTGTATACAAGTCCGCCCTAGTCGGGCGGGCGGTGTGAGCTAAGGCCACGTTGGGTTTCTTCACCCCATGCGGGGAGAGGTATGGGTATACCTAGTGCTTTGGCACTTGGTAGACAATAATGAGAGTACCCTGCTTGAGTTATGGTGAGATCGTGGCACTTTAATTGTATCCTAGTATTGTTCAATGGGATCAAATAGAGTGTTATTCTGGGGAAAGGTGTAACATCGATATACGTCCGAAGTATATATATCTCCACGACAGTTCGAATTGAAGTCTAGACAAACAATAGTTTGAAGGTACTTAGGTCAAACAGGCTTGCCAGCCTATGGCGTATGGCCTGAGATATCTTTTCTTTCTACAACTCACTACCTTAGCGGCCTCACCTCTAATAGATCTCACTATCGCCAGTGCCCACACACGACACCGCCGCTACATTACTTACGTAAAGAATAGTTATGTATGCACCGGATGGGGCAAAAAAAAGAAACATGCTTCGACGCGGGTTTGAACCGCGGATCTTTGCATACCTCAATAACTCCAGGAGTTTGCAAACTACAAGAGTTAATACAAGTGCAACGCGTTACCACTGCGCCATCGAAGCAATCTCAAAGGTCAATTTGCAAAAATTAGCTATAATATGCTGAGCGAAAGAAGTCGAATTTCTCCTTTCATCCACTTCTTGTTGAATGTAGTAGTTTGGGACTTGCAGTTGAACGTGGCCCGAAACTTAGTGCGCGTGGCCCGAAAAGCGAAGCTACTATTAGGATTATATAACAATTTTATGCAGAGAAATCTTTATCTCTTTTCCCCATATTAACCCCTATTTCTCTGGAGTGCTACGTGTCTCACAAGATGACTGAACAAATTCGGGACATTTTGAAACTCGAAGTTAGTAGAAAAATCAACAAAAACTTGCCTCCGATTATTCGCGGCTTTGATCTAGAGGAACGAATTACGGCCCAGTTGATAAGAAACAAGATAGAAACGAGGACGTCAATTAAAGCTCAGCGATAAGCCATACACCGAAGCTCATGATATAAAGCCCACCAGAGTTTTAGGTAACCATAGAAGGTGCTAACATACAAAGAGAAAGGAAGGTGACGAAGAAACCGCCTACGGTCCATGCAGTATCCCAACCAAAGATGAACTGAGCAGCTATGACCACCATCAAGGATATGGCTGCTAAAAGCAGAATGGCAAGACGCCTATCTAGTGTCCAATCCTCCTTGATGAAGATGCCCGTAAGTTGGATTTCTATCAGGCTCGGACAGTGTGGAGTGGCCCAAGTGCTGAAGCAATCCAAGATCTCCCTATGAGACATGGATCAGGGTAAATTCCAATTTATAGTTCTTGGTTTGCCTGCTTACCGGTGGCTGTAAATCAAGTGCTTGTTCTTGAGAAAGTCATTTGATGCGGCAAGGCTCGGGCTGCAGAAGACAGGTCTCATGGTAGCGCGTGTTGTCAATAGTGAAAGAGTCCGTCTAGCATCATGTACTGTTCTAGCCGGGCAATCGCCGGCGTCATCAACGCCCGGAAAGCACTCATAGCACATGCAACGACAGTCTTCTGTATTGTAACAGTCTCCTGTATCTGTGTGACAATTGTAGAAACAGCCTGATGAGGCCTCACAATTGTTTATAATATTTTCTAATCTTCTCTTCTCCGAAGATATGTCAGTCTCAGAGAATGCTCCAACATATTCGTATTCCTCTGTATTTCTCATGGTATCCTTTAGCCCTAGTATCGAGAGCTGAAATTATTAATTAGCGGCCTTCTTTGGAAGAATTATATCTTCAGTCCTACCTCGACGCTGTCAACTCGTGCGACGCTCAATCCAGGTATAAATTTTCTCCAATGCCCTTTCCGATTGTACCAGGCGTTTTGGATCTCGCTCCATATAGTCACTTCATCTCCCGAACTAGAGACACGCACAGGCAAGATTGAGCAACAGGATGGCTTACCCCAGCACACTAAAACCACAGCAGATCCACTTTCCGGAATAATATATTTCAGCTTTTCTTTCAAATCCTCTATTCGACGTTTGTGTTCATCCGTGCGGATATCAAAAGCGGAGGTAATTGTTTTTTTGAGGCCGTTCTTGCGGTTTTCGCCCTTTCCCTGGTCCCAGTCACCGCGTTTGTCGACTACACTGTTCTCTCATTATGATTTTCAAATGCACGGAGTGATTGAGTACGGGACTGGCCATCTCGTGCACCATTCAACCGGTTTCTGGTTGGAATGGCATATGGGCGCAACAAAGTTTCAACGCGGGGCGGTGACTTGAGATTGTGAAGGAAGTATCGTGTTGGAGAAAAGAAGTATCTAGCCATCCAATTTTGTGCATATATTGAGCGTTGTGCATGTTCGAGATCTTTGAAGAACATATGTTGATCTACTTCGATTTGCGATTCGTCATCCACGGGTCCTCGTGCTAGCGTTCGAGCTGGAGGAAGAGGGTGAAGTTCTGACATAGTTCCTAAGAAGGAAGTTTGAGACGTTGTACGTGAACAGCTTAGCACTAATAAATACCTGTTATGTCAAGGCGAGAAGCCTTGTCGCTGATTCTGGTATCGTAATTTCTGTTGGCAGTATATGCTCTACGGCTCATGCACTGACTCCTAAACCCGGCATTTGTACATGTCCATTTGATTGAGGCTCTACAACCTGCCGCTCAATAGGCGTCTTGCTATATTTAGAGGGCCAATCAACTTATGCCACGGGCCTCCCGCATGTACTCCGCGTCATATCTGTGCTCGGTCAATGAAAGCAGAGGGCACATGTAGAACACAACAAACACTTTCGAGTAGCCGCCCTAGCCATGCTAGCAATGGGACCTTTGGCCTAGAAGCGTGTTCTATCTAGGATCCCCCCCGATTCCGCCAGAGTTCTTGCGTCCCCGGCAATTCGGACACAAAAAAGACTTTCGCAGTTCGTAGGGCTAATTACACACGCTCCAATTTCTCTGCGAAAGCGAACAGTCGATGCCCGAGGTGAGTCTGATCACCACTGCCTCTTTTACCTTCATCTATACCTTTTAATGACGCGAATCTTGTCCACCGCAAGATTGATATGAACATATGCATGGGATATGCACTGCGCGCTAAGCCTGATTGGGGTACAACAGGGGACGCCAGGCCGGAAGAGGCAGGACGGGACAATGGGAGCCGTTTGTGGCGCCCCGCTTGCCGTACGTCGTGCGGAATTTTACTATGTCGAATCTAGGCGTCGAAAATCGCAAGGTAGAAGAAGTCTAGCATTCTGTGTATAATCTAACTATCCCTTTTATAATACAGAACGCGTAGTAAGCGAAATCAGCGCACAATGCCAAGAATGTCAAAAATGAAAAGCAGTTTAGTGCTGTACAATACTTTAATTCATGGATCCTGGGCTTTTTGTATTTTTGGGCTTTGCTTTTATTTGAGCTTGGGTACACTCTTTCCGTGCTGGCCTCCGTATATTTTCCTTTGTATGACTGTTTATTGCAAAAGGCATGTCTGAAATTGGGACGACAAGCTCTACTTCGATCTGGAAGAAGCGCCTGCATGGCCTCGACGCAATTAGTTGGGCTCCATCAGGTTCAAAGAACTTTGCTTGATTGATTGATTGATTGTCATCATTCTGGAAGAAAGCGAGACTCTTGATTAGACTGCATCAACAGCAATTTTAGAAGGGTTTAGCGGGTGGCGTTCCTCAGATAGCACTTGAAAGTATATTCCTTGTCCCTGGTGTCCGAAGTATCTAGTGCGGCACTTCCATATGAGCGAAGTCGGGCTTGACCGCAGTCTCTCTGCCCGCCTTGATATTCTGCTTCGTCATTTCCACGTCTTGCACCAGCCGACTCTCCTGGTACTCAACCTTAAACGCCCACAGGCCCTGGCTGAAGACCTCGTCCATTTCCTCGAGCGTCTTGCCCTTGGTCTCCTGAAAGAAGCAGAATGCATGGATCAGACTGGCGACATTGAAGACGCCAAAGATCACAAAGGTGCGCCACTGGATATGCTGGAACGCCGTCGGCGTGAAGAAAGTCAGTGCAAAATTGCAGGCCCAGTTCAACGCGGTCGCCACTGAGACCGTTTTGGCGCGGATATACAAGGGAATTATCTCAGGCGGATATAACCTGCGCCGTATGTCCATCTTAGCTTTCGCCACTATCATGCGCGGCCGCAGCAGAATCAGAGGCACTTACCATGCAATCGGACCCCACGTCGGGGCGTACGCCACGACAAACAGATACGAACAGGCAATGACAGCCTTAGAGGCAGCTGGTTGGTCCATCGCCCAGGTGACTGCCGGCACGCCATCCAGCCCTCCCGGGACGGCGTGCCCATAAGCCGCCATCAGGCCGGCCACCGAAAACAGGAAGATCATCGAAAAGGTCGAGCCAGTCATCAAGGTCCAACGCCTGCGCCACCGATCGAGGAAGAGCACGGCCAGGAAGCGGGACACGGTGCTGATAACGTACAGTAGCGACGCCGAGAGCAAGGCCTGATTGCCCTGGATCCCTGCCATAGAGAAGACGTAGACGATGTAGTACGACAGGACGTTGAAGCCAGAGAACTGGGACCAGATATGCACAAACATAGCGCAGTGCACCCGGACGATATTATGCTTTCGGACGAGCTCCAGCCACGAGGAACTGTCGAAAGAACGCTCCTGTTGAATCTTCTGGAGGATTTCTTGCAACTCGCAGTGGACAAGAGGGTCCATAGTATCACCTTTGGCATGGAGATCAGCGAGCACCCTCAACGCTTCGTTCCCGCGATCCTTGCTAGTGAGCCAGCGAGGGGAGCGGGGCATCGATGGTACGGCGACGAGAAGAATCCACGCCGGCAGCATCTGGAGACCCCATGGCAGACGGAAGGACGCCGTGGACTGGAGGAATGACGTCCCATATGATAAGAAGTAAAATATTAGTGACTATAGGGATCATCAGCCGATGCTGTTCAGTGAGATTCTGTAATCAATGGTAACTCACACCCCATGTTATCATCCAGTTCTGGAACGAGATTAAGCGGCCTCTTCGGTTGGGGGTGCTGATCTCGGCAATGTACATCGGTCTAAATATAGCGGTGATCACATTTAGCATCCTGGAATAGAAACAAAGCAAGCAGAGAGCGGCCGGGTGTTGCGCACGCCTGAGATGACAGAATGCCCACTGCGAAGCCGTTGACAATCCGCGACACGATAAGCTGCGCGACGTTCTGCGCAGAGCACATGATGGCACAGCCAGCGATGTAGATGACGCAGGCATAGGCCATTGAGTCGCGTCGCCCGAGCCGGTCGGCCGTGAGGTTGGACGCTAGGGCGCCACAGAAAGAACCGCCCGCCATGCTCGCCGTGATGCCGCCTTGGAGCACCGAGCCTGGACTGCGAAAGTATGTCTTGTACTGTGATTATTTTTTCTAGATGTCAGAATTATTGTCATGTTGGTCAAGGATCGCGGTGCACTGTTACCTGATGCGTCCCAATAATGGCCGACATTGCGGCTACATCAAACCCTTGCAGCAATCCACCGATCGTGGCTAGGGCGCTGATGAGGTACATGTTTTTCAGCTTGGGTAGGGTCTTCATGATGGCGATTTGACGAAGGCGCCTATCAATGGAGATGGAAGAATCAGGGGACTAAGGTGTCGACGGAGACAATCAGGCGGTTTCCACGACTTTATAGGTTGATATCCACAACCTAGAGACTTACCATGAAGGGCCGAGCGCCAATGATCTGGGGTATGGGGTTCCGGGAATCTACGCTTAGCTCACTCCGATTCCATCTCAGCACTTAAGACCCGAAGTGGTCAGTGACTACAGAATGTAAGCGCTTCATGACCGACTGCCGCCAGCTAAAAGGCTGAAAGGCTGAAAGGCTGTTTCCACTCTGAAGATTATTGACCGACTACCGCGACGGCACTTCTGCACTTGGTATCTGGCGGCCCCACCGGCTCTCGGTGCCGGTTGAGAAGAATTGGATGCGTAGGTCTACGGTCCTTTGAGGCAGCTGAATTAATTGATAATGCCTTCGAACCGGCTGCAGGGGTCCGTCTGGTCAAGTATACTATCGCGAGTTGCTCTCTTCACAACACTACACCGCTACGATGGTTTCCTCGGATATTGGTTCCAAGAAGAACATTCTTCTGGTCATCGCCGATGACCTAGGAAAGCATCTGGGATGCTATGGCGCTCAATCCTGCAGAACGCCTCGCATCGATGAGCTGGCGGCCGGCGGGATTACCTTCGACATGGCTTTTACTAGCACTGCGGCCTGCAGTCCGAGTCGGTCTGTGCTCTACACGGGTCTACACACGCACGAGAATGGCCAGTATGGTTTGCAAGGGGGTCGCAACCACTTCCAGTGCTTCGACCATATTGAGAGCGGGCCTCGACTATTCAATGCGCTCGGCTATCAGACCGGCATCATTGGCAAAGTGCACGTTGGCCCGCCGCAGGTGTTCCCTTGGGAGACGAGAGAAGAGAGCGGAACCCGAAACGTTGCGTGGGTGGCTGAACGCAGCGAAGCCTTCCTCCAGAAGGCAACCCAGACGGGGCGGCCCTTCTTCCTGACCGTGGGATACGTGGACCCGCATCGCGATATCTCGACCAGAGGCGGGTTTGGCAACGCGGAGACGTGCGGTGGCGCCGTGATGCCCCCGGCGATCCAGCCAGACGACGTTGAGATTCCGTCGTTTCTGACCGATTTGCCCGAAACCCGCACAGAATACGTCGAATATTACAAGGCGATCGCCCGTCTCGACACCGGCGTCGGGATGCTTCTAGACGCCCTAGAGCGCCAGGGCCTGACGGACTCGACGCTGGTAGTGTTCTGCAGTGACAACGGGCCTCCATTCGTCAACTCCAAGACTACGCTGTACGACACCGGAACCCGCCTTCCATTCATCGTCCGCGAACCTGGATGTGCCCACCGCGGCATCATGAATCCCAATATGATTTCGTACATCGACGTCCTGCCCACGTTTTTGGACTGGGCTGGTGCCCCCGCAGACTTTTCCGCGCCGGTGCCCATTCCAGCAGGCTACGTGGTCACCCCTGAGACGTGTCCACCGCCGCCGCCCACTCGACTCGGCCGATCTTTTCTCCCAATCCTGCACCGCTCCGACATTGTGCCCGCGGTGCAGTGGGAGCAAAGCGTTCATGGCTCGCATACATTCCACGAAGCGACGAACTACTGGCCGACGCGTATCTTGCGGAACAGACGGTTCAAATATCACCGAAATGTGGCCTGGCAGCTCCCATTCCCGTTCGCGTCGGATCTATACGCTAGTCTCAGCTTTGAAGGTATGCGCAACCAGAAGCAGGGCGACCAGAGTGCACCCACGGCGGCGGGGCAGGGGTCTGGCATCATGATCGGCCCACGGTCTCTTCGCAACTACATTTATCGCCCGCGCGAAGAGTTGTACGACCTCGAGGCCGACCCGCAGGAAGTTCGGAATTTGGCCGACCAGACGGAATTTGAAGGGGTGCTAAAGCAGATGCGACATGCCGTGGAGAAGTGGCAATTACGCACCCAGGATCCATGGCTCTTCCGAGACGGACAGAGTGTCGTGGTGATGGAGAGATATGCGCAGAACGAGACAGTGGACATCCCAGATCGGTTTGATTTCGACGTGGAGCTGCCGGGTAACAAGGACGGCGTGAAGGTTTTCACCGCAAGAAGCGACACCTGGCAACAATATTAGCAAGCACGTAGCCAGCACAGCACAATTGCAGATAGATTAGAGTCTTTGAGCAGTAGGCTACTTTGCCAATCATAGTAGTAGTAGTCGTCATCGTAGTAATATTCATTTGCCCGATGTAGCTTGCATTATGTACGTCGCTATGCGGGAGTCCAATCAGGCCTGCCTGACAGCGAGAATGGTGCGCAGCATCCAGGTGTCAGTAGAGAGGCAGTTCTCGAAAAACATTACAACCTCGTTAGGAGGACGTTATCTATCCAGCGCTATTCTGGTGGCTTAACGCGATTATCGTCGTACTGAAAAGTGCTAAAAATGCCATTGTATATACAGTATTAGCCCGAATGACTAGTAATCCACCCACCCAAGGTGCTCTGACTAGTTAGACAGCTCTAGTTTTTCTAACTCCCTCTCGTACTACTCCAGAAGCCGAAGTATAGAGGTATTTGAATCATCCTGACTTTCGGTGAGGGATACAAGAGTATTTATAGAACACAAAGGCTCGGAGAGCTTCGGAAGTAGTGGATCCTCGTATACTCGTCTTCCTCCATCTCCATAGGAACTGGTGTACGGCGTGCAATTAACTGTTGAAGAAGGTCATCTGGACTAGTATCATGTGCGGGACGTTGGGATCGGCTAAACGCGAAAATCGGCTTGTCGAAATAACGTAATTCACTAATTTGTGGCTGCTCTACCCTGCCATTCTGGAATGACATCGTTTCTTCCATCACCCCCTGCTGATGGACACCTGGGGCCAATCTCTATTGTCAATTTGATGCATCCAAGGGAGACTTACTAATCACTTACTCCCCCACAAGAAGAGACTCATCATATCTCTTGTGAGAGCCTGCGATGGATTCCCGATCAGCCCTTTCCCCGCCCGGTGGCGAGAGATCGCGAGAGAGAACATGTAGACAATGCCGGACCAGAAAGGTCAGTCTGGGCGCAGACAAAAGCGTCCCCCATTACTGAGCTCACACTTTCCACCATAGGTCCGTTGTGACGGCCGTCGTGACATTTGCAGCAATTGTGCTCGGTTAGAGTTCGATTGTTCGTTCCAGGTCCCGCAGACGGCGGAGAACAGGAACGAAGCTACCCGAATTCCTTCTAAGTGCCGGGTCACTCGGGCGTGCGTGTCCTGTCACTCATTAAAGGCTCGCTGTAGTGGTGAAACTCCCACTTGTGCACGCTGTGCCGGAAGAGGCATCTGTTGTGTATATCCACCGAGGGGCGTGAGATATCCCCAAATCAGGCCAGTCCCAGCCCTCGCAGGAAAAATGGTTCCTGTGGCCAACCCACAAACCAGAGTGGAAGCGTTGACGGATAGTACTCCCAACTTGCCTAATAATATGTCCCCCATGCGGTCCTCTGTGGAGGATGGGAATCACCCAACTGTGAACATGAACCAGCCGGGACCGGATTTGGGAGCTGAATCCAGCGAACCTAGAGAACATACATTTTATAACTTGTGCAGACCGGCCATATTGACGGAAGACCGCATCGAGGCCGCCTGTAACCGGTATTTTCATTTGTTGCATCGCCTGCCTGTCCTAGCCTTCCTCCATAAACCGTCTCTTCTACAGCTATATCGGAATGGAAAAACCGGTGAGGCCCTCCTCCTCGCTCTCGTCGCCGTCACCTCTCGCCTCCCAGGAGTTGAGTCGTCTGAAGCGACAGTGGGCGCTCAATGTGCGGACTTGGCCGAGGACCTGATCCTGAAAGACATCCGACGCCCGTCGATCTTCAACGTACAGGCTCTCGTCTTAGTCGTCCAATATAGAGCGTGGACTGGCTCCTCGGCTGCTGCCTTCAGTCTCCTGGCTCTTTCGGCGCGGTTTGCCTTTGCTCTCCGCCTCAACTATGAATCGATGCATCTGCCCTCTTTCGTGCAGGAGTCACGGAGACGACTGATGTGGACGATCTATATGGTGGACACCATGCTGGCAGAGGGTTTACCGGAGTTCGCGGTCTGTCCAGCCGAATTAATACATCTTCGCCTTCCCTGTCGTGACATTGAATTCGAGCTCAACTTCGAAAACGAGACGGAAGAGCTGCAGGATAGTGCAAGCGCTCCATCTCCGTCAGCCCTGGGCATGTTGGCATACTACATCCGCATCATCCATCTTCGTGATCGCATACTCAGGTGAATCCTCCCATCATTGCAGCTCGGCCAGTTAGTAATGTTTCCAATAGATGCACCAAACAGGCTGCAAAAAACCCCAGATTAATGTTGTCAACGTTCCACGCGAGCCTCATCGCTCTAGAAAAACAACTGGATACGTTTGCTTTGAAATTGCCCGCTGCCGAAAGTTTCTCGGAAGAAAACTTTCGATTACGCTCGTACTCGTGGTCTCTGCCGCGATATGTGATGACACACCTCTGGTGGCACCAGTGTTATTGTGATCTGTTCCGATGTCTCTTGCCTGGTCTACGAGAATCCCTCCGGCTGAGCGCTGTGGATCAACTCCAGCCGGACTTTGTTCTCGAAAGCCAAACAAAATGCTTCCGACATGCTCAGTCGATTGCCGAGATATGCAGTTTGCTCCTGGATCTTGACAGTGATGTCCTGATATTAGACGTAGAAATGGCGCAATGTGCCTACCAGGCTGGCCGAATCCTTTGTCTCGGCCGCGAGATGAATGCAGAGGGGGTCAAGTTGACCGCGGAAGAAGTGACCGAGGAGACTACATACTGTGTCTTGTTAATCAAGCGGTTGTCCAACATGTATCCTGTCGTATCGTTCATTGTACGTATCAGCACCTCGTCCCTACCTCTCCCCCAACTCAATGCCGGAAAGACGACTAACCAATACGCAGGCAGCCGACTTAGAGGAGGTCATACGCGTTGATAGCACGCAGTCTTTGCTAGACAATGACTCGCCTGACCTTGAGCATCTCCCGTCGCTAGAACAGACGCTGGGGATGCCAGCCGGAGGCCACACTAATCAGGTCATCTCCAAACACAGTATGCTGAGTCAGACAGGGTTCCTAGATGACAGTCACAAGCTTGAGGTGTCCCTCCGAGATAACAAAAGAACCTGTAAACGCAGTCAATTTCTACGGCATCATCGTCTCAGAAATGACTCTTCCTCTGCCTCTGGTGTTAGCTCCGGCTCCTCTGCCTCGCCTCTCCAAACTGGCCCCACCAACAACCCACTACAAGGAATCCAGCTCGCACAACAGAGCTACGAAATAGAAGGAGAACATAGCTTTCGTGAGCCGCCAGAGGCAGAATTCTGGGACGAGAATACATTCTGCCAGCGGTCATGGGATGAGCTGGGGCTCGACATGGACGACGACATCGCCATTGCACTCTTGGGACCTCCTGGTCATGAAGAGGCCTTGGGCAGTGACAATCTCAGCCTTGGCTTCAATCTGGCTCCAGAGAATAACTATGGCACCTGTTAGTAGGTATAGTACTTGAATAAAAGTCCAAAATCAGATTCGACTCGGAGTAAAGTCGCGCAATTTGAGAAACAATATGATGATGATGAATTCATTTGCCCAATCTAGCTCGCTCTCGATATATTTTCATAGCTTCAAAAGTTGGTAGGTAGGGAAAAGATCATAATTTCGCTGCGGAGGGCGCTCACCAACGGAGAGCGGTGAGGGCCCGACTACTAGGGGGCGGGTACTAAACTATAGTTGAATTGTATACATTCAAGGCTATCTATAAATGTTTATACTAGTAAAAGCGAAAGCTGAACCCTGTGATCAGAGCGATCCATAAGACTCTTTTTTTTTCTTTCATAGTGGTAGTAGCTAAGCGTGATTCGAATATAGCACCCCGTGACTTCGAACCGCGCTCAGCTGGAACCCGCTCGTACTCGTACTCTAAAGCGTGGCCCGAAACCTGCGCAGATGACTAATAATTTTTCGGGCCACGCGCACTAAATTTCGGGCCACGTTCAACTGCGAGCCTGTGAATGCCTCTCTTCATTCTCTCTTCCCCCAACCCATACCGCGATCAACACCGTGACAATGCCAGAAGACGACCTCTCCAACGTTGATATTGCCAAAGTGAGTCAATAGCCCATCTCGGCGAAAGGAAATACACAACTAAACGTATCCAAAGACGCTTGAAGACCTTGCCAGGTATACATATCGGTGTCTATTATTTGCATCTATTATTTGCATTTCCTGACTTCGGACTTGACAGGGGCGAATTGACCGCGTCCGCTCTCGAGAACCACCTCAACGAACTAGAAGGCAAGGTCGAGGAACTCCTCGCAGGATTCGGACCGCATGACCAGAGCAACGATAATGCCACATCCAATGCAGGAGACCACAGCACCAACCAAGAACCCCAAAAGGACTCAACGGGTGCCAAATAGGTCGTCCATATGATACTGCCCGTCCGAACCCTTCTCTACCACCCCCACCTCGGTGATGATTCCGTCGATCAGAGCCGCCGGAGTAATATCAAAGGCCGGGTTCCAGACGTCAATCCCCGGCGCAGCGATGCGGATCGTCTCCAGCGCGCCGCTTGTCGCGAAATCCTCGCGGGGCCCCCGGATGCTGGTCACCTCTGCCCCGGGGCGTTGTTCAATAATGATATCGTTACCCGATTTTGTGGCCAGGTCGATGGTTGTCCGCGGCGCGGCGACCAGGAACTTGACCCCATGGTGCTTTGCTAAAACCGCCAAGCCATATGTGCCAATCTTATTTGCCGTGTCTCCGTTGGCCGCCACCCGGTCGGCGCCGACTACGATAGCGTTCACGCCCGCATCGCCTGCCAGTAAAGCTGCTGCCATCGAATCCGTAACCAGTGTAGCGGGGATGTTATCGTGGACCAACTCGAAGGCTGTCAAGCGGGATCCCTGGTTGTAAGGTCGTGTCTCTGTGCAATAGGCCCGGCGCAAGACGTTTTTCGACGCCAATGAACGGATCACGCCCAATGCGGTTCCATAGCCCGACGTAGCGAGAGAGCTGTCTCCTGGTTAGCCTGTGTTTTGGGACATCTCAAATCTGTTCTTACCCGGTGTTGCAATGGGTCAGAATGGCAACCGTCGAACTACCCTTATTCGCATGGTCCATGATCCAAGCCGCTCCGTGCTCTCCAATCTGTTGGTTATCCTCCAGATCTTTCCCGAGCATCTCCTCCGCCTCCCGAATAAACGCTGTCGCAACACCACGGCCGGTCGCACCAGGTTGCTGAGCCCGGCCGGTGACCAACGTCTCCAGCTTGCGAGCAGCGTCACTCAAGTTGACTGCCGTGGGCCGGCTGGTGACCAGATAGCGCAATTTGTCCGAGATGATATGCTGGACCTCTTGGGCTTCTGCTGGAATATCACCGGCGACTATGAGGGCGGCCAGCTCTGAGGCGAGGGACAGCATGGCCACGATAGCAATGGCGGGAGCGCCGCGCACTTGCATCTTCTTGATGGCGTGCCAGCCATCCTCGGCCGTCCGAACGTGGAAGTATTTCTCGACAAAGGGAAGTTGTAGTTGGTCGAGGATCTCAAGGCGACCCTCGCTGTACTTGATGGCCTGCAACATGGTGTGGGATGGGAGTAGGAAACTTTTTTCTGGAGAAGAAGTTTGCCCCTCCGAATATCTAGATTACGATGACTAACCATGTACAACGTGAAGGAACCAAGGATTATAATTCGTAACTCTTTCTCTCTCTCTCTATCTCTTTTTAGAACGATCAATTTCCTCAACTGGAAGAGATGTAAAGCACTGCAATTTCGTGGTCAGCCCAGCACCAGTTCCGGGCCAGTCGCAAAACATACCGTTGTTCCCCCGGACAAAGGCGTCGCCGTATTTGCGCCGCAGCTTCCCATTCACGAATTCCTCTGTATTCTCCAAGGCGATATTCATATAGCCATCGACAGATTGCAACTCGCCTACCAAATCGCATCAGTATCACACGCAGAGAGCCAGAGGAGCCATTCTGCACTACCTTTGTAGACCACGCCCGAGTTCAGTTTCACAATCACTGGCGCGCCGATGATTTCGCCCAGGAATGCCGATGGGTCTTTCCCCTCGGAGGAAGGGCCATTCTCCATGATGGTGACAGGCAAAGTAGAGGTGATGAGTGGGATTTGCCTGGGGAGGGAAGGAGATCAGCGTGGGAGAGCAGAACGAGAGATGGGAAGAAGACGAGCGGTGGAGAGGGCGGTGAACGCGGGTCGTTATAGATGGACTCCTTAGTCATAGACCGCCATCGCGATTGTCTTCCTCTCACCACAATAATTGCAATGCCCTCTTTCTTCAACAGACCCTCCTGGGCATCGAAGCAGACAGGCGAGGCCACCTCGGAGTTTTATCGTCGATCGGGCCAAACATATTCGGACATCGTCGCGGCGAATCGAGAAGCGCACGAGAAGCATCATGAATCATCTGTAGATGACGGGCGCGGGCACAAACGGCTTCGTCTCTCCGACGCCGCGGAAGAAGAGCGCAGTCCAGAAGACCCCGGCGCTGATGGAGCTGACAGTGCACAGCATGGACCAGGAGATCTCCCTGAACCCTCGTCACGCTCGCCATCGCATCATCACAGCAAACGCCGTACCGCGTCGCCAGAAACTACTAACTCCCATGGGGAGAGCGCACCCGCAGACTCGCCTGAAGGCGACATCCCTGCAGCCAATACCCCAGAGGTGGACCGCCTAGGGACTTTACGATCTCACGATAATTCGACTGCCCGCTCTACTACAAGGTCTGAAACAGGGAGCGACGCGCATGACTCAATGAATAAAGATATCCAACGACCCTCGGATACGAGAAGAATCTCGCCACATCCTTATCCACCATTGAATCCTCCAGTAGAGAAGGCACTACCAGCGCGAAAGCCAGAAACTGTGGCAACACCAGAACCAGCGGCAAAGCCCGAACCAAATGTGCAAATCCTGATTTCATCAGACATCATCAACACGAAGCCGCTGCTTGTTCATCGTAAGATGTCCCAGGGACTGCGAGAAGTGCGGTTGGCGTGGTGTAAGCGCCAAAGCTTCACGGACGATATGCAGTCGTCTGTATATTTGACCTGGAAGGGCCGGAGACTATTCGACGTAACTACCTGCAAGAGCCTGGGGCTCAATCTGGACAACAGCACGATTCCTGAGATGGACGATGAATTATCGTCCAGTCCAGCTGAACTAAAGATCCATATGAAGGCGGTGTCCGATACTCTTCCGACGGCCAATCCGTCCGAGTCTTCTCCCGATGCTGGCACGGGCAAGAAGTCTCCGCTCCGCGAAGAGGAAGATGAGCAGGCGCAACCAATCCGGATCGTCCTGCGAAGCCCCGGGATGAATGACTTCCGGATCAAAGCGAGGCCGAAAACGCCAGTGTCACGATTAATCTCGGCTTTCCGAGACAAACACGACCTTCCCAGCGACGCAGACGTGGCGCTGGTCTTCGATGGGGACCGGCTGGATCCTGATACCTGTCTCCAAGACTATGATATTGACGACCTGGATTTGGTTGACGTGCAGATTAAAACCTAGTGATAATAAATAATAGCGCAATATGCTCTTCCTCATATACTTGCAGTTAGGGTAGTCAACCAGCAAGTACATAGACCAAACCCTTTATCGATAAGCTAAGATAACACCCATCACATGACCATCCCTCTATTTTTTTTCTGCCCGAATAAACTCCCCAACCGCAAACTGGGACATGTCATTAATTCGCACCGCTTGACCACAGGAGCTTCTGCTGAGCGGAAGCCGGCGCCCCCACAAGTAATGAAAGTCATCACGGCCAACTTCGTGACATGCGCGGTGAAGGAGTGCAAGACCGCGCAGACGTCGTTTCCGCTCCACTTTCACGACGCCGAGCTGGAGCAGCAGGAGCTGGACTTCCAGCCGGAGTTTATTCGCAATATTCTTCCTCGCGTCGACTGGGAAGCGCTCCGGGTTACTGCGAATGAGGTATCTTCGCCACTCCTTAACCCCCCACCCCTTCTGTCTACCATGATCTACATATCCAATTACCGATGAATGAATGAGTGCTGACCGTGCTTGTTGGTTGGTCTTTAGCTCGGATTCCCCAGTATCCCCGAATCCAAACCCGAAGGCGAGGCGCTCGACAACGAGCAGACCCTGAGAGACTTGCATCGCCTGCTCCTGGAGACGCATGTCGCCGAGGGTAAATTGGTTTGCGGCAATTGCGGACATCAGTATATGATCAAGGAGGGCATCGCCAACTTTCTCCTCCCCAGCCATCTGGGTAAGATCGATTCCATCCCACGACATACTGCAGGTGGGAGAAAAGAAAAGGAACTTGCTAACGCGCCCCGTTGTAGTCTAAGGACATTGATATTGATATCGGCGTGCTGGTCGGCGAGACTTATCACATCGTGGATGCGCACCTCGAGGAAGCACACGGATTGAGACTCCTTGTGAATTTGAGAAGGCGAGAACTACAGATATTCTTTAGGGTTTCCGTCCGGAATACACCGCCAGGGCATTGGGTTGGGCAGACACTTGAGCCCGGGAGATTTACATTTAATTGTTGTTTGACCTGCCGAAAGAAGTCCTCTAATAGAAAGTCACACCACATCGAATGATGACTGAAATTTCTAGGATTGATAGTTATTGTACATGAGGGGGTGGTAGTAGTAGTAGTTCGAGAGGATAAACCGTCGAGTCAAACCCAAGGCCGCCATAATAAAAAAAAAACGCCAGCCAGCCAGGCCGATCAAACGCCAGCCAGCCAGGCCGATCAAACGCCATGCACCGGATGTGCTGAATGCGAACTGAAGATAATCGCTTAATTGAGAAAGCCCTTACAGCCCGTGGAGCCGCAGAGACAAGGGATTCGGTCGTCGCTGTCCCATTCTCGCTCGAATTTGTAGTCGTAGGTGAGTTCCTCATCTGTTGCCACTGTTAGTGAGATCGTCCAACGCTTTAGTCAACTGGGGCAGCTCCGCTTACCTCGTTCGATGTCCCGGAGCGCATAGATGACAATTCGCTTGCTGCCATCCGCCTTGATGATCTTGGCGGTGCAATTCGGCGTGCAGCTGTGGTTGATAAAGCGGGCAATGCCTCCTCGCTTGGTCGCGTCGATGACGGTGTTTTCGTCGATTCGGAAGAGATAGCTGCTGCCGATCCCACTCTTCAGGTACCGGCGTTCTCGCATATCGGCGACCTGCTGGCGCACCTTTTCTCCCACATACTCGATGATCATGTCGTTGGCAGTGATGTTCTCTTCGGCATACAAACCCCAGTTATGAATGGCAGACCGGGCAAAACGAACAGGCTTCTTTCGTTTTTTGAGCTGGTTGAACCGAAGAACGTCACCCTCGCCGCTAGATGTCGGAAGAGCTTGCTTTTGTGCATTGATGTCGGCGATGAGTCGGCGGTTGTTAACACGCGTCGACCTTGACGTGGATTTGGAAATGGTCTTGGCCGCAGCAATCCTCGCTGCCTCGGCTGCGGCGGTCTGGGGATCTGCCTTTGCCTTTTCTTCGCGCTCTTCGCGCGCTTTCTGGACCTTGATCCGATGTGGCAAGTACTTCGACTTTTCGGAATTGAGGATCCTCTTGCGCCCTTCGGTCCGAGCAGCGCCAGAAGCATTTGGAACGTAGTAGCCCAAGATGCCGAGTGTGTCGTATGTCGGGCCTTTCTCCTCGAGTCGATTGAGCGCTTTGATCTCCTTCTGCCTCCACGCCCATCCAGCAAGGTTCCCAACACTAGATTGCCATTGCTCCGGCATGATCTCACGAAGGAACCGGAGATCTTCATCATCCTTGATCAAATGTTGCCATCCATCCAGATCCATAACAATGTGTTCATCATCTTCCACTGTGGCGCGCGGCTTTTCTTTGAACACACCCCAGTGGATTTCGGCTCTTGGTTCGTCAACGAATTCTTCTTCGACAGGCAGATCGATCTCTTTTCCGGGCAACAAATCAGAGTACACTTCCTCTGATTGCTTGTCGTGAATAGCCAGCTTGACCCCCGGACTTTCAGCGTCCGCAGTTGTTTCGGAGATCTTATCTGTGTGTTTGCGGTCCGCCACTTCCGAAGAGTCGATGCCAAAGAGTTCATCGTCTTGTCTCTGCCGTTTCCGTGTTGCGTGCTCTCCAGTCAATCGTTTCCTCTTACGAGACTGGGGGAGAGGCTCAGATTCTTGTCCACCTCATTCTCAACCGCCTGGGACGGCTCCAAGGCATCCGAGTGATATTCCTCATCCTGTTCAGATTCAGACGAGACTGAACTGGCACGGCTCAATGGCCGACTTTCTTGTTCCTCTGTGTCCCGAGTCCGAGGTGTCCGTTGCTCGTCATCCGAATCCTCATCATCATGCAAATGCGCAAGGCGGTGGTACAGAGGCCGAACCTCTCGTCTTCGCAGTGGCTGCCTGCGCCGTTCATCGAGGAAGGCCGCCCCTGCGTGGTCAAGGCCTTGGGCTTTCCGGATACGAGGGAGTGCAAGAACATTGAGGCTCGATGTCCCCAGTGGGTTTCGTCCTGTGGATAGTTCAGACCTAGTATCCGGAGTCCCCACGCTACTGTCGATATCAATGCGGAACATGGACCGTTTCGGGCCTTCTGGGTCTGCGATTCCCAGTTTTTCCCTTTTCGCAGCATGTCTGCTCGGATCAAGATAGTCGTACAATGCAGGGCCCGCGATGCGTGACTTGACATCTTCCAAAAGCTTGTCTCGAAGATCGCGAATGATGATTGAAAGCACTTCTCGACAAGGATCCAAGTCGATGGCACGTAACTTCTTCTCTTCTTCCAGGTCCAATTCGTTTTCTTTGCGGGTCCGTTCCTGTTCGGCTTTTTCGTGCTGCTCAGCTCGAAGCCGTTCGGGGCTAGGACTACGCTCATAGTTCGGGTTGCCATATGGCTGGCTCTCCATATTCATGATGTAGGTGAACAGAGGCTTCATGTGGCTTAACCGAAAGCACCGCTCCGTTTCCTGCTCACCTCGTCGTGAATTCTCGAAGATAATGTAGTATCCGGTCAGATCACATCGAATATCCTTGTATCCAAAGAGCTTGAGTCGCTTTCTCAGGTGTGGGATCGTGGTGCTGAGAACTGGCACATAGCAATGCGCAATGAAAACGTAAGGTTCACGCTTGATTTGGCTCAAGATGGGCACATCCTCGACCAGTGATAACGCGGCGGGGGATCGAACGCTAGCCCTGGGCCCCTCGGGGATCGTGATTCCAGGCCGCAGGGCCGATCGACCGGAGGGGCCTTTGGGTGCGGTCGGTGGCGGCTCGTTGTTCTTGGTCTGAAGATCTGGTTTTGTGTCCGGGGTTGGTGCAGGGGCAGCTTTGGAGGCCAGTCGTTGGGATTCAACCGCCTTCGACGCCATCCGCTCCGAAATCGCGCCATCCCGATCCAACTCCACTCGAATTCGACGGGTTCCAATGCGCTGCTCTTTCTTGCACTCGTAATAAGCGCGTCGCGCAGCGCTGGAGGCCGACACCGGACCAGAACCCCGGAAGGAGGCCGCATCTTTGTATTTGATAGAACAAATGCCCAGAAACCGACCGGTGATGGGATCTGTGCGATTGTTCATTTCCGAAATGTCACCGAAGCTCGAGAAGAGGGCGCTGATGGGGGCGACTGGAGTCAGAGGATCGAAGCCGGTCACCACCACTTGGACTGGGGGCCCAAGACCGATACTCGTCGCGGCATCGTACGGCCATAGTTTTAGGGTGTAGGGTGTCGGTCGGTATTTTGTTTTTTGCTTGCAACCTGATCCGCGTGTATAGTTGGAGATGGCCAGGCGTGGATCCAGCGGAGGGCTGTCTTGACCGCTCGCAAGGATATCCACATATTCTGGCTTCCTGCGCCTCTCCTTGGATGATGACCGTTTATCTAGATCTGGGTCATAGACAGCCTTGCAACCCTTGATAACGGTCTCATGAGGACGGGTCTGCGATTGGGGTGTAGGAGGAGTGTGAACGGGGGTCATGGAGGATTTTGAGATTTCAGGATTCGATCCCCGACCCAAGTCAGGCGAGCGCTCGCCAGCTCCCTTCAATTGAGATGGACTGGCAGCTTTGCGAGGGGGTGACGACTCGGCATTGGTGAGTGGTGTCAGGGTATCGATATTTGACGGGTGAAGATTCGTCGTGGGCGCCGTGGGCGGTGCGGAAACCCCCTCGGAGCCTTTCTGAGAGGAAGAAAAACTCATTGCGTCCATTTCCGGTGCGACGGTCGACGTTTGAGGCGGCTCCCCGTCTCCCGAGATGACCTCGTCGGTGCTGGTGCCGCTGGCGCCCGGGATGTCGGACGCCGGGAGGTTGGCGGTGGTCTCGGGGAGCTGGTCGCCATCCCCAGGCACTTTCTCGCGACGATCCTGCGATCGGAAGCGCTTCCGCTGCAGCACGGAAGGCGCGGTTGGAAAAAAGTCCGCAAAGCCAGCCGAGGCGCGTGACATCGTTTCGAGATGGCTACACGCCAGAGACGACCGTGGCGCGACCACAAGGCAGCATCCTCGGTGGAAGGGCGAACAGACCGACCGGAGGAAAGGATGACGGTCTGGGTCTGGATGGGCTGCGAGCAAGGTCGGAGGGGGAGAGGGTGAAAGGGACCAGAAAGGAGACAAAGACGCGATCTGGAAGTGGAATTGGTGGGGACGCGGACAATCGTGAAGAAGGGAGAATTTTCGATGACTAACCAACCCATGGCCAGCAACCAACGAAACTAGTCCAGGGACGATAGATGCCCTCCTACGCCTTCTAACCTACGTAATACTATAGTTCCCGTCGTTCCAGATAAGTACTAATCGGTACATACCAGCCACACAATCCTTCAACATACTCCTACTTTTCATCATTCCCAGGCACCGGGCTATTTTTATCGCTACTGAAACTCGGATTCAGGGCAACTGAGACACACGGCTGTCACCTGATTGGCTGAGCCAGGCAGCTGTGGTGGAGCGGCACTAATAATAATAATCACCCTCCCTTTCTCTCTTTCCTTTCCCCCCCCCCCACTATAAAGCCGACCTGCTTTCCTTCCTCTTTCTGCTTCTTCATCCCTTCACTCGCTATCCATCATGTGGTATGTTTGGCTGTTTAGTCCCAATGAAGCTCTCCTAACCCTGGTCTAGTGGAATTTTCGGCTACATCAACTATCTCGTCGAGAGGGACCGTCGATTCATTATCGATACCCTGCTCAATGGTATGTGATCGCCTCTCCCCACCCTCGGTCGCCCTCTAACTCCATCCACAGGCCTCTCCCGACTGGAGTACCGGGGCTACGACTCCGCGGGCATGGCCGTTGACGGCAACAAGAAGAATGAAGTCTGTGCCTACAAGGAAGTGGGCAAGGTGGCCAAACTGAAGGAGCTCATTGCGGAGTCGGAGGTGGACATGTCCAAGATCTTCGAGTCTCACGCCGGTATCTCTCACACTCGCTGGGCCACTCACGGTACGCCCTCGCGCAAGAACTGCCACCCACACCGGTAAGTCAGTCTGAAATACAAAGTTGGTGGGGTTACTCACCATCTCGGGTCCTTCAGATCGGATCCCGCATGGGAATTCGCCGTCGTCCACAACGGCATTATCACCAACTACAAGGAGTTGAAGGCCCTCCTCGAGACCAAGGGGTTCCGCTTCGAGACGGAGACCGACACGGAGTGCATTGCCAAATTGGCCAAGTACCTGTACGATCAACACCCGGATATTGAGTTCACTGTTCTGGCCAAGGCCGTCATTAAGGAGCTGGAGGGTGCATTCGGGCTGCTGATGAAGTCCGTGCATTACCCTCATGAGGTGATCGCGGCCCGCAAGGGTTCCCCGCTGGTGATCGGTGTGCGTACATCCAAGAAGATGAAGGTGGACTTTGTGGACGTGGAGTTTTCCGAGGAGGGCGCTCTCCCGGCCGAGCAGGCCTCCCAGAACGTAGCCGCCAAGAAGTCCGCCACGAGCCTCCTGGCCCCGCCGGACAAGTCGTTGTTGCACCGCTCCCAGTCGCGGGCATTCCTGTCCGACGACGGCATCCCTCAGCCCGCCGAGTTCTTCCTCTCGTCGGACCCCTCCGCTATCGTGGAGCACACCAAGAAGGTGCTCTACTTGGAAGATGATGATATTGCC
Source organism: Penicillium psychrofluorescens (assembly GCF_964197705.1). Lineage (NCBI taxonomy): Eukaryota > Fungi > Ascomycota > Eurotiomycetes > Eurotiales > Aspergillaceae > Penicillium > Penicillium psychrofluorescens. The sequence continues at coordinate 5,165,233 of NC_133439.1, read as the reverse complement.
CATATCCACGAAGGACAGCTGAACATCCACCGTCTGACCAAGGATGATGGCACCTCCAACGTTCGCGCCATCCAGACCATCGAGCTGGAGCTGCAAGAGATCATGAAGGGCAAGTTCGACCACTTCATGCAGAAGGAGATCTTTGAGCAGCCCGAATCCGTGGTGAACACCATGAGAGGTCGCCTGGATGCGGTCAACAAGAAGGTCACCCTGGGAGGTCTTCGCCAGTACATTACTACCATCCGTCGCTGCCGACGAATCATCTTCATTGCCTGCGGAACCAGCTACCACTCCTGCATGGCCGTGCGGGGAGTTTTCGAGGAACTGACGGAGATTCCCATCGCCGTCGAACTCGCATCGGACTTCCTCGATCGCCAGGCGCCAGTATTCCGTGATGACACTTGCGTCTTTGTCTCTCAGTCGGGCGAGACCGCGGACTCGCTGATGGCTCTCCGCTACTGTCTCGAGCGGGGTGCCTTGACGGTTGGCGTTGTCAACGTGGTCGGCTCTTCGATATCGCTTCTCACCCACTGCGGTGTGCACATCAACGCCGGTCCTGAGATCGGTGTCGCCTCGACCAAGGCCTACACCTCCCAGTTCGTGGCCATGGTCATGTTTGCTTTGTCCCTCAGCGAGGATCGTGCCTCGAAGCAGAAGCGCCGCGAGGAGATCATGGAGGGCTTGGGCAAGATTTCCGAGCAGTTCAAGGAGATCTTGAAGCTCAATGACCAGATCAAGGACATGTGCGCCAAGTTCTTCAAGAACCAGAAGAGTTTGCTTCTGTTGGGCCGTGGTGCCCAGTTCCCCACTGCTCTTGAGGGTGAGTTTAATCAAATGCCCACCGATGTGTGGCCCAGAAAACTAATCGTTTGAACAGGTGCCCTGAAGATCAAGGAAATCTCGTACCTCCACTGCGAGGCGGTCATGTCCGGCGAATTGAAGCACGGTGTGCTCGCTCTCGTGGACGAGAACCTCCCGATCATCATGATCCTCACACGCGACAACCTCTTCACCAAGTCGCTCAATGCCTACCAACAGGGTGAGTCTGCTCTCTCGTTAGAAGATAGATGGCCGATGCTAACGTTTTCGCAGTCATTGCCCGCGGTGGCCGCCCCATTGTGATCTGCAACCCCGACGACCCCGAGTTCTCGGCTGCGCAGACCGAAAAGATCGATGTGCCCAAGACGGTGGACTGCCTGCAGGGCCTGCTCAATGTGATCCCGCTGCAGCTTGTTTCGTACTGGCTGGCAGTCGGCGAGGGCCTGAACGTGGATTTCCCGCGCAACCTGGCCAAGTCGGTGACGGTTGAGTAGACGCTTATTATTATGATCTTTGCATGGCGAACCATCTGTGTTATTTTTTTTATCGCTAGGTGTTGTACTCTCTCGGAAAGAATGGAATTTGGCTTTTTTTTTCGTTCCAGTCGTTTAGGTACACAGTAGATGTGACATTCCCCGCCAAATAATAATGAATGCGGGCATGTGTTTTTCTGTTCCCGTCACCTCTGCCCTCTCCCGTCCCGATTCCTCCTCTACACAACCCTCGCCTCTACCAATACCCTACTCTCATAAACAAACAAAATGACCTCTATTAAGGGTCCCGGCGCTGCTGCGACCTACGACGGTAAGGCAAGCAGGCATCCACGAACCCGGGCCCCTCCAACTGATTGATTGCGCCATGACCTAGGCTCGGGATTGCGAGTCGCCATTGTCCACGCACGATGGAACACAACGATTATCGACCAGCTCATTGCTGGAGCGAAGAAGAGTCTGCTTGCAGCGGGTGTGAAGGAGGACAACATTACCCTGCAGACCGTGCCGGGCAGCTACGAGCTGCCCTTGGGCGTGCAGCGGTGAGTTCTTGTGGGCAGGATCCCGCTCTGTCGGTCTGTCGCTGACGAGACTCTGTCTCCTTTCCTTAGTGTCTATGCTGCGTCGCAGCTCCAAGCGAGCAGCTCTTCCGGCGAGGGTATCAGCGCCACGGATCTCTTGTCGGCATCGACGAGCGACCTGACGCAATCGCCAACCGCCCCCGCGGCGGGGGTGAAGAAGCCCTTCGATGCCGTGATCGCAATCGGGGTCTTGATCAAGGGTGCCACGATGCACTTTGAATACATCGCCGACGCCGTCAGCCACGGCCTGATGCGGGTTCAGCTGGATTCCGGGGTGCCGGTCATTTTCGGGCTGTTGACGGTGCTCACTGAGGAGCAGGGTCTGGAGCGAGCCGGGCTGGGGAAGAGTGGTATGCACAACCACGGCGAGGATTGGGGCAGTGCCGCGGTGGAATTGGGTATCAAGCGGAGGGAGTGGTCGGAGGGGAAGATGCTGTGAAGACACGAGAGTGAGAGAGAGTGAAGCTCTAGGAAATGGAATTTTCTTGATTGCGAAGAAGAAACAAGGACATTAAAAGACATCAACCGGGCCTGTTCTATTCCTCCATTTGCTCCCCGGAGCCCCGGGCACCCTCGTCTTCCTCGTCATCGCCCTCCAGAGCCCGCCTGGCGGCCTTCTCTGCTTCATCCAGGAGCTCCCGGGGCACTTCCTCGTGTCGTCCCTGGGTAGGCCCGTCCAACGAACTGATCCAGGTCATCTCCAGCTCGAATTCCTTGTCCTTACTGTCCTCGTGGGCCACGTAGATAATCCGCGCCGCTTCCTTGACGCCATCGTGCAACGACAATTTCTCCGCGCTCAGGTCCAACTTCTCCAGCTCCGCCTTGGCCGCTTGTCGTCCCTTGCCGGTAGCGGCACCGTAATAACCCTGCACACAAACAAAAGTCAGTAAAAGAAATCATCCGATGTCATCAACCCAGCCAGTGCTTGCTTGCGTACCCAATACAACCCGCTCGGCTCAATCATGAAGAGACCGGGACCGCCGACTTTGGCGCCTTCGACCTTTCCACCAGCGCCCGACTTGGGTCCGGTTCCCACCTGGCCATCCACGGCCAGCTCGGCCTCGCTATCCCATCCACCGACAATCGAAGTCACACCGAATGGCCGCACGCTGGAATACAGTGTATAGGCCTGCACATAGCCGCCCAGGCGATTGGCAAGCGCCGAGATCGGGATGGGGCCTTTATAAGTGCCCCTCCACGAGGAAGCCTCATCTCTGGCTCTGGAAACAAAGTGACGGCCGTCCGGGACGAGACCAGAAGATACCTGTTCGACAAGGACCCGGTTAGAACAGAATCACGATGCCAACTGGATTCAGGACCAGAGGGAGGGGAGGGGTTCTCACAATGCCAACATGGCGATCCACCGTTGCTATTCTCTTGTTTGCACCGGGCTTCAGAAGCTTGCTGGTGATGATCTTCTCCACGGCCAAGACCACGCCACCCTTGCATCGGATGCCGATAGCGGTTCCTCCATTCTCGACTGCTTTAACTGCATACTCGACCTATCGAGGAAAGCTGTTTAGGTTTCTGGCGCGCGAGCTTCGTGATGATGGGGGGAGGGAGTGCTGCTGACCTGGAAATTCCGGCCGTCCGGAGAGAAGACCGAGTTGGAGAGATCGTAGCCAGTGCCAATTGACGTCTGTGCCAGAAAATTAGAATCCTGAGGGGTTGTGTTGTTGGTGAGCGAAGCAAACCCACCATGGTGATGCAGGGACACAGCTAGGTGCTCCGGCCCTAAGCTTGACGGAAACGAGAGGAAGGAGTGGAATGAGAGGAGGGGTAGATGGAATGGGAGAAAGAGGAACAGAGAGAAAGTAGGAAGGAGGTGGGAGTGAGTGGAAGGATGGAGGGAAGAAGATGAGAGGATGGGTGAGCTGCCGGGGAAGCTGGACCAGCTCGCGTCACGGGGGTTGCCTGCCAGGTCACATGACCCTCATAGATCGGGCAACTTTCACTACCGTCCAGTCGATTTGGTTCTTTGTGTTGTTTTATTTTTTAATAGGGTACCGGTAGGTCGATCTAATATTTCCCGCTTTTCCTGATGTTGGGCAAAAGAAGCGGGTGTCTATTCTGTCTCTTCCAGATCCAGACCTCTATGTAATGTCGACTTAGGACTACCACAACCCCTGTACATAGTAGATTCGGAGTCAGCTTGTTATTTTTATTCGAGATCCCATACTACGTTGATCTGCGATATCGCACTGCGCGACCGGACAGCTCTAGCAGTATCTGCCCAACTCCGCTCGGGCACTAACTGCCGAACTGCTTTAGTTAGACTTCCGGACACCATGTTCTTTGTTCAACCAACACAACCACCATGTCCTCCTCCATCTTACACCAGTGCCCATTTTGCGGACATGTCTCCGACATTTCCCTTGCACTGGCTGCCTTTGTCGAGAACCCACACTGTAGTCAGGTAGTTTCTCCTCCATCTTCTCTGTTTTCATCCCCCCTGACCGGGAAATGAATGCCACAGTGCGGCCTGTCGGCGGCGGAAAGCAACCTGAAAATGCAGAACGAGCTGGCCGATTTGTTCACCAAGCAGATGAGCTTGAGCCAATTTGGTTCAGAACAGCCCACAGACCCCTCGGTGTCCCAGACTCCACCCATATCGTATAGCGTCACCCAGCACTACCATCACTCGTCCCATATAGCTTCTCAACATAAAGCAGGGGCTGTGGATATTGAAGCGCTGTTGAATCAAAATGGCCTGCAGCCACAGTCCCTTTCGACCAGTCAACTGGATCTGGTCAGACATGCGAGCCCGGAGCAGCAGGAACGATTGATCCAAACGTGGAAACTGTACTCCCAATTCGAACAGCAACAAGCCATCGCCGGACTAAATCCTTCTTCCACTCAGGACCTGGAGATGTACGATAACATGGATGATAGCAAGCAGTACGCCGAGCCGTACATGATTTCTGGCTATGAGATGCATGCTCCAGACACCGGCTCGACGTCCCTGCCCGCAGAGCCTACGACAGGACAGCCATACACACCGTCCAGGGACCCCGTGTATCAAGGCCGGGAGTGGTGGGTGCCTGGAGTAGAGAGAGGTGAATTTGCCCAGACCCATTGGAATAGGTAGCCATAATTGTACATTTTCGAAGCACAGTGAATTTGTGATATCCCAACATGAATATATTGGTTTTTCTCTTTTCTAAAAACATTTTCTCTTCATAAACCCGCCCACATCCCAAAAAAAATCACAGGGGAGAAATTGAATAACAAAAGCTATGGCCAGTGTCAAAAAAGAGTGTTCGCCATAGACTGGATTCCACGAAATTTCCACGGTACTTCCTTGCGTACACTGGTGGTGGTGTTGGTATGTCATTGAACGCTGCGCCGGGCAGAAACGCTGTTCGTCACACCTGATTGACTTCGGACCAGTGCCGGCGGTAGACAGATGAGTTGAGTGCTATTTGGGAATTGGTCAGTATAATGCAGGAGAATTTGGTCTGGGAAGGACGGGGGTGCTCACATTTACTCCTCGTCATCGAGGGCAGCCATGGCCTCAGCAAGAGCATCGGCGGTGCGCTTGACCTCATCAACAGCCTCGGCGGCGCGCTTGACCTTGTAGCAGCCCTGGCCGGGGTGGCCACACCACTTCTGGAGGGCAATGGGGTGAGCCTCAGCCATGGCATCGGCGAGGGCCTCAGCAGAGCGCTTGACATCACCAGTGACATCGGCGGTGCGCTTCATCATGTAGCAGCCCTGGCCGGGGTGACCGCACCACTTCTGCAGGGCAGCAGCGTTGACGGAGGTGGCGGCCAGCATGGCAATGGCGACGGTGAGGAACTGCATCTTGATGGATGGATTGAGTGAAGAACTGACTGAAGAACTGACTTCGGAGGCTGGTTGTTTTGGTTCTGAGAAGATCGGAAGAGCTTGTGGATTGTGCTTGGGGAGAAGACCATCCAGACAGCGAATCCAGACAGATTTTATAGTCATGCAAAGCCATGGGATTCACGCCGGTGCCCTCGCGAGCGATGTTATTGAGACCCGAACTCGTCGTCGACGCTGAATAGAGTTGTTTATTGAGGGAGAGCCACGCCGGGCCTCGTCAATAGAGTCGTCGAGACCCATGCTCTAGAAGCCAAAGAAGCAGGGATCACCTCGTTCTTTGATGTCCCAGCCGGAAGAGGGAGTCAATAAGGATGAGTGAGATAAGATCGGCCCGTGGGCTGAGTCGCGCGGCGCCAATGCCGAGCCCATCCGCCCTTTTTCTGCCGGTTTTCGGCCTTTTCTTTCACTTCTCTTCTTTTCCAACCACCGCTCACTCCCTCTCCCAATTGACATCCTTTCTTGGTGCCCTCCCCCGTTGTATCCCATCTCCCCCAATCATGTTCTCACGAACGGCTCAGCCTGCCCGGGTATGTTTCTCTTTGTCTGCCATCACTCGGTCCAATGATGCCACCTGCCACACTACCCACACCCTCCTCTTCTTCCTTCCCCCCCAAAACAATCCCCCTGATGGCGGGTTGGCATTGCACCTAGCTCATGGCTAATCAATTGCTCTTTGTATAGACTCTGCTTCGCAGCGCTTCCGTGGCTCCCTCCGTCGCTGGTTCCATTCCTGCGCGATGTACGCCCAACTGGCCCCCATCCTCAGCGAAAAAAATGTCGTGGTATAGTGTCGCTAACCTGTGCAATTAGCCTTCGCGACGGTGCAGTCGGATATCTTCAAGCCGACCAAGTATGGTGGCAAGTATACCGTGACGCTGATTCCCGGCGACGGCATTGGTGCCGAGGTTGCCGAGTCGGTCAAGACCATCTTCAAGGCCGACAACGTCCCGATTGAGTGGGAGCAGGTCGATGTCAGCGGTGTGGACACGGGCAACAAGCATTCGGAGCAGCTGTTCAAGGAGTCCATCGCGTCTCTCAAGCGCAACAAGCTGGGTCTGAAGGGTATCCTGCACACCCCCGTGGAGCGGTCGGGCCACCAATCGTTCAACGTCGCGCTCCGTCAGGAACTGGACATCTACGCCTCCATCTCGCTGATCAAGAACATCCCGGGCTACCAGACCCGCCACAAGGATGTCGACCTGTGCATCATCCGTGAGAACACCGAGGGCGAGTACTCCGGTCTGGAGCACCAGTCGGTCCAGGGCGTGGTCGAATCCTTGAAGATCATCACCCGCGCCAAGTCCGAGCGCATTGCCAAGTTCGCCTTTAGCTTCGCGCTCGCCAACAACCGGAAGAGGGTCACCTGCATCCACAAGGCCAACATCATGAAGCTGGCCGACGGTCTCTTCCGCAGCACTTTCCACAAGGTCGCCGAGGACTACCCCACCCTGGAGGTGAACGACATGATCGTGGACAATGCCTCCATGCAGGCTGTTTCGCGTCCCCAGCAGTTCGATGTGATGGTCATGCCCAACTTGTACGGCGGTATCCTTTCCAACGTCGGTGCCGCCCTTGTCGGCGGCCCCGGTGTCGTCCCCGGCTGCAACATGGGCCGCGACGTTGCCGTCTTCGAGCCCGGCTGCCGTCACGTCGGCCTCGATATCAAGGGCAAGGACCAGGCCAACCCGAGCGCCATGATTCTGTCTGGCTCCATGCTTCTGCGCCACCTGGGTCTGGATGACCACGCCAACCGCATCTCCAAGGCGGTTTACGATGTGATCGGGGAAGGGTGAGTGATCGAATCATTTGGAAATGAAATAAACATGCTAACAGATTGATAGAAAATCGCTGACTCGCGATATGGGCGGCAATGCCACCACTCACGAGTTCACCCGCGCTATTCTCGACAAGATGGAGGCAGCTCTGTAAATCTATATCTCCAGCTGCCCCTTTCTTTTGTTTTAGAATATCCACTGCAACGATTGTGATTGACACCTGCGAAGTCCGGCGATGACTGAGATCATAAGCGGACCAACTGGTGTGGTCGGTCTCTTTTTATGTATTATCTTTTACTTTGTTTCGTTTGGAGGTTCCATTGTCAGCTGTAGCAATATAGACCATTTGGAAATTGATTCGTAACGTCATGAAATTATTTTAGCTCGGACTATCCTCCTCAATTGGTGGCATACACCCCAGAGTCCTCATTGTACCGCACAAGAGATTCCAGCATCACCCATGGTGAGCCCCGTGTCCAACTCTTCTCTCCGGTTGAGCCCACGGCGATATTCTCTGTCGATGCTCTTTCCCGTGGCGCAAAGCTAGTGCAAACGATCCTCCACTAGCGGTGGTGAGGCCACCTCCCACAGAGAAGTTAGAGGGCGCAAATGATAACGGAGTAGAGCCTTAAGTCATCGACCGGAGTGTCCTCTCACGCGCTCTAGGCGCCTGTCGGCTAGCAACAGAGTCACTCAGAAGGCCGTACGTCGTTTGCGGCCAGTATACTTTGAATTCTGCTTCACCACCTTCCCCTTCTTGGCCATCTGCTCCTTCTTATTGATGATCCAATTCTTATCGCCCTTGCGCGGTGACCGGGCTCGAGCATTGCCCAGCTCCATCGCCTTCCTCCTCGCATCCAAGACATTGACACCATCCATACCATCGACCACGCCGGTGATATCACCATGCAGACCCCCGCCACCGACCGTCAGAACCAAGTATAGCTTGCTATTCTTCGTGCCGGGGTCGTCCTCGAGTATACCGGCCCCAAAGCCAGCCTTGATCGCCGCGCCACTGATCATGCTCCGCTGGGCATCGTTCTTCGGATAAAACTGGCACACTGCGCGGCCGCCGCGACGAAGACTAGCGTAGAGACCCTCGAAGAACCGCCGCAGCCGACCCTCGGGACTGACGTCGCTCGTTTCCGCATTGCACAACCACTGGATGGCGCTGATGCTGATCGCGGCGTCGAAGGCGCCGGGCCGGAAAGGTACGCCTTGTCCGATGTCCGCAAGGAACAGGTCGCCCTCTACCTCGCGCTGCAGGGCCACGTCGAGCATGCTGGGCGAGATATCCATGCCCACCCACGTGTGCGGTCCGCCTTCTTCCTCTGTGACTTCGGAGAGAATCTCGCCGGATAGGCCAGAGCCGCAGCCGATGTCGAGGATCAGAGACGGAGACTTGAGGTCCAAAAGATCCAGGGCCCGATTGGTCATGTCGGCCTGGATGTTGCGAATGCGCGAAGAGGTGGTGTACTTGCGGGATTCATTGTCGTTGTAGAACAGGTCGGGCGGGCTGGAAGCGATTCAGTCAGTATCAAGTTTCTTGCAGGCAGAGGATCCGAACTTACAGGATATCTTCGGGGCGAGACATGGTGCTGTATATCGAATGTGCGGAGTGAAAGAAGCCAAAGGTCGAAAAGGAAAGTTCCGCGCCCGAAAAATAATTAGTGGGTGCCTGAGGCCGAAACGGGTTGCCGCAACCTGCCACATGTTGTTGCAGTCACTGCCTCACCATCTTCTTCCTCTTTCAACCCAGACCAGCGCGCTTCTCAGTATTATTATTACATTGGTCACTCTTGCAGTTGATCTACCTTGACTGCTAGCATGTGCCTTGTTTAATCGCATCCCTTTCCGCCCGTCCTCCACGTGTTCCGGCTATCCCCCGTCCCTCTCTCCCTGCTCACGCCAATCTCTCTCGAGAGAGACCGAATCAGTCACGATGTGGATCCTTCCGCTCGTGGGGTATCTGGGGGTGTTCTTTGGCTTTTCATTTCTGACACTAGGAATCGGTAAGTCTCAGTCCGGCGCCACGCAAGACAAGATTCTAGTCTAACCAACCGTCTTCGCAGCATCGGGCCTCTATTACCTATCCGAAATAGTCGAGGAGCACACCGTGCTCGCCCGCCGGCTCCTAAGCCGCCTCATATACAGCATCATTGGCGTGCAGACCCTCCTCATGATCTTCGATCGATTCCCTGTATTCCTCTCTCTCCTCAGCATCGCCTCGCATCTTGTCTACGCGAGCAACCTCCGCCGCTTCCCCATCGTCAAGCTCTCGGACCCCCTCTTCATCCTGTCCTGCCTTCTCGTCGGCCTCAACCACTGGCTGTGGTTCCGCCACTTCTCGCAACCGATCGCTCCGGCCCAGCGGTCCGACAATAATTGGCGCCAGCCGTATAAAGTCGACTATAGCGACATGCCCTCGTTCACCGATGTGGCTTCGTACTTCGGACTCTGTGTCTGGCTGGTTCCGTTCGCTCTCTTTGTGAGTCTCAGCGCTGGAGAGAATGTGCTGCCGAGCATGGGCTCTGAATATGCTACTGGGGAGCATGTCCCGGCTGCAGGGCTGGGCGGCGCCTCTGATGCCAAGATCAAGAATAAGGGAATGGCCAAGGCGCTGGTGGATGGCGTCCGGGAGTGGGCAGCTGAAAACGGAGAGGTCTTGGGGTTTTGGAAGGGAGAACGGACAAGGCGGTTCTAGCGGGTTATCGTGATGGGCACAATCTATAGTTACTGTGTAATGAATTGAACGGTTCGAAGATGATCAAAAGAAGTGTATTAATTTATATGAAGAGAGTAGCAAGTCCGACTCATTTTAAATGACGAGTAGCAGAAGCAGCCATCCGAAGTAATCAAAGCTGGGAAACAAGAATCGAAAGAAAGAAAAGAAGAAGTATAGAACGCTGAAAGACGAAGAAAAGAAAGGGGGTATAACGATGGTTGGTAGCTGCTTGGCGAGGGCACAACAGGAAGGAAAAGCATCGAGATCGACCACTGTGCAATCTCATCCCGATTAACGTGATTATCATTAAAGCGAAGGGAGGCATTCATTTCCTCGCATGAGTGCTGGCTTGAGTTGCCAAGTTCACAGTCGTGTATGTCGTAAACGGTTTCACAGTAGCATGACCACCGGGATTAGACGAAAAGAAAGAGCGTCAAGAGAAGAAATCAAGTCAGACGAAACATTTAGGACAGTCATTTTTGTGATTGCCCTAGTCGAATTTAATGGGTTCTCCAGAAGCTGAGAGGCTTGACGTTAGCAGGCAAGAAAATTTGCTATCTGGGATACCCAGAAGGCTGGCTGTACGTACTGTTCTCCATGAAAAGCATCGAGCTTTCGCGCCTCTTTGATCGGGCCGAACGCGTGTCATCTGGGTTGTTGGGCACCAGCATACCATTCAGCGATGTAAATCCCGCAGAATTCCCGGCTTGCTGATTGTACATTTGCTGCTGATAAGCATTTTGATCGTAAGTCGGCTGCATGGGGATAAACCCAGTATCTTGGTGCGGCGCTCTGGGAGGCTCGACAGCACTACTCGGTTCACTTTGGCCCCGGAACGAGGTTTGGTTGTATGAAGGCGTGGGGATCTCCGAGAACATTTGGTGGCGTGGAGAGCGAATATCATCAGCCGAGAGGGTTCGGGATCGGTCGACCGTCAGCTCCACGGATGGACCAGGGCCAGATGATAAATCGCCGAAGATGCTGTCATAGTCCGTGAGGAACATCGAGAACACCGGCGCAGGAATGTTGAGAGTCGGGGCAAAGACAATGCCCACGTTGCGGACGGTCATCTTGTTGACATCGGAGTTATTGACGATCTCAATCAGGAATTGTGACAGAGCGGACAATAGAGTCAAGTTGGCACTCGGCAACCTGTGCACGAGGGAGTTGAATGCGGCGAGCTTCTTCTGTTTCTCATCAAGTTCTGTTTTGAATACGTCAGCACTAGTATAATGAGCACACTCAGGCCTATACATACCCAAAACACGAAGGAAATCCAAGTGGAGCTCGCGAGTCAACACCGTCGTCGGAAGCTCCCGCAGATATTGCTTGAAAAGGGAGGCGACTGCATGGACGTCGTAGTACTGGTCTCCGGCAAGGAAATCGATATCGCCCTCCGTATTAAACCGTTCCTTCAAAGCCTTGATCACGACGTTTGAGCCACTCAGACGGAAGATTCCTTCTTCGGACGCTGCTCCCTGGGAGTGAAGATATTCAATGCAACGGTAAACCACGGCCGGCAACTCCACATTAACGCCTTGGGGCGGACAATATTCCACAGCCTCAACTAGCGGTATCCCGAAGACGGGTCTGACTGGGTCCTTCCGTTCCGCTTGGATGTTGCTGTTGGCGGCGGAGACGTCACTGCTGGCCCCGCCTTGAGACGCCAGGTCAAGAGAGGATCGTGTGCGGAAGCCCCAGATACTGCGCTTCTTTTCCTTGGTAGATGTTGTTGTTGGTTTATTGCCCCAAGCGCCTACATCTTGGATGACTGCGCCATTTTTGGGTGCAGATATCATCTTCGGAGACTGCAGCGCCGGTTCGATGGGCTGTGTGGTGTCACCGATAGCCAATGACATGGTAGACGGGATCCGTGGAGAACGAGGAGGCGCCTGATCGAGAGTAGTACCCAGTATGGGGGGCTCGGCTGCAACAGCATCGTCAAAGCTAAATCCTTGGACCGGGTCTCCGACAATCAGCTCCGAAGTCTCATCCGTTCTGGTAGATTTCTTGCTTCCGTTGCCGGAAAACAGTTTGGACTTGGCTGCAGATCGGGGTTCAGATCCAGCGGAGGATTGCTTTGCTTGAGTCGAGGCCTGACTCTTTGACGATGAGGGACCACGGCTACTCTCATTGTCGGACGAAGAGCTTTCGACATACTCCATCAGAGCATCCACCCAGGCGTCCCGCTCTGCGTCGCTCTCAGAACACAAGACATGCCGTACAAGTGCGGAGGAATCCTTCTTCTTCGGTTCCAGGACGAGGAACGCATGGCGATATTGATTGTCGGTGTCATCGTCACCCCCGGAGGTAGCCTGGCTGCTGGAGTTTTGCGATTGCTTGCCAATCTGAGCGTGGTGGAGCCTGATAGTGCCCATATGAGCACCTCCAGGCGACTCGAAGTATTTCAGCTCAGGCCCATGCAGGACAAAGTATCTCGCTTTCCAGCCACCGAAATTCTTGCCACGCTTTGTCAAATAGCCTTCCTTTCGTGGTTTCCCATCGGCCCCACGAAGTATGTCGGGCTTGGTTGGGGAACCTTTCAGCAGGCTGGTCTCGTCGTCCCGAGCCTCAATAGCGTCATTCGTCAGGAATTGGCAGACAATCAACGCAGCGGTCTCATCCATAGGCGTGTCCAGGAGACTGTCAAAGTACGCATTCAAGGCAGCCCGTCTCGCATCAACTTTCGCAGGAGAGTGACCACTGAAAAGGGCCCGGTCAGGCAACTTCCCAGCAAAGGAAGAGGTTTGTTTAACCTGTTGATCCAACTGAGGAACGGACCCGATCACTTTTTCGACTCGCCAGAGTTCTGACGTTTCCGATCGAGAGATCACGCTGAGTGTAAAAACAGGTTCCTCGTCCAGGGGTCTGGATACGAGATAGCTGTTCCTCGAAGGCCGAAGTCGGGACGAAGAGACTCTCACTTGAATCAGAGGCAACGCATTGGGCGGTAAAAGCAAACCAGGGTTATCTTCCGACACCAGTCCTTGGTAAATGCTAGTCTCGGAGAACTTGGCTGTTATCGGACTGTCGATTTTGACAGCGGGGTCGATTGATGGAATAGACATGCCGGGTCGTCCAGTCGTACTTGGGGCATCTCCCGGGGAGAAAGGCACCGGATAATTGGGCGCTCGCGGAGAAAGAGGCAGGCCGGCAAGATTATATCCGGCTGCCATTGACGAGGATGCCATGGGATTTGTGATGTCTCTGGTGGGCATTCTCGGCAAGGGGGAGCCGATCGGACGGTCTTCTGGTCTCGGACTCAGAGGCAATCCTGGGCTCTTAGGCATGGTCATCATATTGCGTCCATTGGAAGGAGCCGTGCGAGAGCTCAAAATGCTTCCCAGGGGGCCCGCTCCGCCAACATTTGGCGGCGACCTCGACGACAGTTCCCGGGGAACCGTCGCCGAGCTGGTTGATGCGGTCTCTCTTGAGCTTTGGGAAGTTCCAGATTTGCTTGGTTTCGCACCATCGTAGATGACCGCCTCATCTTGCACAGCTTCACGGTCCTGGTCATCCTCCTCCCTCGTTTTTCTCCTGCCGCGTTCCTTGCTACGTAATTCATCAACTTCCAAGACGTCCCCGTAATCAGATCCGGAGTCATTAGGGTCGGCATTCTCCTTCTGTTTCAAGTTCAAGGGCGCAGGCGGTGCCTTGCGGCTTGTCCTGCTGTCGCTGGGGGATGTAGGGCTGGTGGGATCGGACTCGGAAGCTTGGGCGTTTCCCCCGGCCCGCATGTCGCTTCGACCTTCGCCATTTGCCGGTTGTGTTTGAAGTCGAGACAGTGGTTTGGGAAGAAGAGAATCGTGCCGGTCCGCCGATAGTCCTCGAGAATCAGCAGCGGCGAGCGGTGGCGCTGCCTGTTGGATCTCCTTGAGCTTTTTCTTGTATTGGTCCTTCTCCTTGAACGCTCGCTCAAGATCCTTGTTGAGGCCCAAGATCAAAGTCCGTTGTTTGTCCACCAATTTCCACAACTGACTATTTTGTGATGCAGCATGATGTTTCTCTTTCAGGAGGTGGATGATGACGGCCTCGGCCGAGCCAGCCTTGCTGATGATATTGTTGATATCCGCTGGGCTCAAGGCGTTCGCATCGAACGATGATTTGTGTGATGGGGCAGACAGGGACGAGATAGCAGAATCAATCGACGAGGTCCGAGGCATCATGCGCTGAGGCGTGCGATCTCCGAGGACGGAACTGGTTGTAGATTTTGGCGAGGAAGTTTCTGATCGATCGGGCTCCATTCCGGCCGCTTGTTTCGGCACGTTGAAGCCGCCGGCCACCTCTGCCGAAGCCTCCGGGATTGTCATTTCGGGCGCTCGAGACGAGCTGGCGGCAGCGGTGGACGGGGGCGCGGGGAACGCCGCATTGGCTACGCGGGCCATCGGCGAGCGGTTTGTGGCAGGGGACGGGTTTGCGCTCGATCGGGCGGACAGCGGGCTCTGCGACGAGGCCGAGTCGTCGTGGAGATAGGATAGCGGGAGGGAGCTGGTGTGCAACGGGGAGGGTTGGCGAGGGCCAGCGCGCGGTGTTTGAACGTCGGGTCGCGAGCTCAGATAGTCCCGGTTCCTTGAGGCAGGGGAGGTATCATCACTCCCTCGCCGCGAACCCTGCGACATGGCCGTGGGTGCTGCTCAGCATGCAGTGCCACGTTCGGGGGGGAGGGGAGCAACACGAGGTGAGGTAAGGTAGGGAGGCAGGCCGGATGAGAATCGGGGGGGAGACGGGAAGAGGATATGGGAGAAATAGTGGTGGTGGGAGCAGAAGAATAAAATCGAATTAAAAAAAAAGCCCGCCGTTCTAAGGAGGAAGAAGCAACTCCTAGTTCAGGTGGGGAGGGGCGAACTGAAGGAAAGAAGGGAAGGAAAAGGGGGTTCGTGCTGGCCGGTGGACCCTACAATGACGATCGTTCGTGACAGCGGGAGCTGACAAAGAGCCCTAGGTTGAACAACGCCGGAGATGCTATCGACAATATAATACACAATATGAAAGCTATGGATGCATTGTTCAGGCAATGTTGCCGGCCATGCCCATGAAAATAGCCTGCGCCGCCAGTTGCAGCGACCAGAAGCCCACTTTCTTAAACCGCCGTTTCCGCGCCTGATCATCCACCACGTCCCGCGCAAAGGCATCGTACGTCTGCTCACCATCAGTATAGAGACCAAAAAGAAAAGAAGGAAAGAGACTCACCGCCGCCGACAGGTCGTCCATCAGACCACTGTCGAAGATGGTCCAGCTGCCGTCGAAATCGATCACACGCTTGACCAAGCGGCAGTTGATCGGAATGAAGGTGCGCTTCGAGTTGATGTACGCGACGATCGGGCGGATGAGGGCGTTGTTGATGTAGGACAAGTCCCGGGTGAAGATGGGCACCACGGCCCGGACGTTGTTGAGGTGGATGCGCAGATCCATGACAAGGAATCGCCGGTCTGCCCCGGGGGTGTCGTCGGTCTGCTGCTCCGGCCCGTAGGGGACTGATTCGGAGTACTGGTTGGAGCTGACGGTGGCTTCCAATCGATCGTAGAAGTCGGCCATGACCTTGGCCAGGCTCTCATCGTTGTCCGTAGGCAGCATGATGTCCGCCACGATATCCACCGTGCCTTCATGAATCCACGAGAATGGACCCTGCACACCGCGGTTGAGATGATCAATGCTGAGACCGTCAACCCGTATGCGGTTATGCTGTTTCCACGGGCTGGACTTGCTATCCTCTGCCCCGTCGTCTAATCGGGCACCCGTGAAGCCGTGAGTCTGACGAGGGTGGATGGTGAACAGAGAATTGTCAAAAGATCCCGAGATCATGTTGGCTGAGAGGAAGTCATAGAAAAGCCATTGCTTCCGCAGCTGAGGAAGATCACACGAGAAGATGCTGACGGAGAAGGGCCGGAAATTGTCCGGCTGGTAGACCGAGACTAGTACGTCGTGCATCTTGAACGAGTCGATCTCAAAGTCCCCGGGATTGTGCTCATGCCGGTAGGTCTTGGGATCTAGATAATCCTCATCCGACCAGTGGACGGACCGACGGTCGACCACTCCCCGGATCCCGTTCACCTCGACATCACGAAGCAAGCCCTTCCCGTTCAGCCACCTCGTAAACGACAGAGTGACGTTGACCGTCTCGATGGATAGATCGAACTGGGTATAGTTGGTGTCTTCTTCTTCAGACACTAGTAGTACATCTTCTGATACAACGTCCCCACGGGCTGCGGCGACAGCTGCCGCAGCAGCGGCCGTCTTCGACGACCCCTTACTAACATATCCTGTCCCCTGGCCCGGCCGCTTCGACACAAAGACGTTTTTGAACGTAATGACTCCGCCCCTCCACTTGGGCACGATGGCAGACTCGAAAACAACTTTCACTCCGGACGATTTTGTCAGGTAATTGCCGATCCATCCCGCTAGAGTTTCTTGGGCAAAGACCGTGTTGATAGCAAGAATAAGCAGCGAGAAGAAAGTGGTCGTTCCCAGGACTACCCACACCACATGGCCTAGCAGAACCCACGAGAAGAGTGCGGTGATCTCATCCAAATTGAATGGCCGTACGCTTCGTATAGAGAACCATTTGAAACGCACCTTGAGGCGCGACCAAAATCCAGTTGCGGCGGCAAGAAGTTCTTCCTTCGTTGGCCGATGGAGATGCGGCATGTGTGGCAAGCGATCCATCAGATGGCGCTGGTGCAGTCCTTGCGGTGGTGGTTGAGGAGAGGAGTTTTGAGGAGGGGAGGTTTTGGGAGAGGAGTTGTTCGTAGACGCTTTCGTGTGAGAGGAGTCATTATCTTGGGGTGTTTTGGCACGTCGATCGTGATTAGGTGTGTGAAGAGCTCGCTTCCAGAGATACTGGGCGGCGATCTTCCTCGAGGGCCCGATACATGCTGCACTGGCCTCGGCTGCCGTCGAGCTTGGAGAGACGCCTACCACAAGAAAGCCGCCAGAGGCGACTCTCCGGGTGATGACTCTTCCCGTCGAGAAGGCGGTTCTGGGATAGCTGTGGAAGGCGCGCGGGCTAGCGGTGCTGCGGGTTGTGCGGATGCGGCCAAAGAAAGGAGCGCTCTCCCAGAGATGGGAGTATAGCCGGCGTCCGAAGTTGGCAGACATGCTGGCCTTCACATTCTGGATGCGTTGCTCATCGGTGGTGGTGGTGGTGGTGGTGGCTGGTGGTGTCCCTGATTCTGCTCGATTGGAAAGATGAAATCATGTTTGCTCTGTTTGCATCGAAAAATCATTCCGTCCACACTTTTTTTTGCTGGTGGGGAATCTTTTCCTCTCCAACTCACCTACAATAATTAAAGACCCGACACAACCATGCCGGCACCTACTGCTCTTCGGCAGCCAGAGGAGGCCTCGGTGCCCCAGCAGACAAATATTCCAGCCGGTCAGTGGCCAAGTGATCCCCCCCTCCGTTTCTAGACTGACAATCAATCCACAGACCAAGACGACGAGATTTTGATCGACGCCCAAGCCACAGCCGAGCAATCGAGTAGGCCAGTGGTCGACTCGGCAGAGGATGAGATGCGTATCGACGAGGAGGGTCGACCGGTGTTCACGCCCTCCCAAGAAACCAGCGCAGCGTACAAGGTGGAATCCCGCAAGGTGCCTGTGCCGCCACACCGCATGACGCCGCTCAAGGCGAACTGGGCAAAGCTCTGCCCTCCAATAGTGGAACATCTTAAACTGCAAGTGCGGATGAATATCAAGAGTCGCGCGGTGGAGCTGCGGACATCCAAGTTCACGACCGATGTGGGAGCCCTGCAAAAGGGTGCCGATTTCGTCAAGGCCTTCACCCTCGGCTTTGACCTCGATGATGCGATCGCGCTGCTTCGACTGGACGACTTGTACATTGAGACCTTTGAGATCAAAGACGTCAAGACCCTCAACGGCGAACACCTGGGTCGTGCCATTGGCCGCATTGCTGGAAAGGACGGGAAAACCAAGTTTGCCATCGAAAATGCCAGTCGCACCCGAGTGGTCCTGGCCGACGCAAAGATCCACATCCTTGGTGGGTTCAAGAACATCCATATCGCTCGCGAGGCCATTGTCAGCCTCATTCTGGGCAGTCCTCCGGTAAGCCTCCACCGCCCCCGTAACGTGGGTCATGAACTAACGCACAGCAGGG
Organism: Penicillium psychrofluorescens; assembly: GCF_964197705.1. Classification (NCBI taxonomy): domain Eukaryota; kingdom Fungi; phylum Ascomycota; class Eurotiomycetes; order Eurotiales; family Aspergillaceae; genus Penicillium; species Penicillium psychrofluorescens. The sequence continues at coordinate 5,146,883 of NC_133439.1, read as the reverse complement.
CAAGGTCTATGGTAACCTTCGCACGGTGGCATCACGAATGAAGGAACGGTTTTGAGTCCTACACACTCTCTTTTTGGCATGGGGAAGGCGTTCAGGAGCATTGGATCTGGTCGGGTAATTTACTGAAGACATGAATGACATATCCCGATATCAATTTGAAACCCGCACTATTACTTCTATTGGAAATCTCCCAAAAATAACGAGTTTCATTGTTTGCACATCAAAGAAAAAGACACCGTAGTGGATTCTATCCTTAATCCTTCTTCAACGGGTGGAATATCTCCTCAATTCCATCCCGGGTGATGATCATCATCTGCAAGTTGTCACCCACCTCGATGTGTCGTTCCACGGCACTGGTGAACGCATCCCGCACGAGCTGTTCCACCGTCTCTCGGGGCAGAGGCTCCGCCTTCTTCGGTTGTAGCGCATGGCCCTCGCCGCTGCCAGGCACGTACTGGTTCTTGAACTTGACCTGGTTGTCGAGGAAGGGCATGATCAGGCTTGATGCTGCACCGGCCGCACGGCATTCCTCCCGCTCGTATGAGCCCACAGGGTCGTAGCTGTACAAGGCTCCCTTGCCCTCCTCGTCCAACCCGGCCAGGATGACGTGCACGTAGTAAGGGAAGAACCGTTTCCCGTATAGAATGGTGGACAGGCGCTGCGCACATGCTGTGACCGACATGGATTTCCCATGTTGGTATTTGTACATCTTCACCACGGCATCCAGGCGTTCCTTGAGAGCATTGCCGTCCGCGGCAAAACCAACGACCGAGAGAAGGATGTGGGCTCCCTTGCCAGTCTCGTCGTCCCCACCAATCTTGAAAACCTTCGGCACCATGCGAGAGTTGATGCTGTACCCACTCGTGGAACGGGTGTCGCCGGCCAGGATAGCGAAGTCAGAGCCCGTGATGCCCAACGTGGAACCGCCATTGTCGGTGTACCTAGATGATAGTCGTAAGCTCGGGGTATTGATAAGCTTCATCAGAGCAAAAGACTCACGGGTAGAAGGAATGTTCTTTGACAGGAGCAGCTGTCGGCTGGGAGAAGGAATACCCAACGGTCTGACCGCTGGGGTGACCCATGAGGGACGTCATTTTGACGAGGCCTTGGGGCTGGAAGATGAATGACTGATAGGATTTAAGGCGAGATGGGAGAGACCAGAAAGACAACAGAGTGGGAAGAAGATGAGGGAGCGCAATTCGAATGGAGGAGTTGAGTCGGGAGAAAGAAGGTGACGCGATTGCGGTAGCTGCCTCCGCTTATGTAATGGTCCAGCTCCAACGGATCCTGGTCACGACGGGTGAGTACTGCTCCCACACTTCACACATCATGCTCAGTCTGGATGCCTACGACAGCAGCGAAGACGAGGTAGAGACATATCCTCCCTCTGATAAATCCCAGCGCAAGCAGTCTCCACCACCTACAGCTGGAACCGCCCCAATTCAAGGTAGGGACCTTCACATGGTTGAATACCTCACCAAGAGCTAACTAACACTTGCTATAGATAGGACACCACTGGATCGCAAGCACCCCCAAGCGCAACCTGCCGCCACTGAAGTCCCGAGCGGACCAGTTCTTGGACCGGCGTCCGCGCAAACCCCATCCAACGAGCCCTTGGAAGCCGGCCGTTCCTCTCCCTTTTCAACCTCGCGAGCCCTGATTCAGGATTTGACTCTGCCTCCAGTGCCCAATCTGGACATACCACCATCTCCGCCGGGGTCTCCGGACCCAGCGGCCAATGCGAAATTTGAGCATTTCCTCTCCTTGAAAGCACAAGGCGTACACTTCAACTCCAAGTTGGCCAGCTCCTCGTCATTGAAAAATCCCAGCTTGCTCATGAAAATGATGGAGCATGCTGGTATTGAAGAGCAATCGCAGTATGATACGTCTTTGCCGGACGAGGTGTGGAGTACCTCCAATCTACCGCCTTGGGGGTTCAAGGAAGAGCTGCTCAAGACCCAGCAGGAAGTTCGACAGAAAAGTGAAGCGAACAAGTCATCCAGGGACTCGATTGAATTTGTTTCTGGCTCCCGGAAGGCCAATTCTTGAGTCAGAGTTGGTGTAGGGCTATTGGAAAACTATTCGAGGTTTCAATGCTGGCAGCCTCTGCGGAGAACTGGGCACTACCTGCGCCATCAACCATTTTGGATGAACCAAATGGAAATAGCGTCTCTACGATCTGCAATGAGCAAAGCTCATTCTGTGATCGGATTCGATTCTCATATTCACGCCGGTCCGTCATCAACATCTGGCGGGATACAGCCCAGTTGACCGGAAAGAGTCACATGGACAGAAGAAATATATGTACGTCAGGGATGGACTCGACAGTCCACAAAGATAGTCGCCGTGTCTGCGATCTGCTCTAGGCGCCACCGCCGCCTGCCGACGCAGCCCGAGCGCGCCGTTTGGCCTTCTCATACAGGCTCAGGCAGGAAATGAAGACAATTCGATCAAAATCGTCCCCATATTCCACCTTGATCTGGATCTTTCCACACTTGCTGTAAGTCCGCTCGCTTGTAAAAACAGCCACGACTTGGTCGGACCTCTCGTCCACCAGCTTGTAGTTGCGCACGCTCCCCCACCTCCGCGTCGAGTCCTCCACCATGACATGGCGCGTGCGCTTCCACAGAAAAGAGCGTCTCTGGGTGGGAGTGTCTGGACTGGAGGAGTCGCGAATGTTCATTTCAATGCGGTGTTTGTTGCCGCGAATGCTCTCTCGTCTCATATCCTCCCATTGCATGTTTCCTGGGTCATCGGGGTTGCCCAGACCCAGCTTGTAGTTGTGTGACAGTTTGAGGAACTGGCTGACTGCCACAATTGGCGCACTGGTGTCGCTGCCCGCATGGAGGGTGATGTCGGGCTTGTTCCGTGTCAATGAGGAGACATCGGCGTAGAAGAGGGTTCGGTTGTCCGGCGATTTGATCTCATAGTGTCGGCGGAAGGAGCTCTTGGAGATCGGATAGATACGAGCTGGGCCTTGCTCGTCCTGAGTTGGGGGCACCGAGTCCGCCGAGTCTGCCGAGTCTATTGAGCCTGAGCGGGAAGACATGACTACTGCTGTTGTGGCATGTTGGAAAGAGAGGGAGAGCGAAAGTTAAATAACAACTCCGGATCGACCAGCAGGGTGGCTGTGCGGATGAAGCAACTTTGGAATGCTGGACAACCAAAAAGTAGCAGTTTCCACACCCAGAAAACACTGCCCAGCAATGATAGGTAAAAGAATAATATATTCTCTCATACTGTCAATCAGTTGTCTCCGGAAAAGATTCCCTCTATACTTGGGTTGTAGGTCCCGTGACCCGATGACAAAGGCGAGCTCCGTCAGCTCGCCTGCCTAGGAAGCTCGTCATCTGTTGTCTACCTCGACTTCCCTTGGACCTTCGTTTAATCTCTTCCCCCACTCTCCGCCCATCATGAATCACTTTCCTGAAGCTTGGGGTCGTGTAAGTTATCCCCTTCTGCAAGTCCTGTCCCCATTGCTCACCGTGTCGGCAGCCCAGGGACGATGTCTACGGCGCCTACAACAGCACCTACCTCCAGACCTCCGGCCCTAAGGCCCACACAACGTCTCCCGCCGTGACGGGAACATCAGTGTTGGGCGTTAAGTTTAAAGGCGGCGTTGTTCTCGCGACCGATAACCTGGGTATGCATTCGACGGTACTTGCGTGTTGGCCACAAACTAACGGGGGGATATTTATCCAGCATCGTACGGATCTCTAGCCCGATTCACGGACGTCAAGCGTCTGCGTGTGTTTGGCGGCAAGGCAGTCGTCGGATTCGGCGGCGATGTGTCTGACATGCAATACATCGACCGACTGCTCGAATCGATCGACATTCGCGAGAACTACTCCTCGCACGGCAACATGCTCAACGCCAAGAACCTGCACACCTACCTGGCGAAGGTGTTCTACAAACGCCGCTCCGAGTTCAACCCGCTGTGGAACCACATCCTCGTCGCGGGCTTCGACGCCGACGACCAGCCGTTCCTCAGCTCCGCCGATCTGCTGGGCACGACCTTCTCCTCGCCGCACCTGGCCACCGGGTTCGGTGCCCACCTTGCCGTTCCGATTCTGCGTCGTAAATTCCCTGATGAGAGGGGTATCGAGACGATCAGCCGTGAAGAGGCCATTGAGGCGCTGAAGGAATGCTTGAAGGTTCTGTTCTACCGTGACGCGCGGAGTCTGGACAAGTACTCGATAGCGGTGATCACGCAGGAGGGCATTGACTTGCGGGAGGATGAGCAGATTGAAGGCCAGAGCTGGGCGTTTGCCGAGACCATCAGGGGCTACGGGTCGCAGACCAGTTAGACGCATAATTGTCCTTTATTTGTTTTCCTTTCATGAATGAGATCGATTGAATCACTAGTTATGTGCCCTATGGTATAGACATCTCTCTCTATGTACAACCCTCACAGCCGGGCAGCAGGCTTATCGTATACCACCCGGTTGACACACGTTCCCACGCCCTCGAGGGACACTTCCACCGAATCGCCATCCTTCAGCCACAGCTGGGGCTTGCGGCCCATGCCGACGCCTTGGGGTCTGGAGGGTCTGCGAGTTAGCTAGAGTCGAAAAAGAGGAGAGAGAAAGAGTAGACTCACGTTCCGGTGAAGATCAGATCGCCGGGCAAGAGCGTTGTGCCCTGCGACAGGAACGCAATAGTCTTGGCCACGCCAAAGATCATATCCCGGGTCGAGGACGACTGCACAGTCTGGCCATTCAACTTGGTCGAGATGTGCAGAGCGTTGGGGTCAGCGATGACACTGGACGAGACGATACCAGGCCCAAACGGCGCCCAGCCATCAAACCCCTTCCCCAGCCCCCACTGGCCCCCGCCGCGCTTGATCTGCCAGTCCCGGTGGGAGACGTCATTCCCGACCGCATAACCGAGGACATAGTCGAGAGCCTGGCTCTCCGGCACATTGCGGGCCTCCTTCCCAATGACAGCGACGAGCTCACACTCGTAGTCCAGTCCCTCGCCCTGCTGGGCAATGTCCGCGACGGGGATATCATCGACCGGACCCGCGATCGCAGTGACGGGCTTGAAGAACAGAACCGGGTACTTCGGGATGGGCAGGTTGGACTCGCGGGCGTGCTGCTCGTAGTTCAGGCCCAGACAGCGCACCGTGCCGATATCTTTGCGGGCGAGTGGTGAAAGCAGCAGCTTCACGTCGGCAATCTGGTCGGTCACGCGGTGCTGGCCGAAGATGTCGCCCTGGATGACCTTCGCGCTGGTGGCTGTTGCGATATCGCTCTTGCCGGCGGGGAGGATTGCGTCACCGTAGTAGACGTTGCCATCCTTGGCTAGGAAGCGGATGAGTCGCTGAAGATCGTCAGTAAAGAAAGAAATAAGGAGAGAAGAGGGTCACTTACTGAGAAGGACATGGCTGAGCGACTGAACATGGCGAGAGGGAAACGTTAAATAGTGGTCAGTAGGTAAACTCCCTCCGCCTCCGCCTTTGCCCCAAAGCCCCGGCGGGAAACGGAGCGCAGATCGTCCACCTCCCATCATCATGGCGCGGCTCTCCGGTCTGCAGCGCGAGGTGTTGTCCCTGTACCGCCAATGTCTGCGCGAGATCCGGAAAAAACCTACTGTAAGCGATCTTGCCTATCTTTATTTTCTTTCCTTTTTTTTGGTTCCCTCAGACTGAACATACCCAGGAGTCCAGAGCCAACTTCAAGGCCTATGCCCGGTATGTCGCACCCCCCTCTCATCTCATCGGTACAGTCCGACTAAGATGACCACCCGGCATTTCCAGCGCGGAATTCCAAAAACATCTCTCGGTGAACAAGAAAGACTTCGGAGCCATCGAGTACCTGCTGCGCAAAGGCCAGCGCCAGCTGGAGCTGTACGCGGCCCCGGGAATTCGCAATATCCGTTGATTGTTGATCCCGTGCGGTTCTCGTGCCTGGCCGTTGTCTACGGCGTTGCTCTCGTCCTGCTCACCGAAGAGAAATTGCTTCGCTGCCCTATGCGATGGGCTAGGGATCCGATTTTGCCCGAGAGCGGAGGGCGAGTCGAGTTTCCTTTCTGGTCAATTCCCATTTCTGTATATTAGGTCTGGTTTAGATTCGAGTGGAGGGGTTTATGAGTCTAGGATGCTTGTATCATTATTGGTCTAGGAGGGTCAACTTGGTTGTGCTGTGTACTATACCCCCAAAGAATATATATTTCCGAGTGTACCATATTCAACAGAAACCAGGCTCGCACATTAGATAAAGGTCCTTTGTTCCATAAGTAATTATCATCAATACACACGGCTCTGGCCACTAGGTCCTCATGGGCAAAGACCACCAATGAGCGTTGCTTAGTATTTTGCAAACCTATGCCCGCGTTATCGTGTTTGCCGCCCCCTAGAGAGACCCAGCCTCATCATGTATCTTCAAGTCCCACCACGCCTCAACATATTGCGACTACGCTGGTGCGTATGAATTCCACAGGAGGCATATAGGTACTAAAACTTTGTGCCCTGGGACCCAGCTTTAACTGCTTGGATCGCGAGTACTTTACAAATTTCAGTGTTCCAACCAATCTTAGATGCAGAAAGAGAGTATGGCCATAGCTGTTTGTACCACTCAGAGAAAGCAGTGTTGCTTGTTATTATGAGTGGACGCTGAGGATGTACCTGATGAAGAGGGTTTTATCCAGTCCACGGAAGAGAACCTTATATTTTCATCAGTCACCGATTGGGCAACGAACTACAAATCTGGCAGGCCCCAGGCTTTGGCCAGAACGAGGAAAAAAATAACAAGAAAAAAAAAAACTATTAAGACAGCGATTGTACATTCAGGATATAGCAACTGAACAAGACTTTTTTTGCGAGCACCTGCCTGTGGGTGAAAACCAATATGTTCAGCAGAAGACGTCCTTTACATTGTAACCACATCAAGTATGGCTGGCCCAGCCACGATATTATCATCACTCACGCCGCTCATACTACTCGTCAAGACAACGTAGCTCTGACCCTCGATACCTCCAGGAATAGTCACGACAAACTGACCATTATTAAGTGATTTGAGGGGTGTATAGACAGGCCCGGTGACCGTTATAAAAGCGGCTGACAGGGTCGAATTATTTGTGGAGTTAAATCCGGGACCAGCCATCAAAGTCGCCGTGGATCCGTTCATGACATTCCCAGTGGGAGTCATTGTGAGAGACGGGAAAGCTTTCACTGGAAGCTGCATGTTGCTGGAAGGACATGAAGTAATAAACGGCGAGGCAACCGTATAAACCTCATTAAAATCAAGGGGGTTGTCGAAAGGCTGGGGAAAAGGGACTTGGCCTTGTGCAGCCCGAAGGTAGGCATTGTGGCGGGCCTCGACAGTGAGGATGCTTCCTGCCGCAGTGAGATATGTCTTGTTGACGATAGAAGCAGCCGCCCCAAGGTAAGCACTGACTCCGACCCCTAGGCAGCAAGTGTTAATATAGCAAACCTCTGTTGGTATAGTGAGGGTGGGCTAATTACCCTCTAAGACATTTGCAAGTGAAACAAAACTCTTCGGGTCAGTTGCTGGGAACGAGTAGCTGCACTGTGCAACTGCTGGGGCACCCGCGGCTAGAAAGCGATTGTTAATGATTGATAATTGTAATACTTGGGCTCACATACCGCCTAGGGCGCTTGTCAGGAACTGGACATGAGTCTGTTCGTCTGATGCAACTTGTTGCAAATTGGAATAGAAAGGGTCCGGAAATCCAGCACTGAGAAAGTCCTGGTGAGTGTAGTTTTGAAGGCCCTGCTGATAGAAAGTTGCTTCGAGATGTTCAAGCGTCAATGCATAGTTGAGAATGGTTGCTATTCATTGTCACTGATCAGTACAGAAGGTTCCCCGTGGGATTTGAAAACATACCGTCATTGACCGCACGTTTCATAAGTGGTATGCCGTGGACAATACCAGCAGCAGCACCAACCAATGCACAATGACTGACCTTCATGTTCAATTTAGGATCTTTGACTAAGAATGAAAGAGCACAAGATAGTAATCTTAATTAATTCAGAAGAAAAAAAAATCGCGTCAAACCCGGGGGTTCAGGAGAAATTTGTACTCGTTCCGAGTCTGCTCTAGAGCAATCGATTGGAGTCAGTTGATGCTCGCGGAAACTTTACTTTCCGCAGCTATACGAAAATTATACTCTCAACCAGCAGGTCCTGTATACAATGAATGGTTCTTGATCTTTGCGTCACCACTCGCTTTCGCTAATAGAAAGTGCAAGAGGGTTGTTCCTTGGGCCGCCCGATGGGGATCCACCCTATGGGGTACTATGGGGATCGTCCCGCTATCATTGGCGGATCCCGATCGATTATCTTCAATGAACTACCAAGGATCTTCTCGGAGATACACTGTCGATATTTGGACGAGTTTCCATAAGCTTTATGGTGCCTGTCTAATTAGGGAATGACAATCAAAGTAACGTGACTTCTACGGCCGGAATAGGATAATCGATTTCTATTTGCGGATGAGAACAAAGCGTGAAACTTGGTTTGGATTTAAGCGAACATTCCAGCTCCTAGAATCCTTGGAATTGAATTCCTAGTAGATTAGAGAACAGCCTTCGGATACCTTGCTAACGAGAGCGACCGAGAACGAGAGCGAGAAGCTGAACTGCGATTATGAACAGTTGCGGTCCTTTCACCTAAGCTACGTCACCTGCTTCATCGTCAGCTACGTTCACGAGGAGATTTCGGGTGCCGTGATTAAACCATAGCATAAAAGAATATTCCGTTACTGTCCATATCAAGAAGTAAGACAATTCTTTCACCAATAGCTCGTATAATAGGCTCTACAGCCTTATTCAATCCGAAGACAAATGTCGAGGAAGGATTCTATCAGCCGGATAATACACCAAGCATTCCAGCACTCTCTAAATTCCACCCACAACTCCTGGTCGGAATGATAAAATAACCCAGACAATTCGTGACCTCCAAATCGGAATCTTTGGCTGCATTCGGTAGTAGCAGTGTATACCAGAATTCTCGCTTCCGACACTGAGACTAATCTTGGCATTCCGCTACCAGACCTAGGTCTTGTGTGTTTCTTCTTGTAACACAATTTAATTTCTCTTGTTGTGTACTACGAGGACAAGTATCATGAACATTTCCACTGTGCTTCCTATTAATTATTACGCAATACTCCATATATGGTCTGACCAACGCGGAGAAAGAGAAATCTCGAAATGACAAAGCAAACTTCAGTTCAGATAACCGGACAACAAAGCATGTCTAGAATGGACATGCAAAACGGCCAGCCAGTCGCAGTAAGGCCACAAATACTTTGATCTTGATCGAATCCAGCCAGTAGCAACAGCATCTCACATCAAAAAAAAAATGAGGTGAGCAGCCACACCGACTAGTGTAGCCTTCCTAGCGGCCAGTCATTGATTTACTGCAGGAGCATGACACCAATAACGGCAGCAAGGAAGCCAACCGCAGGCTGGACGCTTGAGGCGGCACCCGTGAAGATGGCGGGGCTGCTAGGAGTAGCAGCCTGGGTGGACTGACCAGACTGACCTGACTGACCCGACTGACCCGACTGACCGGACTGACCGGACTGACCAGACTGACCGGACTGACCAGACTGACCGGATTGACCAGACTGACCGGATTGACCAGACTGACCGGATTGACCAGATTGACCCGACTGGCTCGGACCGACAGTAGAGTTGCTACCACCAGTGCAGCCAGTGGTCAGGCGGCCATTCTTGGCACCAATCTGTAAGAGAAAGATATAAAGATTAGTAAAGAAAATGGGTTGTGAATCAAGAATCACCAAATGAGACGGGACGTGAGAACCGCTCGCTGCGGGAACAAAATCGCTGTTTTCAACGTACCTCGAGAATTGCAGGCCCGGCAATGATGTTGCTGTCAGAGACCTTGTCATTGGAAGAGGTGAGGACGACATAGCTCTGACCCTCAACACCACTGGGGATGGTAACGGAGTAGCCGCCATTAGAAGGAGTGACAGTAGCCCAGATGGGGCCAGTGACGGTGATGAAAGCGGCGTAGACAGACTCGCTGGCAACGAACCCCTTTCCTGTGGCGAGGGAGACATTGGATCCGGTCAGAAGGGTGCCGGTCGAAGTACTAGTCAAAGAGGGGAATGCCTTAACGGGCAGAGGAGGATTGCTGCTGGGGCAAGACACAATAAACGGAGAAGCAACCGTGTAGACTTCATCAAAGTCGAGGGGGTTGTCGAAAGGCTGGGCGAAGGGAACCTCGCCAGCAGCGGCGCGGAGGTAAGAGCTGTGTCGGGCCTCAACCGTCAGGATGGAGCCCGCGTCAGTGAGGTACATCTTGTTCGCGATGGAAGCAGCAGCTCCGAGGTAGGCGCTGACACCAACCCCCTCAAGGACGTTGGCGAGGGCCACAAAGCTGTCCACATCGGTAGCCGGGAAGGAATAAGTGCATTCAGCAGTGGCGGGAGCACCAGCGGCTTGTCAAATGTCAGTTTTGGCAGTCCCCGAACTTCAATTGAAGGAGGCTAAACTTACCCTGGAGAGCGCTAGTCAGAAAATTGACGTGCGTCTTCTCATCAGAGGCAACCGTCATAAGGTTGTCGTAGAATGGATCAGCGTATCCAGCATTGACAAAGTCAGAATGCGAGTAGTTCTGGAGACCCTGGGCATAGAAAGTCGCCTCAAGGTGCTCGAGAGTCAAAGCATAGTTGAGGATGTCGGCATCAGTAACAGCACGCTTGGAAACCGGGTTGGCTTGAACAACGCTGGCGGACGCTGCAAGAGCAGCGTAGAAAGCTGACTTCATTTTGTGGTTGGAGATGAAAATTTTGAATGGATATAAGAGGGCTGGGGTAATAATGGTTAGACAATGTTATCACAGTAACGAGCACGGCGTCAGTTGAGTTGGGGGTCCGATCACGATTTTATACCTCCTGGGATCAAAGACAGGAATGAGAGGATGGTCTCTTCCCCGGTTTCAGGCTTAAGTCTCCATGATTGTTTGCATGCTCTCCGAACGCTGCTCTGCGAACACTCGTTTCAAAATAAGGCTCTGCCCATGCCAGAGTAGATGCTTTTGCCTTATTCGGAAGCGTTACTTGCGCATACCTACCTGTTTAGGCAAATGGTCCGCTGGGAACAGCATCAACCCCACATCCCCAGATAAACAGAATAACAACTCGAAATGACTGGGAGCGTATATTATCCTCCGGAACAGATTAAAGACGGACCCTAACATGAACAATCGAGTTTATAGTGAAATTTGATAAGCTAAATCGGGTCGTCCCTACCTATGTACGAGGAAGAACAAAGAAAGGCTGGCTCACACCTGAAGAAGCAGCATGACTGTTGTAATGCGATCATTGCAAAGAAACTGATTAGACGAGTATGTTGCTCAATAGTACGTCACACGCAATGCACCAGCCAAATACAGCAGGGCGACCACTTCTCTATTATGAGAGATTATTTTCCAAAAGTCATAGTTTCAAGATTCCATAATCCTAGTCGGACTCTGGATGCTACTATGTTTTCTTTCATATTTATTTTCGCCTGAATTCAGGTTACTGTTTATGGTTAGTGACCATGCCAGGATCTACGGGAAGAGTGAAAGAGTTAGGGATCTGCACTATAAGGTCTGTGCGCTACGATCCGTTTTCTGTGGTTGCGATTCCCCAGAATGTCTGCATTCCTATTCCGTGTTACATAATGGGAGCTGATATTCAACACTAGGCGCACCGCGCAGTAGAGTTCCGAAAACAAATGAGCGCCAAACCCAGTATGCTGAGAGCCGAATACAGTAATACATCATATTCTTCTCGCTTTTCTCATATTAATTTATTCTAGAAAGTGCCCTTAAAAAGAGATTGGAAGCGACTAAAGATATTATTGCGCTGTCTAGCCTAGAAAACAGTCCAAAATACGGTGTCCGAGCTTGACGGCGCTCATACGTGGCCTGCTCAAGAGTACTCGTCTGTGTTTGTCCAGCTAATATCTCCCCATTTCTGTCCTGTTCGCCTCTAACCAAAGAGCTTTGTTCCTTTCTTATAAAGTCCACGTTAAAACAATTTTGCGATGACGACGCCATGGAAGAAGAGCCGACGTTGGCATTACATGAAGTTGGCGAGACCTTGAACGGTGTATTTCACGTGTAATTGCTATAAAAACCGTTTCCCGTCTTATCTGCTGTTCATACTCCTAACCAACAATCTGGCAGTGCATTACTCAAGCATGCGCCTCGATCTGAGCTTCGATCCAATCCCACAACTCTTTCCTCCTGCCTAATTTCAGTGCTTTGTAATTATTTTTCCCGAGGGTTTCGGGCCTGAACTCTCCCTCACGGGATGATGTAGCCGCCCTGCTGCTTTTCTGTGATCTCTGGGCTGAAGCTCGCATATAGTCTGGTATAGACACCCAGCTTTGGTGGATATAGTAGCCAATTTATGAAGAACACCATGAGTTTGGTCTGGGTGTTGTAGATCGAGGTCTTCAGGTTGCCTGAATTCTGAGTCACGCTATTGATGCCGTCCTTGCCATAGCGCTTCCCAGCCTCGTCAGCAACTATCCAGTTTGCTGCCTTGGACGTGGCATAGTTGGTGTACTCGCTGTGATATTTAGAACAATGAGACAATGAGACAATGAGACAATAAGACAATAAGACAATATTGTATTATTAGCTATGCTACTAGCCTTACGACTACCATTGAAGGCTTCAGCACGGGCCTAAAATCTCATTTATGAGAGAATCCAAAGCTAGTGAATAACAATAGAAGACAAAAAGACAATAAGATAACACTGTATTATTAGCTATGCCATTGGCACCAATCCATACTTTTGTCTTAGGTTTGAGGCTTTATAATCTCGGAAGTCCTCAGCCATAAGTGAAAGGGCTCCCGTGTTGTACACCAAAACTGAAGAAATATTGCGAATTCGACTGGACGCCAGCCAACCGATCGGAGTGATTCTCAAAACGGTAATTACACTGAACGATGCTTCATCAATCGAAAATATTGACATGCAAATAGTACAAAGTCATCCGATCATCAAATACTACCTTGACAGGGTGGCCCCCAACTGCCTGGAGCAGTGGGTCGACAACCTGTGGACGCGGATACTGCGACGCTATTTTTATTTGGACAAGTACGGCATCGAACGCGAGGCCCGAGTGGCCGAGAACAGCTTGATTCGTGCGAATGTCATTGTCTCGAAAGAACACAGCGGACAGTTTTGTCAATTTCTGTTTGTTGAGAGCAAGCGAGCTCCCCCCGCCAACCGAATGCCCTCTGAAAGATGGTGTGATAGGGCAGCTACTCAGCTTTCAAATTACATGGCAGCCTCAAGAGAACACCTGAAGACGCCATCAGAGGCCCCCAAACTCTTCGGAATAGTTTCGATTGGCCGTTATGTTCGATTCTACTCTATGGTCCAGGAGAGCAACTGCCTCATTCCCATCGACAACATCACCTACGACCTCAAAAAGGATTCCAATGAAATTGAAGATTTTCTAACTGAGTTTGAGAAGTGCAAGCTATGATTTTACTCTCCAGTCAAATGGAGTTTCGTGAAGATCGTTACTTCCTTTCGTGTACCATATTCTAGTCCTCTCAATGCATCTCACCCATCTGTTCGCTGTCATGTTAGTTGATCTATCTCTACGTTAAGATTTTCGCTCTGAATGCGAAATGTAGCTGCCCTCTCTATAGATAAAGCTCTTTTAACAGCCTCGTCTCTTCCATCTTCAAAAGGATCCACAGCACTCTTTCTTCCTTTCTCCACCCCCTCATCCTCGAGATTCGTCATTCCCCGCAAGACCTCCTTTTCTTTTTTTTTAAAAAAAAAATTTGGGCTAGAAGAAAGGCTGTGGATTAATGGATGAGCAAAGAAGCAATCTATCCACGAAAACCAAGCTACTGAAGTAACGCCACATGGTTGATTGAGCGTGAAATCCCAACACTTCTACTATCTGGGTCAGCTGCTCTTGGTTCCTATTGCTAGACGAACCATTCGGCGATTCTGTATAGATCTTTTAGCAACGTATCAACTACAGCGGATACTAGAATACACTCACGTCAAAGTCTCCAAAAAAAGCAATGATACCTTTTTCTGTGACTAGTCGCACGTAAGATGCAGAGAGAAGTCCGTCGTTATCTGTTTGGCCGATCCAAGCTGAGTCTGCAGTAGATATAGGACGTATTCCAAGAATTGCTCTTTCACCAGTGAGTACCAGGAACCCTCTCAGAGACTGGGGCTGAATGTTCATCATGACTTGACTTCCTGGTATTTTATAGCCAAAACTTGTGTTTAGTGCTTCATCCCTGGAGATAAACTCAAGCCCAGCGATAGATGTATACATCCCGTCATGTAGAACTGAGACAGCGATTCCAGTGAGAGATGTTGGAATGAGAACAGCTTGAGACTTTAGACTCTTCCTGCAAGATTCCTTTGGTCCTTGTAGCTTATTGTGGCACCGAAAAGACAAACAGGCACCACAAACTACTTCCCAGCGAAGCTTGTTGACCAAATTGTCTCTTCGCTTCGCCGAAAGAGCATTGTTGGAAGCCCTTGACATCACACACCTATCTCTTATCGACCGATTGTTGATCCATTGGAGCCGTCGTGCCCGAAGTCGAACATCTTCAAGATGGTTAGTATGGCGGTAAGTAGCTCTCCAGTCTCTCGATTTTGTGTTTTCTTCAGTCAAATAACTAAGAAACCCACGGTCCCCAGTCACCAGGAATCGTGTCTTCCAAAATGCCTGGCTTTTAAAAAGAGCCGCCATGGCTCTTGAGGAACACCGAAGCCTAAAATAGTCCACCGTAGGGAGGTAACTTGCTATTTCCAATCGGATCTCCACTGGAAGTAGATCGAAACAGTCTGGCAAGAAATCTATGTTTCTTATACGCCACTTGTTGCCCTTGGACAGCTTTGGCAAACCCTCCCTGGATTTGTAAACTCCACGAATAAGGGGTGGGCTGCCGAGACTTTGTGCCACTTTTTCCTTCCATCCAGGGTAGCTGTCCCCTGGAAGGACAGAATAGATTTAGCTTAATTACTCGTGATATCTTTATAATCGGAGACAAAATCAGCGTCTTACCGGAGTCAATTCTTAACGTGGCCAGATGCTTGCATGCTTCAAAAAGTATATCGAAGCAGAGTTCGCCGTGATTGAAATGCTTGAGGAGGAGTTCCCAGCAGCATCCATGAATTATGAAAGCAGTTGGTGGTACTTTCATCGCATCGTACAACAAGGTACCGAATGACTGTTCAGCGAGGTTTCGATAATACTTCAAATTTATGTCATTCCTGAGAACATCCGATAACTGAACTCCGCTCGGAGTCAGATATACTGCCCTCAATAAGTAAAAAGAATGAATTTATCTGCAATCTTCTGGAAAACTCACTTGCGCGGTAGCTCGATAGCCAAGGCCATTTGTCCTGTGTTTTCAATCCACAGATTTCTAATCCACAGGATATGCATTTGACTACTTCGCTGAATGATTGCATGATATCCTTACCTTATGGATGTCAAACACCAGACCGGGTTGAAGACACAAAGACAAACTGCTGGTGAAACAATAACTTAGAAGAATAGGTAACAGGTCTAGTGGTCATAATTACATAAAACTTTCTGATAAGTATTCCACGGGTAAGGCCTTCCTAGCCCATAATAGAAAATGGTTCCTTAATGCAAAATGGCTCGAAGTACATGTAGTCAAGCAACTAAATAGAAGGGCAGGGCAATTCCATACTGGAAAATAGCAGGTCTATATGAGGTTTACCACCATCTTCCGAGTACTTGCCATTCGGAATAAGACACAGAAATTTGGCATATGCAGGTACAGTAGTATTCGAAATCAGTTATACCGCCGCACTCTTATGACTTACAGAGTGTGGCGAGTCTTGCAGATTCATACTTAACGAGTGCCATTGAGGGATACGGCTGCTTAGCACGAAAATGATGGGGTGTAACATGGCTGATCATTTCCAAAATGGTAATTCTGCAACAAATGGAGCAGGAAACAGGCTAGATCGCCTGGTTTCCCGTGAGTTGTGTGCCGCGAAGGGAGGGGGGGGGGGGGGGGGGGGGCAGCAGTAGACGATGGAGCCTCAGAAAAGAGGCGAGGCGACTATCTAACATTCCGCAGAATAATTAGCTAGGCGTAGGTGGGTAATCTAAGTCGTGGTTGAAAAAGAGCGACTCCCCGCAGTAAGATGATCCCAGGTAGCGAGTCAACTACTATAGCTGGGCCCGCAATTTCTGATGGTCCGCAACATTTTCCTTCTTACATAGCACAGCACCCATCAATTATTTGCCCTGCGAAGCCCGCTCTATCTTTCCAATATGTCGTTAGTGTCTCTCTCATATTCAATTTATTACAAAGGTCCAAAGAACCGTCTACATATTAAGCATCTTCGGGTATTTACATTGAAGCAGAAATTGGACAAGGTGGATTCTTATGACTACAACGTGCTATTTTTTTTGCACTGTAGAAATTATACACCGCCAGATAGTGCACAGACGCCCAAAAAGAAGACCTGTAAGACTAGAGAATTTCAAGAACAGGGACAGTGATATTTGAAATCAGATTTACCTCTACACTCTTCGACTTTAATTCCCAAACCCTAATCTGAAACACGCTAATCCAGATATGGTATGTCCGTCGATCCCCCAGTTCCTAGAATAGAAGCTATATTTTACATGACGCGGGTGGGACCTTATCCTTGTAAATTATAGGAAAACTATACATACGATACCACTCTACCCCCTCTTTCTCTCCCCTAAGCAACAGCCTTCTTCCTCTATAAATGCCTCTTTCGCAACACCCTACACTAGGCTTGAAAATATGGCCCCGCGACTTGTCCCCTCAAAGTTGCTTCTAATTCGTGATATGATAGAGAGCCAGTCACTAACCACTACTCAAATAGCTGAAAAGGCTGAACGCAGCAACGTCACGATATTTAGTAAATATTCGCAGAAACTTGCGGCAGTTCGGCAGCGTCCACGCACCGCCTACTCGCATAGGTCGGAAACCAACTGTAACGCACATCCGGCCTATTAGGAGTCAGTGGCGACCATTGGTCCATTGAAGATCATTTGCTAGCCAGAAAATCGACGTACTAGGATTGTAATGATATCAGTTGGGTTTGAGGGCATTGATTGTCTCACAGTGGATACCACGAACGATCCGTGGAGAAGAGAATGTAACACACAAATGTGTCTGGTCCATCGGTGAAACCAAGCAAGCGTTTCGCGATCAATATGCAGAACGTCGGCTGGGAAGCCGAAGTTGAATCCAAGGCACAGTGGAGTCATGTGAATAATGGCTAGCCTATTGCTATGATTTCCTCCTACCAAATGGTAGCGATATCTCATATTTAATTTTCCATTTTCCATTCTCTTTAACTATTATTACTCCTTTTGTCTCTCCTTACCTAGTCTTTAAATCTCTTAATTCATTCATCATTCATTTACTAACAGCGGTTGCTTCGAACAGTTGTAGTAGGTCTCTATGAGGTTTAGAACAGATTGAATGAAGCTCCTGCGGGAATCCTGATAGTTTTAGTGACAAGGATGAATATTTATTCATTCTGAGATCTCCTAGGGTAGTTATTATCATGTTATGTCGGACTCCACATTGCCTACCATGGTATTCCACTTATACTTATTATTTCCTCCCATCTGTGCGAAACGATGATGTAATACGGGAAAATAGAGTATAGACTATGTTCTAGAAGCGGGCCGTAAGACGTCATTTCGCGCATCGTAGTTCTCATGTGCCGAATATTTAATCTCGCCGCGCTTTGGGATGATTATTTCACCTGTCATAAGACCCTCGATTAATCCATTTCCTCAGGGTGGGAAATATCGAAAACACCTCGTGGAAACCCCTCAAAGGCTTAAAAGAAGAAATGTCTGACCATGCTGCCCAACAACCAGTGGACGATATGTCAAATTCAAAGGGGGCCGACGGTACGCAAGAAATAGTAGCCGCGTATGAACATCAAGCCGAAATTCAAAGGGCAAAGGCCCATGCAGCCGAAGAAAAAGAACAATGGGAGGATTACGATTAATACGTGGACTTCGCTGAGCAGTACGAAAACAAGGCAAACGATTTTCGCTATCAAGTGTCCGGCCATTACGAAAAAAGAACTGAAACCCCCATACCCAGCCAAATCAGCGATAGCGATCAGAAATCGAATCATCAATTATGATTTGCTTGCTCTGATGAGTTGGTTCCTGTCAAGAATTGGATGCATCACGTTATCCCTCTATATTTCCCATTTTGTACTAGTCTTTATTAGTCATTTTGCCCTCTAAATTGTTGCGCATTCCCAGATTTATTCTAATCAGAGAAATATTCAATCGTGTATTACAATTCCGTTTAGGGTAATCGTGCTGTCGATTTTTGACAGTTCCCTTTAAAGTATTATCGTCTCGTGCGTACGCAAGGTGTCTGGTCTTTGTGTTATGTTCTATATTCCATGTCCTGGATTGTGCTTCAATATACATACGCCAAATTATATTTCAAAATGAGAGAAATTTATGCTCTTTGCGAATGAATAATATAGATACTAGTTCATTCATTCACATGCTGGCTTTTCGGGACATGCGCATATTTGCCACTCGTAGCCGGTAATGATGAACTCTGAACCAATGACAGGATTCAGTGGTATAACGTATTAGAGTACTGGACGTCTGGTCATCAACGGTCGTCTCATTTCCACAATAATAATGTGTGAGTGGCTAGATCGGCTCATAGACTCCATCCGACGGGCCAAGGGAATAAAAACCACAACATAATCGCGACGTCCGTACGTCTAGTTCAGTGAATCTTCCAGAAATCTATTAACGATGCTCATCCCTGGAAGGTGGTCTCCTACCTATGATCCCATACTTTGTGACAAAGCATGTCACTCGCGCTTTGTTCATTTCGATCGGCATCACCGCTACATTTCTACTACTTTTGGATTCATTAAAAACTATATCACAGTAAAGACAACGTGGTCTGGATTATATGGTGCAATCCAGACGCTTCGTGTAGGAGCTATAGCTGCAGGTGCTAGTTACGGTGTCGTATATGGAATTGATCATTCCAACCTTCAATGAATAACATATTTTTGACCACAACTATTCTTTAAGGAGTACATTATTCGTTCTCGTTAGTCCTACTTTAGGGCAGAATTTTCCCTGTGATTGCATGAAAGAGCCGCTGACTACGGACAAGTGCCCGAGGGCTACTTCTGATCTCGCGGACACTACTTCCATTGGAGACTTCGATAGTGACTATTTACACGAAAGAGACGATGTAAAAAAGCTGCACCTGATCCGATCAAGATCAAGCAGGTGTCTTCTTGTGAATTGGATGGCTGTTGTCCGTTTTGCTTAATTAAGTCATGAGAAGCGAGGTTCGAAGTATATAGCGTCCAGTGAGATTGACATCAATGGTGGCAAGATCTGTCATTTCAGGCGCCTTGCCGCCGCCATCATAATAAAAGACTTCATCCGTACTATGAATACCAGCATTTGCAACTATAAAGGGAATTTTGCCAGTCGGAGAGAACGAAACTGCGTCTTGGAACAGAGGATTAACGAAGGGAGACATTGCTAGTTTAACCGTAGGCATACCTGGTAAGCTCTTCTTCCAGCTTGTTTCCTCTCCGAAAATCACGGTCGGCGGTTACGAGTATCGCTCCACATATAGTGTAAGTAGTCGGTGGCCGAAATAGGGTCATTTGGTACCGGCCTACTTTGCTGCGATAAGGGCACGAACATATGCCTCTCCAAGGCCGTTTGCACCTATTAAGTTTGATCAGGCTCATCTTTGGTATATTCAGGGGTTCTCGAAGGACGCTTACCACCAGTGACAATGGCAGTCTTGTCATTGACACTTTAGGAGACAAAATCCACGTTGCAGTCAACAGGAGAAGTGTAGCTGAAGCTAGTCATCGTGAGGATCGCTTTTTGAGAATAAGAATGAATTGAATTCATGGAGGAATCAGTAGATACTTTCTTATAGAGGGGCAACTTTCACCTTTAATAGCCTCCGCTATTTGACTAATTCTATTCATGGAATGAATGTGGAGACGCTTCAATCGACACTAATATGAGTTGCTTATGCTCTAAATTTTTGTTCGAACTTGAAATTAAGGGACAAGACCCATTGACAAACCCTATCCTCTCCTCGAAACATTTCTATGTAGTCGAGTAAACATGGAATGGCTAAAGTAACAGCATTGCCGCTTCATTCTCGCCTATCCAAATAATACATTATCAAATGCAAGTTTCCAACTCTAAACTCTTATACGTTTTGTACTAATTATGTAGCGCGTGGTACACTGAGACGAACTTAGTGAGAGTAGGGGTTTACCCTCCGTGCAAAGGGATTGTCTCTGTTACAGTATCAAGAATTTGTACTTGTAGGATTACTTCATTCCGGCGCTGACTGAAGGGATGACCGCCCAGATACAAGTGGGTACAGGTGCATATATATGTGCGTATTCAAGAATTGTCAAATGAAACTGCTGTTGGAAAGCTCGCTCGCTCGCTTTCTGGAAGTTCTAACGAAAGGGTTGCCAATGCCAATACGTCCGACGATATTTTGTCGCACTTATTAAAGTCGCAATTGATGACAACCCATTGGCTCATAACATTCGTTTATGGCTTTCTGTCTGCCACTGGTTATTCATGCAACTCATACCTTAGGTCTGAAACCCCAGCCGGCTTCTCGAACTTCGCATCTTCGAATCCAGCCGGTTTTTCATAGGCCGGGTCTCGGGCCGCTGGCTTCTCATAAGCAACATTCTGCTCAGGTTGCGGTCGCCCTTGTGCGTCTATGTTGCCGAGTCCTATTGTGCTATCTGCCCCAGGACTCTCTGCGGTTCTTTTTCGTTGCCGAAGGAAATAGACCGCAAAAGCAATGACTGCTATCACTCCTGCAGCAACACCTACACCAATTCCAGCCTTTGCTCCACTCGAAAGATTTGAAGGCGAGGATGAGGGTAAAGGTGAGGGTGAGGGTGAAGACAAATTTGAAGAGGGCGAGGACGAATTTGAAGACGGCGGCAACGGGGACGGGGACGGGGACGGGGACGGGGACGAGGACGAGATTGCCGGCACTTCTCGCGCAAATGTTTGGTTGATATGGATCGCATATGGAGTGTCGCAGCAGTCCCTATTATTCGAACCACAGCACCAGTACGTAGAAGTGGCCTGCCCATCGCAGGGAGTCATTTCAACAGTTCTGTTTATAGAGCCATAGTCCTAGTTATTTCAGTTCTTGCGGTCAGCATTTCCGTGTACATAGTAGCAATGACCGAATCCGCATGCGACATACATTTGGGTCGAGGCAGACATCCAAACAGCCTCCAGTAGACCAGTCAATAGCCGTGCACGAATCCCGCCAGTAAGCAAGCGTGTGTGACCCATCGCTGTCGAGAATTGAATTCAAACAAAGGCCATTCGGGAGACAATGGTCCGCGGTGAATCCGTAGCTCTCATTACCGCCGAATGGATTGGTGCGATTGGTAGCACAACACATATATGTTCCGCCATTCGAGTATTTGCATGGCTCAGTAGTGAGATCGTTGGGATCTACGCTGAATCGGTCTGGATAGTAGCACGGGACGGTGGTTATTCCGAAGGGCGCAAAGATCAGAAGTGTAAAAAAGAAGATAAAACGATCAAGCCTGCGAAATTGCCGCATAATTCATAGGTCGAGCGACGAGGGCTTGACCCTGAAGTAAAGAGGGCGACGGAAAGCAAATAGGCAAATAGACGGCCGGAAGAGGTGGCTGAAAGAACGTGAAGAACGGTTCCAAAAAACTGGGCAAGTTAATCTTGAAATAGGGGAAGCAGTGGGGGCCAGCTGAGGGAAAGAGCCCAAATCCTTGATCGTTCTGGTCATTAGGCCCCCCCCCCCCCCCCTTCTCCCTCCCGAGGGTACAGGTCAGCTGCCAACTACGGAACGTTCATTATAGACTGTGACTCACACTAGTCCAGATTTGGTTAGACTACATGAGTCATGTAAGTCATGTGATCGAATTCCCATACATGAGCTTCCTACTTCCACGCTCGCACTTCTCTCTGCCCACTACCGCCTTATAGATCGGAATAGAAGTTTTTTATAGGAATAGAAGTTTTCTATATACTTAAGTTGTTAACATTTCATCTAACCTCCTAGAGCATCCTTATACACATCGCAGTTTTAGGCATCTTAGTCTTAGTCTTTCTATAGGTATTAAGCGAGGAAATATCGATTTGCTTATTTACTTCCTATCGTAACCCTTAATCTTATAGAACGCCTTACTAGGCATAACAATATATGATTCATTCTTTTAAAATTAGTATAACTGCTTTAGATACTATATATATAAAGAGATAGGAAAAAAAGAAGATTTTTAGGGCTAACATAGATAGTGATAGTTATCCGTAGGCAATAATTTAGGTACGTGCTCAGTATACTTCAATGTAATTATTCTGTTAAATACGCTAGTAAAAAATATTAGCGAGTCCTTGGTCCCGATTGCTTGCTTTTAGCGTCATTTGTAGTCGGGACCGAACGCTCTGCAATTGGCATGTCAGATATACACTCCCCTCTCCCGAGCCTTGTGCTTCACAGCCTCATTATGTAATCAGAACTGTTGAGGTAACGTATTCGGCAAGCGAGTGGGTCAGGCCAAAACACCATAGTAAATGCGATATTTCACATCTCGATATCTCAACAACAATAGCTTGATATAGAATTTTAATGATACCCTGGTACTATTTAGGGCATATCTAGTCTTCTTGTGGAGTTTTAAGAGATTCTAACATCTAAAGGTTCATATATATATCTAGTACACGGTCATGGTGTAATTTTTGGTAACGTAGTAAAATAATTATTTAACATCGATTCAAGTCAGTCTATACTATTTCTTATGTTTACAAACAATTCCATACCAATTATCAACGGATATTAACTAGTGGTCGTTGAGATATCGAGATATGAAATATCGCATTTACTATGGTGTTTTGGCCTGACCCATTCGCTTACATGACCCATTCGCTTACGGGTTACGTTAGTTAGGTACAGTCTGCTGAGCAAATAGTACAAAGTCGTGAACAGAAGGCAATTTACAAACATTGAAGCAGGGATCAGTGTGATATATTCGTATTCGTATTTGGTGGGATTTTGCATTTCTGAATATGAATCTGAATAAAGTTCTCATGATTCGTAGTACTTTTGTAGTTCGTCAGGCGTACATAGGCTCCGGGGGTTGGAAAAACCAAGAATCAATTTCCGATACGCCACCAGACAGTAGGTCAGCGTCGACCTTCCAGAACACCGCCCTTCTCAACGTGGCTTATTAGGCGTTTGATGTGATGAGATTTGAGTGGGTAGTGTTTTTTCCCCTATTGGGTCCACCTAGCAATGGCGGCCATGCTGATATGTCGACGAGTCACATCGCATCAGACTATAGACGCTGCGCCAAATTGGCTTCCCGCCAGAAGTGCTTTCCTCTGCGTCGAGCTGTGCGTCGTCGAGCTGTGCGTCCAGCGCGCTCACCGAGCATTCTTTGCGTGTTTGTATAGATGGGTGCTAGGGGGATGCGGGTGTAGAAGTGGCCAGACGGCGCTAAATACACGGTAGGCGGAGGGTGCACTTTATACATGTTCTGTGCGCACAAACAACCTCATTTTATTGAGTATTGCTTCTTCAAAGGCAATAGATCAAACGATTAGGTCTCCGAGTGAGCAGGTCAGGGCGGCACAGTGACTCGGGCATATTACAAAGAATATCCGGGTATGCAGCGGGCAAAGTCTCAATGTGTCAAACAATGAAGGAATCCTTGTTCTCGATCTTTGGCCCGCAGCTGTCCGATGACCGCTGTTGATGTTATGGATGACTAATATCATAGCAAATCGGGCGCCGAGAATGGCGTCCGAGGTACGTAGGATCCTATTTTCGACGCCCGATTTACCGTCGCCTAGCGTTGTGGCGTAATGATGCTTTGCAATTGTCCAGGACTCCTAGAACATTCAACAAATTTATCAGCGAGTTTGTGTTGCTCATCCAAAGAAAGTGGTGGACGATGCCAGCAGCTTCTAGATGCTTCCACATACTTCTCCCACTCTTTCACCTTCAAGTATAAAGAGAAGCTCCCAGTCTATGGAAACAAACACCAACATCAACTTTGATCATCTCTAGATCACAAACAACAACCCAAAATCATGGCCTTCCTCCCACGCTTCACCGAGCTCTCGCCTCTGTTCCGTCTGCTCGACGACTACGAGGCCCACCGCACCCGACCCACATGTCCTCGTTCTACTAGACCATCTACTGCATCCACCAAGACCCCGCCACCCACCTTCAGTCCCGCCTTTGACGTGCGCGAGCTGGACGATGGCTACTATCTCGACGGCGAGCTGCCAGGCGCGGTCCAGGGCAACATCGATATTGAATTCAGCGATCCCCAGACCCTAACCATCAAGGGCCACACGGATCGGGAGTATGCCGCATCCACCACCACCAACAGCAAAAAAGACATCAAGTCTGCTCCTCGATGGCGTCAGCCTACCGTCCAAAATGAGGACGAGGATGAAGATGCTCAGTCCAATACTGGTACTGATACCACCACCACTACCGAACCAGCCTCAAATCCTGACTCCCCATACCACTACTGGGTCTCAGAGCGATCAATCGGCAACTTCCAGCGCACATTCACTTTCCAAACCCGGGTAGACCAGGATGCCGTACGGGCTAATTTGAAGAATGGGATTTTGTCAGTGTTCGTGCCGAAGGAGGCTGCACCGCGGACGAAGAAGATCCGTGTGCTGTGATGGATAACGAACGGCTCATGATATACGTGTATTGATTGCATGGGCTAGGCGCAGTCTTTTTTGGTCATCTCATTTCATGGCATTCATGTACTGTGCTATTTACTTTTATCATGGTCTGGTCTAATTTAATCGGAGTTGATTTTGGCAAAATGGGCAATGACGGTGTAGACTAAGAATGTTGCTTATAGTGCATTTGTAGTCTAGCGGTTGTTCTGCCCCAATTCTTGAGCAACACTTTCAACTTGTCTGCTTCTAGCAAAACCCCCCTGTTCTAATTGTATATCTCGATTACTTGTTGGAGTTGATGATCATCTTCGTAGCGTTCCAAGGCGTCTGCTTTCCAAGTCTCCCAATGGAAATCACTAGTGATTCCCATAGCTCCCAGAAATCCGGAAAAGAGCCCAAGGAATCCTTCCCAATCTGCGAGGTCATAACCACAACAAAATCGGAATCTGTGGATGAGTCGACCATTTCTGACAATTCTTCCGAGATCTGGATGCCCTTTTGCTTCGAAACACTCCGCAAAAAAGGTTTCGTCTTCACCGATGGAGTTTTCACTCGCATAAAAATCAGAAACGGGGAGTAGGACAATTGGTGAATTGAATGCTGCTGACTTGGAATCCGTATGGGCCCACTCCCAGTCGATGATTCCGGTGATATTTAATTCATCGTCAACAAGTATTTGGTCCCCCTTCTCGTCCGCATGCTTCAAGTAGAACTTTCCGTCGTCAAGATGACTATGAGAGCAAGCTTCTGAGACTTTGTCTAAGAGAAACCGATGAATCAAAAACGCATCGACTGCCCGGTCGACGTACGACTCCTGTCGAAGGATCAAATCTAAAATTAATTTGATATGTGCACTGAAGTACTCTTCAGTGGAGAAGAAAGGGCCGAGCGCTTTCATCTGAGACCCATGATAATCTGTCAAGGACTCTCGAGCAAATGGTCCAATATCACGAGATCCAGGATGGTGCATAGAGCCCGTCATCGCGAAAGGATGAGCCTTCAGCTCTATGTAGACGTCCGCAAGCTGACTTGCCACCTTTCTTCTCTGCTCAGGAGTGGTAAGAGACCAGCGCAAAGAACTTCCAGGCAGCTTTTCCATGAGGATATATCCAACGCCAACAGGGTTCGTTTCACAAAAATTATAGTCAAAAACTTTGGGAACTGGGACTTGAGTTTCACCAAGAAACTGCAGGGTTGAAACCTCGCTGCGAAGAATGTAATCTCGTAGCTCTGCTGGCGGCGAAGTGGCGTTGGACCTTCGAATACGCGCTAGCCAACTGATTCCATCTTCGAATGATATCTCGATGTGATAATTCATCCCCCCCATAACCGAGCTTCGTGTTGATCTATCATACTGAAGGTCGTGGGGTATGGAGCAGGTGAGGCCTCCCCGAAGAGCGGAGGCTCGAGAAATGAGCGCAGAAATGTTGATTTTATCAATAAGTGTGGTGATCTCATCCCGTTCGGCTTTCCTGGCGGCGGGGTCGTATTCAGCTTCTTCCTGTCCACAGAAATTAGCATGTCCCATAACACCGTTATCTTTGACTTACCTCCCATCTTGGACAGGTGTGGTATTTTGGTCCCAGATGTTTCGCACAAAGATGGCGATTGCATAGAATGCATTCCCCGTATGTGCGGACAGAGACTTTGTTGCAGTTTTCAAGGTCACATAACCACATCGTCATTTGCCAATATTGGTCTAGCTCTCAAGTAGACAGCAGAGGCAGAGAAGGTGACCGGGACTTCTATCTACGTCTGGAGCCCTTACGGCATGTATCGCGTGAATTTTAATTGAGTCTGATGAGGAGAAACTGGAATTATGAGTACACCGCCACCGCCTCAGAACAAGCCATGTTCTACATGTAAACTACACTGCCCTCTATAGAGGTATGACTTGTCGGGGATGCGTGCGACCCCGCTTTGAAATCAAATATAAGCTAGAATTAGCGGGAAATAAAGACGTCAGCCTCAGATCTATCAGATCCATCGCCGGGTCGTAGACGTGTAACTTAGCAGTACATACATACACACACACGTTCAGTCATGTGAAGGGTCTGTCCTGCATGCCAGCAGCAAGGGTCATGGAAAAAAACCACTCCCCCTTGCTGCGTTGCCTGCGGAATAAAACCAGCCACATGGAGAGAGGCATTTCGGACCAGCCATCCATGCCGCTGATTGGAGTCTGGGCTAGCGCGGAGGGCTGTACTCGTGCAGCGTCGCACATGGGATAGATTATTCTACGACATGTACACACGGATAGAATGACGGTCAAAAAAATCAAATAGAAGTGGGAATTTCGCAGCTCGTCAACACATCATATGGAACAAACGCCGGGCCTGAGCACAACCCGTGTACAACGCAACGCCAACGCTCCCCTGTGGGAGGAATGGGAACCTGGCCCCCGTAACGCGCCACCGAAAGACAAGGGTATCCCATGAAAAGAAAAAGAACAGAACAAAACAACCTGCGCCGGGTAACCGAAAATAAAAAGCAGGGGGGACGAACGCCTATAAGAAATCACAAAACTTTTAGAGGACTCCATTCCAACGCTCAAGAGCGAAGCCATACAAACACCAGGAAACAAAAAAAGAGTTAGACAAGAGGAAAGGCGTAGCTTCAGTGCAGCACAAAAGGTGAGGTCGTCATATTGAGATCCGAAGGACGGGCCTTTATCAACTTTCGTCGGCGATGGTCATGGCTCCGGCTTCGAGGCCGGCCTCGATGCGTCTCGGGAACAACCATCTCCATCTCCATATCCTCAGTGACTTGTAGGTGACCGGGGGAGAGGATGGTCGGGAGCGGGGGAACGTCAATCCCCGGCTTCTGAGACCATGTTCGACTGCTCCGGCTCCGGGATCGGGAGACCCAAGCATCGGTTTCTCCATGGACATGGTTGTGCTCGGAGAGAGCGCGGTGTGACCGGTTCATGGACACCTGATGGTGGCGGTGTCTCTCCGGGACCGGGGGCGATGAACCAGACCCGTAGCCAGCCTCGAGAGAATTATTGATGGGATACCAGTCTCCATACAATGGCCCTCGAGTCAATCCCGTGGGAGCATTAGGAAAGGCAGAGGCGTTGTTGTAGCGTCGGTGGTCCTCCGTGGAGCGGGGACCGCAAACAGTAGATCGTCGTCCGCGTAGACCATTTTGAGGATCAACCACGGAGCGGCTGGGATCATCACGCGATGAAGAAGCGAGCTGTGGTCGGGAGTAGTTCCTCGCCTTGGCCTCCTGGAGACTCAGGCGACGTTGCGCTCGGCCTGGTCGGTCAAGGTTCTGAGCATTGGACACCAACACGTTCTTGGAGCTGTCTGCACCGCAGGAGATGGATGTCTGGGAATCAATGGACTCCCGGGTTCGACTATGCTGCTGAGAGCCAATCGAAGCCGCGGAGCTGTACCCGCTGTCCGACTTGTTGAGCGATTGAGTGGTCTTTCGACCGATGCTCGACTCTGTAGTCGTCTTCTCTACCGGAATGTTCGCACTGTCAGAGGCTTTCACCTCATCACACATGGCAATGCCTTCATCCTCATGCTCTCCCGGAAACACGGTCTTCGATCGTGATTGAACCGTAATTGTGGGCGATTTCTCGAACGAAAAGGGACTACCCGGGGTGTCGTCCGCTTTTTTCACATCCTCCAGAGGCGGGATCCTCAGCACGGATCCTCTCGCTTCTGTAGTCTCCACATGAACCAGGCCAAGTCCAGGGCCAGTGGCGCACGGTCGTGTCAGAGAAATGCGTTCGCTCGGGCATGGTGACGAGCCGTTCACAACCCGCAACGATCCTAGTTTAAGCGCTCCAAGTTGAGTGTACCGAGAGTCCATTGGGCTTGTGGGACGGGCCGGGGGTGGAATGGGCAGCTGCGGCCGTTGACGAGGCGGCAATGGCCACTGCATCACGTTGGCTTCTATCTCTTCAGGACTCTCTGGCTCCCCGATGGTTGATGGAACTCGTCGAATGGCACTCGTCGTGCGTCTTGTAGCGACTCCAGGCCGTGTCAACAGAGAGCGGCGTCGAGTCAGCGAGAATCGCTGGTTGTCAACCAAGAAGTGTGTGTTGGATAAGGACACGCCCTCAATATTGCTCTCGTGCATCCCACTTCGGTGCCGCTGGAGAGGAGTCTGGATCGAATTGGATCGCTTCGGCTGTTCCGGTTCAGACTCCGCAGGGACATTAATAGTCTCTGGCTGGTAGGAATCTCTCTGGTTGAAAGACGCGCTTGATCGATAGGTAGGGCGGGCCCTAAATGGGTGCTGATCGAACTTCTGCGCAAACACAGCCAGATCCCGAGCCTCCTTGTCGTTTTTCTTAGAAAGTTCAGGAAGTTCAGGAATCTCAGGAATCTCAGGAATATCCTCTGCTTCAAAGACCGTGGGGGGGATTTCGCGGGGCTTAGAATGATAGCTAGCCCTGGTCCCCGACGAAGCATGAGAGATACTGGAAGCCACCCACGGATTCTGCCATCCGATCAACCCAGTCGCGAGCTCGGGAGGGTTCCCCGGAGGGTGCAGGTGCGGCGTTGAGCTTGGATCGAAACCGAGCTTTTGAGCCAGAGGCTTGGACAGCCGGTTGGCGCGGCGGGTTTCATCATTGTTGGGGATAGATTGCGAGTTACCCATGACGTTCACGAACTAATTCAATAGTGTAAAGGACCCTGGAGTAGATTCACGAGGACATGCACTGCATGGGCCGAGAAGGCGGAAGATATACAATTGCTGGAAGGGCTGGGAGACCGGGCCGACGGGGGGTGACCTGGCTCGGATCTAAAGCTTTCCACGAGGGAGCATGGAGATTAGATCGGATCCCAGGCCGTTGACGTCAAGCCACGCCTTTCTGGTTGCTGCCCACAGGGCGATAGATCCGGGCCCCGAGCTGGTTCTGTTGCCAATCGGTGCTACGATTGGCAGGCGATGGTTGCCCGGCAGCTGTGCGGAGAGGATGGAGAAGCAGCTCGGTGTTTCAGATTGGTGAGATTGGGGAGGTGTGGTTGGACAGGGCTGGCGACGGGTACTGAGAGAGAGAGAGAAAGAGCAAGAGAGCAGGAAGAACGAATGGTTACAAGAGCCAGAAGGCCACAGCAGGGACCAGGAGGGCAAGGAAGAGCAAGAAAGAGACGGAAATGGACCTGCTCCAGAGCAGGCAGAGCAAATTCGCGCAGCCAATCAGGGTATCCGCAAACGATTAATTAAACAAGCAGAAGTATTCATGAAACAAAGCGCAGAGAAGAAGGAACAAGAGGCGCGGGGGGGAAGAGGGAGCGAGAAAGAGAGCGAAGAACAGCGAGGATACATAATTAAAAGGGGACAGAACGCATCACCGACGAAAGCGAAGGCGCCAATCCATCGTCCGCGACCATCGAGTGCGACGGACGGTGAGCGAATGTTGATGAAGCAGATGCAACCGGACAATGTGATTGGGGGACTGCGCCGCAAGCGGTTGGTACAGCGCCACACTCGGTACAGGTACTTGCTCCACGCAGTAGATTGAAAGTGGATCAGGTACCGGTACCGCTCGCTGACTGCGACGCGCCGATCCTTCCCCAACAACAGCATTGTCGTTGCCACATCCGGTTGACGGCCTTGATTTATGGTGACTTCCCAGGTTTCTTACTTGATGGTTCATACGACGACGGCGTGGGAATCACCCAGCGTACCTACTCTCCACCCTGCCTGCATTCGGGCAATGGGCTGTCAGCCACGATGTCAGACCCATCGCTCTCCGCGTTCCCTTGCTTGACGCCGGTGGAGTTTTCCCGCGCGTGTCAAGCGGTGGCCCAAGCTGCCTGGGCCCGACCAGAAGGAGGCTGGGACTCGATTCGACTCGTCACACAGGTATGATGGATAGAAACAGATTAATAATCATAGTCGTAATCATGCGCTGATGGATGATGGTATTACTCTATTGACTAGTCCACGGGCTCGATGCTCCAGATCACACAACACATCACCGATATCCCGCACAACACCCTACACTCCGCAGAGTCGGAGGCGATCGACGACGTCGACGACGAAGAAGAACAGGACCCGGTCTGCACCTCCCAGCCTCCCCGAGCGATGTTGCACCGTCCTAACCAGGCATCACAGGAAGCCCTCGTGCGCACCGCACGCAAACCCAGCCTACAGGTAGACTATGACATCCTGCTCTCGTCCACGTACCGCGTGCCCGTCTTGTTCTTCCGGCTGAAATGGAACCACCACCATCACGGCCCGGTCGGACTTGACGCCGTCTACCAGTATGTGGTCCCCGAGCAGTATAGGCAAGGATTGCAGAGCGTGGGGGTTATGGGGGGCATCAGTCTTGGCGTATGTATGCGCGCGCTCACGGCGACTCGTTGTCCACAATGAGCTCATCATCTCCTTCTCCCTCGTAGTACCATCCCGAATCGGGCGCCCCGGCCTTTTTCGTGCACCCGTGCAACACGGCCGACGCGATGGCGCATCTGGCGGACGCAAGGAACGCCACTCCGGGGACGTACCTCCTCATCTGGCTCGGCCTGGTCGGTCACTGTGTGAATCTGCACGTCCCGCGTGAGCTTGTTGCCCCCGGTGGGACCAGCCCCCTTCGCGGACACGCATAATGCAAACAAATCGGCACATCGATCACCCCCCTCCAGCCGCGGCCAACGAATTAGGCCGGAGCGAATGATTTAATCCTCATCTGACGAAGCTTCCATGGGAACGTCACTGTCTTCCTCCATCGGGGCTTCTTCTTCGTCACTCTCCTCATCCCGGGGTCGCTTCACGCCATGTGCGCCATTGACGCCCGGTTTGGGGGGCAGTGCGCCGGGGGGACCGCTGAAGATGGACTTTTGAAGATCCGTCGACACCACCATCCCTTCAGCCACGGCCGGTGCGATGTACGTGCCACGCAGTTTAGCGATCACATTCGATTGGCCCTTGGCATAGACGATTTTCTGCACGACCACAATGTAAGCGCAGGAAATTCAAATAAAAGGATCTGATCATACCATCTCTCTTCCAAAGAAGTCAAACCCTTGAAGGGCCCGCAGGGCTTGCGTGCTGGCCTGGACATCCTTGAACACAATATGGGCCTGTCCTCGCATCTTGTTCGTTTTCATGGCCACGACGTCCAACACGGGCCCGTAGGTCGAAAATAGCGCATACAGCGACAGCCGCAGATCATACTTGCGAAGCTTGTCCGGGAGGTTGGTGCAGTAGAGCCTAGATGGGATGTTAGAGTCTGATCGCGTCTCAATGGCGGGTCACAGGGAGAGCTCACGTTTGGTTGGGAGGACCAGTGGCTGCGGCCTTGCCGTCAACAGCACCGCGTGGGGGCATCTCGTGCAAAGGTGATCTGGGTGAGGCGGTGGTAATAATCCGGGCTATCGTGTGGCGGGCATGAAAGAAAGCGGGTTGTATTATTAGTGTGGTCGAGGACGAGAAGCTCAAAATGCGAGCGGAAGAGAAAACCACTGGCGCGGGTCATGTGATCCATTACATAATACCTGAGCATGTCATCCATCAAGCAGCCCCTCCAGTGCTTTCCCGCGTCCACACCTAATCAACACTAAACCAAATACACGACGGTAGAGAGCTCCTCCTGTCGTTGACCATGGCTTCCCCCCAGGAGCACCACCTCTTTCACTCGTCAATTGCCGACCACTCCTTTTCTGCCGACAAGCAGACGCTGGCTGTGGCTCGGGAGAACAATGTGGAGCTGTACCGCATGTCAGGCAACAAGTTCTCGCTGAGCGATGAACTCAAGGGCCACGAAAAGACCGTCACCGGTGTCGACATTGCTCCCAACACTGGCCGCATTGTGACCTGTTCGCAGGGTGAGTTGGACCCCACAATTTCTATCACTTATTTGCTCACTCTGCAGACCGCAACGCCTATGTCTGGGAGCAGACTCCCGAAGGCTGGAAGCCAACCCTAGTCCTCCTGCGAATCAACCGCGCCGCTACTTTTGTGCGCTGGTCCCCCTCGGAGCAAAAGTTCGCCGTGGGCTCCGGAGCCCGTGTGATTGCCGTCTGCTACTTCGAGGAGGAGAACGACTGGTGGATCTCAAAGCACTTGAAGAAACCTATCCGCAGCACCATCACGACGCTCGCCTGGCACCCGAACTCTGTGCTCCTGGCCTCCGGATCCACAGACTCGCACGCGAGAGTCTTCTCCAGCTTCATCAAGGGCGTGGACGCCCGCCCCGAGCCGAGCGCATGGGGCGAGCGCCTCCCCTTCAACACGATCTGTGGTGAATACCTGAATGACTCGGCCGGGTGGATCCAGGGTGTCTGTTTTTCGCCAAGTGGCAATGCGCTCGCCTTTACCGGGCATGACAGCAGCGTCACGGTCGTTTACCCCAGTGCACCGGAGCAGCCTCCCCGGGCGATGCTCAATATCTCCACCCGACTCTTGCCTCTGAACAGCCTGATCTGGAACGGAGAGAACGAGATTATCGCCGCCGGTCATGTAAGTAGTTGGTTTGTTCATTCCACACCAGAGTGCTAATCATCGCTAGGATTGTGAACCTTTCCGCTTCCGTGGCGACGAGAACGGATGGCAGCTGGCTGGATCGCTGGAGAATAAGGCTGGCGCAGCCACCGGTGCGCGCGAAGAGTCTGCGCTGAACATGTTCCGGCAGATGGATCTCAAAGGCCAGGCTCAGGCCGACATCAAGCTCAAGTCCACGCACCAGAACACAGTGAACACCGTGCGGGTCTACGAGGAGGCCAACGGGGCTCTGCGCTTCAGCAGTAAGTCGATACCTTCTCCAAAACACGATCGAGACTGACAGGATCACAGCAAGCGGAGTTGACGGGCGGGTGGTGATCTGGTCTGCCTGACTGCGTACATAAGTAAGCCAAGTATAGTAGAAATGATGCCTCAGGCAATAAAATGACATAATTACCCCGGATCGTCTTTAGCCCCACGCAGGGATGCTTTCGTCCGTCCTCTTCACAACCTCTCGCCATGGCAAAATGGGCTCTCTCTCTTCTGAGCGTGTGTCTCTGCGCTTTAGCAGCCAATAATAACACGGCTCATGATATCCCCCGGCTCTTTAACTCGCTGGAGGAGCACTCGCGCCTAGTCGACATCTCCTATTGCGTCAGCACAACCGGGATCCAAAAACCCTTCCAGTGCCTCAGCCGATGCGTTGAGTTTCCAAACCTGGAGCTGATAACGGTGTGTAGCACTCCCTCCCAGAAATTCCCAGAACTGACAGCCCCTGTAGGCCTGGAACACCGGGCCCCTCCTCTCTGACTCATGCGGCTATATCGCACTCTCCCACGCGCCCTCCCCTCCGCGCATCGTCGTCGCCTTCCGCGGCACCTACTCGATAACAAACACCATAATCGACCTCTCCGCCTACCCGCAGTCCTACGTCCCATACCCAGAAGACGGCGGCGATGGCGATAGCGACGACGACAAGGACCTCTCGCCGCCAGCGCGCTGCGAAAACTGCACCGTGCACGCAGGGTTCATGACCTCATGGCAGAACACGCGCGAAACCGTTCTCCCCGCTGTTGCCGCAGCGCTCGAACAATACCCGGACTACGAAGTCACGCTGGTGGGCCATTCGCTCGGCGGGGCCGTCGCCGCGCTGGCGGGTCTGGAGATGCGACTGAAGGGGTGGGATCCGCTAGTCACGACGTTCGGGGAGCCGATGATTGGGAATAAAGACTTTGCAGCATTTATCGATCACCGCTTCGGTATAGCCAGCAACAGCAGCGACGAGGTCGACGGTGGTGGTACTGTTGTTGACCAGCGATTCCGTCGGGTCACCCACATCAATGACCCGGTTCCGCTCCTCCCGCTTAAAGAGTGGGGGTACACCGCTCACGCGGGGGAGATCTTCATCTCCAAATCCGAGCTCTCGCCGTCTGTTGAGGATCTCCGGGTCTGTGTCGGCGACCAGGATCCAAACTGTATAGCTGGCGCTGACGCCGATCCCGGCGCGACCCTGCTCGATATACTTCGCGACATCAACATCCCTATCATATCCTCGTCGGATAGTTCGAGTCCCAGCATGGACTGCTACAATTCACAAGACCCAGAATCTGAAGCTGGACCCGAATCCGAATCCGAAGCCGAACCCGAATTTGATACTGGCTCAGCAAACCAAGTCGTTCTCGGCACGCGGCGCGGTCATGGCCGTGGTAGCTCTGTTGCCTGCGACGAGGAAAATGCGGTGCACTCGCAGAAATGGGACTGGTCGTTTATTCCAGCAAGGTATAGACTGTGGCAAATCTTTTATGCCCATCGGGACTATTTCTGGCGCATTGGGCTTTGTGTTCCCGGCGGTGATCCGACTGGGTGATGTTGATGCGATGATATGATTTTTCTGGCTTTTTGGTTCATAAGTACAGTACTGCCATTTGATACCAACGTGTGGAGCTATTGTATTGTTCTTTTTTTTTGTATAAGGGGCTGTGCTATAGTTAGGATTTTTCTCGAATTTACTTTACTAGGAATCTATCTTGCGTAAAGGAGCTATGCCGTGAAGATTTAATTCCTTGGGCTGTGGACCATGTGCTTATAAACATTGACATGACCAAATGACCTGATATAGCCCTCAAAAACAAATGAGAAAAGAAATGATACTTTGTGGCACGCCAAATAAACAGGAGAACCAACGCAATAAATATCCAAGAAGAAAAACAGAGACAGAGGGGACAAATCCGTATACCGTGTTTGCACTGCACCAACTTAATGAAGAACCGCCTACCAACATCTCACCTTACCTTCCGTGTTCCAAACTCGGCACAATAACAGGACCATACTTCACCACATTCCCCAATGACCCATCCCCCTGAACCATAAAGTCCGCCGCAAGACTAAGCTTCCCATTAGGGCTCTGCATGGAGCCCGGATGAGCCGAAAACGGGGTAACAGTCTCAGGATCGTAAGCGACGATAGCGACGTAGTTGCGCCGAGCCATCAGCTTGCGGTGCTCACGCGCCTGACCGGAGACATCGGCCTGGAATATCTCCATCATGTCTTCTTTTGTGTCTGTGGGCTGGGATGGGGTGGAGCGGTGGCCGTTGGCGGGGACGTAGAGCGGTTTGTTGTAGCTGTGGAGGAGCTTGATGATGTATGAGGGCGGGGGGGTGTTCACGACGGGGGAAGCGATGAGCTGGTACATTGTCTTGTGGTCGGATGGTTGGGATGGATCGTGGACGAGACCCGCGCCGCAGACGTTCACGGAGCCGGAGAGGAAGGTCATCCGGAGGGACTTTTGGTGGGCAATTCCCTGGAGGGTGCGGATGAGGTATGTACGCTCGAGATCCTGCGTGGAGTCAGTTGATTAGCAATTTCTCGTAGAATGAGAGGAGACAGCATGACATACCTTTGATTCGTGAGTCCATTGATCGCGCAACTCGTCCATGAGATCGAACTCGCCGAACGGACTCAGAATACCACCCATAAGCCCGGATTTACCCACTGCACGCTTGACAGAGTCGAAGCCCGAGCCGACCACATCTTTGGCGCCAACTACTCCCGCGACGGAACTAGTCACCTTCCCCAGGACGTTATACGCACTGGTCACGGCACGCTTGCCCGTGGTGACAGTTTGCGCGATGTTCTCTGCCGTCCCTAGTCGAGGGTAGATGAGGGGCACGGGAACCATCCAGAGACAGTGCTGCACACTAGGTGGCAACATGGCGACCTTGGGGAACAGCCCCTGGTACGTGGGACCGGCCATGACCTGATGCGGGTTGCGCTCGGAGCGGCAGTCGGGCCCGACGACAACGACGCCAGGGCCGAGATATTTGACGAAGTGCCAACCCGTGCCCGTAATCGTGAACAGATCCATATCGTTGTTGACGTGGCGGAGAATGTCGAGGGTGGTGTGGTGCTGAAAGAGGAGGTACATCTCGATACCAATGCGGCCGATATTTTTGAACATGTTTGAGAACTGCATGTGCTCAGGGTAAGAGCCGAAGCCATCGAAACTGGGAAGAGATATTAGGTATGATTCATTCAGAACGGGGACGTCGGACAACTCACATGTCGTGGTCATCGATCTGGCAAACATAGGGAATCTGTGCAAACGACTCTCGCAGATAAGGCTGGTCGAAATGACTGGTGTAGTAGTGGAAGTATGCATGGGAGACATCCTGCTCATGAGCCGCTGCCCACGGCGCGTTCTTTCGGGCTTCCTTCCCACTGATCCCCAGCCACTGCTTGAGGGACGGAACCTCCTTCCACATGCGATCCGCATAGATTTGGCCGCCAATACACAGCTGAGTGTGGAACCCTCCAATTTCGTTGTGCTTTTGCATGATATCCTTCCACATGTAACCAACCCCACCCAGACGAGATCGCTCATTGGCATTCACGTTGATGGAGAAGTCGTTCCCGGAGGTGGCAATGAACCGCCAGTTGGTTTCGTATCGGCCCGCGACAAGGAATTCGTAGCGAGTGCACCCGAGGTGCGAGGTGATGGCATAGGTCCATTTTGCGGGACCATGTTCATCCATGCGCACTTCGACCTCGTACTTGTAGAAGATCCAACGCTGATGAACTGCAATGTTGGTTGCTTTCAGCTGTTTGGGGCTTGGAGACAAATCCACGCTCTGGTGAAGATGGATCGTCGGTGGCTGCTGGGCATCCGTCACCAGCAGGATGGAACCCATCCAGAGGCCGCGCTCCAAGTCCATATTGGTGTATCTTAGATAGGGACCAAAGTAAACTCCGTTCGTGGGGGCGGTCTTGTAGACATCAACGCCACTGCTTGGAGGAGGACCCGAGAAACCCGACATGACTGGAGACTGCAAACTCTCAAATCCAGGTGTCAGAGGTACACCTGGAGACGCCATTGGTTTTCCAAACGCCGAGAGACCAGGAGAAGTGATAGGATGACCACCATACACGCTGCCCACGGGGGACAAGGGTGTTTCATTGAGGTTCAGCGGTGTAGGGCCCTTGGGGAACTCCCATTGGGTCGACTGCGTGGGCAAGTGAATATAGTAGTACTGTCCTGAGCTAGGGTCCAGGTGCGCAATCCAACCCTCTGGAAGAGGCGGAGGGGATGTCGGAGGAGGTCCTGTACCCGTGGGCGAAGTAATATGCTGCTGATACACGGCGGCCTGACCGTTCACAGCAGCGTTCTGCGGGGAGTGTCCCATACTCTGCTGCTGCCTCGGGTCATTGGCGAACGCGGGATGATCCTGCGTAGACGCGGTTGGCGCTGGCGAGGCCGCGGACCCAATGGCTGCCGCCGCCGCCGCAGCTTGGTTAGCCGTTGCTGGATGCTCCCCAGCGGGAACCGCAGATACCGCCGCCGCAGCTCCATTCGGCTTCTCGTTCGGATATCCGCTCGCTGCAGCCGAGCCGGAGACGCTGGAGTATGCTGGAGGTGGAGAGGAACTAAGACGCATTCGGTCCATATCCTGCTCTAGCGCATTGGGCGGAATTCCCGGCGGCGGCTGCTCCTGTTCCTGCTGCAATGGCTGCGGTGCCGGTGTAGACTGCTGGGATGGAG
The DNA here is from genome assembly GCF_964197705.1 of Penicillium psychrofluorescens. Taxonomy (NCBI): domain Eukaryota; kingdom Fungi; phylum Ascomycota; class Eurotiomycetes; order Eurotiales; family Aspergillaceae; genus Penicillium; species Penicillium psychrofluorescens. The sequence goes on along the minus strand of NC_133439.1, from coordinate 5,108,664 downwards.
GGCCACTGAATTGATATCCCCCTGCTGGCGGATTGGTTGGACTCACAACCTCAGCACCCTGATAGACCGTGGGAGGTCCATGAGGCTGTGTGCCCGGCTGCTCAGTCGGAGTCCATGGCCGCTGCTGTGCCGACTGCTGCCCGAGGTACTGCTGAGCCCGTCTCTGAGCCGCTACACTCTGCGACTGGATCCCCGAAAGCGTCGAGGTACCGGCAATACCAGCCGCAGCGTAACGGGCCTCGATATCATTCGCAGGCTGCTGACCTGGTCCTACAACTGGCGTCTCCGGCGGCGGAGGGGATCCTCGCTGAGCTAGAGTAGTAGACGTCGAGGCAGTTGAGTTGATCCGTTGGACGGAACTGTTATTCGCCTGCGGCGGCTGAAGCATGGACGGTTGAGGCGGCGGATAGTACTGGTGACCGTAGTCCGCATATGGGTTTCCATCCGATGTACTTCCCGCAGCCGGCGTGGCAGCAGGAGGAGGACGAGGGTAGGGCCTGTTTGCGAGTGTGTCTCGGTCCGGCGCATCTGCAGGAGACTCGGGCAGCGGTCTGGGCGCAGCTCCCCGTCGCTCGGCGAGCGTTGCGACTCGACCCTCCCGACCGTCGCGCGGTCGGAGAGCGTTGGGATAGTCATCCGGGCTTATTGCACCGGAACCAGCCGGCGGAGACCCATATCGATCCGTGGGACGACCATCGTTGGAACTCGAGGTACGGATCTGGGGTCGAGGTCGGTCATCGGGATAAGGCAGCCGGTTACTAGGTGGGCTGGATGCAGAAGCTGGAGAGGCGGAATCTCGCTTGTTGATACGCAGAGGCTCGACGACAGGTTGTGAGTTGGCTGCGTTGTTGGAGGAGCCCAGGAAGAGCTCGCCGTCCGGGTGCAGAGCACGGGCGCTCCCGCCGGAACTCATTGTTTCAGGACCGCTGCAAATACTGTCTGGATAGATGCGAAGTTGTCAAAAAGAAAAAATGGTCGCAGACTGGTGCCAATCACAGGCGGGCGATCGGAGTTGGGTTTCTTCAGGCAGCGATGAGGGGCTGTAAGTAAGCCGATGATGGCGGGGCACCACGGATGGGTTGAAGTATGGAAGTATGTATGTGTATGGAGGCAGGGAAAGCGTTGCAGGGAACGGGCAGAGAACGATGCAGAAAGATAAAAATGGAAAAAGGTTCGGGGAAAGTGTCAGGGGGAAGAACGCAAGAGTGTTCGCAACATGGATTAAGCGCCGTGTTGACGCCGGCCCCCGCAGGTGACGAGAGCATATCACGTTGGGGAGGATTACGGTTGAGGCCTGAGGCTGGCATGGTCATCATCGTTTATAGTCGTACAACATGCGAACTAACTCATCATCAAACACCAGGGAGACCAACAGATTACACTCCATCCCCCATGCTGTGCCCGCGAAACCAAAAAGAAACCAAAAGAACAGAAACCCGCCCATTAAAATCCAAAGTTCACCATATGAAGCCGTTCCTGGGCCATCAACTCCACCCAGTCGACATCCATCGTGTGGCCCACACGCATCAGGCGCTCGAGTTGTCGCTCGTAGACCACCTGGAGGATGGCGCGCGTGGTTGCCGCGTTCCGACCCATCTCCTCCTCATCTTCCATGTTACTCATCAACTCCATCGCCATCATCTTCAGGCCGCTGGCGGACGCAGTAGCACCGGCCAAGAAGAGCGGGAAGATCAAAAATCTCCGATCGGCCCGTTGAGCGTGTGCGGCTTGTTCAGCGATGCGCAAGATCTCCGAGGCGTGATGGTCGATCTCGCCGTCGGTCGAGAACTCGGACTCCAGACGCTGCGCGGGCCACATGCTGCTGTAGGAAAACAAGTGGCAGACATGGAAGAGCGCAATCGACTAGAATATAATTAGCCAAAGACATTTGAAGGGGTAGGAGGGTGAATGTACCTGCTGCATCAAATCCCGAGACCGAGTGGGAAGGCTGTCTTGGTGCCGATGGCAAAAAGCCACATCAGGCGCCTCCCAAAGCCGTCCAAAGGACTGCCGCAACTGGCCAAGCTCCTCGGAGCGAGGATCGAAGTCCGCATAGGGCAGATTCTGCTTATCGTGGCGGAGCCGAGAAGCCAAGAACCCAAGTCGAGCGGCGAGCATAAACGAGTCGTAGTATAGACGCATCAGAGTAGGCAAACTATTACTCTCGTCGCCATAGATCACACTGTAACCCTCCGGCGCAGAAGGGGAGAGAAGACAGTCGGAGCTCGGAAGCATCTGGTGATCGATGACGGCTCGCACAAACTCGCCCGTCCCAGCCCCGCTGAGGAGAGCATACAAGTCGATATGACAGACCCACCAGAGCACGAAAGGATGCGGCTCTCTTCCAAATCTGTCCCGCCGAAGAAAAGAGATGTGGAGTAATCGGGAGATATGGTGGGACCAGAGGTTAGAACCGTGAGGCTCGGCGGCTGCGACTTCGTAGATCAGAAGCAGGAAGTGGGTCAGGAACAGCCCATCCGAGACGAGATCGTCATTGTTCCGCAAGCTGGTCTGGAGTGATGGGAAGGCTTGCTGGTAGTACTGCAGCGCGTCAAGATGCTGGACTGCACCAGTGAGCGACAGGCTAAGAGCCGACACAGCTCTGATTGCGTGAGAAAGCTAGATTCCATTAGCCTTGATAGAGTCTTTCGGTGATCGAGATTACTTACTGGAGGGAAATGTGCTGCTTCTCGCTCGATCAAATCCACGCTCAAGGTCGATCCATGGCCCTCAGACCAATGCGGATCGCCGACCCCATGAGCAGTCGGAAACAACTGTCTCCACACCACGTCGCGGAAGTGGGCGAAGAGCATGGTATCTTCATTGTAATAGTCATTGTGCGGGTCAATGTGTAGATCTCCGAGAAGTTGAGGTTTGATATCGTCTTCAATATCACCCTCTGAGGGGAGAGAGACGATTATAGGCGACAACGAGAGAGAGCAGAGTGGATCGGAAATCTCCGAAGTGGGCGAGACTCGCGAGATTCTGCCGATGGACGACGAGCGCCGCGTGGCATCTTCAAATGTCTTCAAGATCACCAAATTGGGGTCATCGTTTGACACGTTCTCGCATTTGAGTCCATTGAGATTGAGACTGAGGGGACTGATGTCGGCAGACCGCTGGGACTCACCCGAGGATCTTGGTTTCGTCTTCTCTGTGCCGTCATCTGCATACTCTGGCAGAGTAGAGAAACTGTCCGGGACGACCACCACATGGTACGTTCCCGGGCTAGTAGCTTCTGCTTTCCTTTCCCGCTCCTCATCGGTCGTGAGTAGCGAAAAGGGCGGGAGCGAATCGTCGCCCAAGCAGAAATAATCTGATCGGTCATCGCTGGGGGTAGGGGAGGTAACTAAATGCTGGTGAGCATCCTGAGAAGAGAGGGCAGACGTGGAACACCTTACGATCCCAGACAATGTTGCCCGCTGTTTGTACGTCTGCCATGCGACCCATGATACGCGGAGTATCATCGCGGAAGGCGAGTCGTGGTCGGTAGTCGCAGATATGACCTAGTCGAGCACATTGCTATCCAGGTGTTAGGCTCTGTCCCGAAAGAAGGGCACGGTTCTAATGCCTACATTGCATTGTGGATGGCCTTCATCGCACTTGACCTTTCGACTCTATACCATTCTCCCGTCAATAAATGGCTCATCCCCTACGAAGTAAAATTAACATACCCGACACGTCCTAAGAAATTGTTAGCCTTGACCGAAAGGGGAAGTCGGGGCAAACATACCAGCAACCCGTCCTCGAGCGCGGCGGCAGGCGGATGCGGGGAGCGATCAGACTGGCCTTGCCGATGGCTTTGCTGAAGGACGTTGTATCGATGATTTCCTCCTTGGGCGCAATGATGGGCAGTCGCAAGGTGCGCTTCGCGGAGACATTATTGCCCCGCCGGTTTTGCATTACCAGGCTGGTCGCCGTCATAGGGCTGACTTGGGGGTGGATGCTGTGGCACCTGGGGTCAGCGATGTACCTAATGTGGCACCAGACCGGGACAGGACGTACCTGAAAATAAGAAGAATAATATGGGGATGGACGATTGTCCAGAGAAAAGAAGCAAGTGAGAGAAGAGGAAGAAAGAAAAAGCAAACGAGAGTCGTCGAAGTCCGCGAAGTGACTTGGCACAGCGACCCGGAGGGGGTCGGCGGGGCAGGGCGTTAAGTACCGTTCACATCACCAGCAGGAACATGGGCCTGAAGCAGAAAGTTCGGGACTGCATGATTCAGAGTTGACGGGTGGCGGGCGCAGCAGCAGAGTTAGGATCGAACAGGTGACTGGTTAGGAACGACTCCCGGTTCGGCCGGGGGGAGGGGGGGGGGAGAGAGCGCGCGAGGGAGAAAGGATGTGTATGTGACGAGGGAAAAGAGACAGGGAAGAGAGAGAGTACGAGAGAGAACAGGGAAGAAGAAAGACCCAGCTAAGCTCCTGCCGGAATCAGAACCGAGGGCGGGGCTAGCTGAACAAACAACAAAGCCAAAAGAGAAAGCCGGAAGCGAGTTGAGCTCGGAGCCGAGAGATAATCGAAAGAAAGAAGGGCATGGAATGAGAGCAAAAGAATGGACCAGATCGGCCCGGCCAGGCCTCGATCTCCCCGGACCACAGTAGGTACTGGCAGATTTCAATAGTCCCAGAGGACTCTGGCCTGAGCCAAGCCTACGGACATGCCCGACACCTTAAGCGAGTGGCGTATTCGCTAGACAGGCCCGAATTAGGCCGTTATGGTTGGGTTCTATTTTCAGATACAGAAACTAGTGAACAGGGTGATCCTCCACGTGGACTTCCTTCACACCAGGCCCAACGCTTGGTCCAGAATTCCCTGCACGCTCGCGGACCGCTCGCCGTTCCTCCATGCGCGTAGCGTCTCCCCGAGGGTCGCCGGAATGCCTGGTGGCCGCAGCTTCAGATACGCCAGGGTAGCCTCGGCGCGTCCCTTGCGCAGCGCCTCGACAGACCCGTCCAGGTCGCGCAGGAGGAGGGCCTCCGCCAGGGCGGTCAAGGCAACTGCCAGGGACGAGTCGTCGCGGGCCCGCTGGTCCACCCGCGTGAACGCCCCGGGGAGGTGGTCGTAAATGGCCCGGGCGACAGGTCGGCCGCCATGTGCCAGGGCCTGGTCCAGTGGCCCGGTTATCCGTTCCATGTTTTTTCCCAGCACTGTGGTTTGGCTTAGCGGGGCTGGCAGCACGCTAGGGGATTTTCCGCCGGCGGCGGGGGCTGACGGACCTTCTTGGGTGGCGGGCGACGCTGAAAAACATTGCAGGAGACACTGCGCGCAGGCAGCCAGTGTGTCATCTACTCCACTGCCAGCGCCGGAGTCGATCTCCATCTTGTCGTTGGCGTCATCGTCGGCCACGACTTCCTCCACCACAGGGGGCACAATGGTCAGCGCATCGGGCATGAAATCCACTTCCGGACGCGCCCGCGCGATCTCACCCAGCGCGCGCAGGCCATGTGGTCGGTAGGCGGCGTTGGTTCGCTTGGCCTCACGCACAGCAATAGTCTGTCAGAGTGTGGGGAAAACACGCCATTAGTATTCCAAATTTCATCGTAATCGTACATGCGGGGCGGAGGGGGGCAGTGGCAAACCCTACCTTCATCAGATCCCGGAGCTCCGCCTTCTCTTGCCACAGCTTCTGGGCCTGACTGGCAAATTTCACCAAGGCCTTGAGCACCACTTCCTTGCCCTCCCAGGTCTTTCCCGATAAGGCCCTTTCCAACACGGGCCAGACCAATTGGGCCGTGGAGAGATCGATCTCCGCATCGAGAGCAAGAACGGCCTGGGCAATGGCTCGGGCAGCCGTGTGTTTGATGGCCCAGCGCGGGGAGTCCAGATTGTCCGCAACGAGCCCGACAATCTCCCGGATGTAGAGCGACACTGCGCGTGAGCCGCCGACATTATCCTGCCACGTTTTCTCAAAATCCTCTTTCACGTGGTCGTCCGCATCATGCTTGCAGACGAAGACAAAGGGTAGAGCCGTTGCGGCAAACGCCATGAAGCGGTCGTTGGATAATTTGGACGACGAGTGGAGAATTTCAGCCGCAATGGCTCGCGGCGTGGCATCGTCGGCCGTCAGATAGAGCTTTTTGGCATAGTCAATTGTCTTGAGAACCCGGTCGTCCGACGCCAGTCGCATGAGATAGCCCAGTGAAGTGCAGTAAGATGCGCTGACGGTCTCGTTGCGGTCGACCACATACTTGCAGAGGAGCTGAATGAACCGATCGGCATACGGGCGGAACAGCAGTGTCTTCATACTCAGAAGCACCAGCACACGACTGCAGCCTACTTTCGAGGGCAGTCCCACCGCGGACCGAAGCACATCCTCCAGCTTGAATGTCAACTCCTTCACATTAGTCTCGTCCACGGTGTCGATCAAATACCGTTCGATGACTTCCATCATGGGGGATGTGCGAATGCTGGAGAGTCGCATCTTGTCGATCTCCTGGCCGGTCAAGCCGTATTTGTCGGCGTTGAGGTGGACGTAGTTGACAGCTTGCGGCTCGAGAGAGCTGAGAGAGCCCAGGAATTTTTCGAGAATGGTGGGCACAAAGGGCCGTAACAACCCGCTGGGACTCTTCTTGATGATCTGGGCAAGGGCCCCAATGGCATAGTTACGCACTTCTTCGACGCTGGAATCCAAACCCGTATCGCTCAGAAGGAATGGAACAGCGCTTGCGAGCAGACCGCTCGCCCGCTTCTCCGTGCCACTGGTCTCGAGCGTGCGAATGACGGAATTGGTGATCGTTTGACAAAGTTTGAGAGCCGTGGTCCGCACCGACTCCTTGATATCATCCAACAGCTTGAATGCCTTGCTGTAGATCTCATCCAGATACTTGGAGTACTTCTCTGGGCGACGGCCCTGAACCAGGTCTGCAACAGCAGCACAACTCGCCTGGCGGCCGCGCCATTCGCGCCCAGCTAACATGCTCTTCAACAGGTCCTCCATAATTTGGTCAAAATGGGCATCGATGACAGCATTCGGGTCTTTGACTAATGATTGCCAGATCGTGTTCATGGATCGTTGGACGTTGGGGTTTGGGTCAAAGCGGTAACGGAACAGTTTCGGGTAGATCTTGGGGTTTTGCGAGAGATAGCCGTTGACACTAGAGTCGGAGAAAATAGTACTGATTCCGAATCGTCCGAATGCTGCTCGATTTGTCCACAGTGCGTTGTTGGAAGCCAGCGACATAAACCGATAAACCAGTGTCGGGTCTCCAGCCTCGGCGGCCAGATTCATGATATCTTTGTAGGTGCTAATGGACGACCCTTCACCGGTAGGAAGAGCCCCAGGCTCAAAGAGCTTCGTGTCTTCAGAGACGTTGCCACCTCCCAGATTGGGGCCTGTTGCTGTAAAGGACTCCACCAGATCACGGACCAAATCATCCTTCAGCGCCTGGTCACCAATCTCGTAAACCAGACTGAGGCCATGAGCACCGGTCTCCTGCACCACCTCATCCCGGTTCCCCAGAAGGCTTGCAAATGTTGCCTGGCACTTCCGTAAGCGGTCCTGCATTTCCTGCAGGTGGCCACAGCTCTTGACCAAAGACAACAGCCAGATGGCCGACGCCTTACGAAGAGATGGTTTGGGGGCGACGCAGTCAGCTATGATCTTGTCGCAAACCTCCACAAACACTGTGCGTGGAACACCAGAGCTGGGGAATTCTCCGTCGATATCGAATTCTTGAATTAAAGCCCGGGAATCCCACCCAGCAGCAACGTTGCTCAATGCCTCGCCCACCGTAAACTGAACTTCCGGGCTTCGAATCTCATGTAGGCCGTAGAGAGAGCTCATGAAATCAGCAAAGAGAGAACCGTCTGAGGCAGACCGAGAGAAAGCCAGGGTAAGTAGGCCAAGTGACTTGATTGGAGTTTCGTTCTCCGTTTTGGCATCTTTTGACACTTTGTCTTTGACCTTTTTCCATCCGTCTTCGGGAAGCACTTGGGGTGACAGGATTCCCGAAAGACTGAGCTGTCCGATGGCTGTCTGCGCAGTTCGTTGCAGAAGAGTGTCCCGAGAAGCGTCAAGCACGTCCAGTGCTGTATCAATAAATCGTTTCACTTGCGCTTCGGGAATTCTATCCAGTAAATTGCGATATGCAAGCCTGCTTAACAGATAGGACAGGGCCAAGATCGCTCCACGAACTCGGAGCGCGGCTTCACCCACTGCATTATTCCATGTCTCAACAGTACCAGTCAGTTGGGTCACAAAACTCTTGAGCTGGTCCTCAGCGAACGCAGGATGAGAGACAAGAACTCCAAACGCCCGAGCTGCTACTTCCTGGATGTCCTCATTGTTGCTGGAAATGGGCTCGGACAAAGACGAAGCCCGCGAGAGCAGCTTTTCAACAACGTCATTGGGAGCCAGGGAGCAAATCTCCACGAAATTAACACCACATTGCCGCATTCCTCCACGTCCTCCTGAAACAATCCCATCGAGCGTGCCACGTAAGAATGAAAGTACAGATTCCTTTGCTGAGTTTCGAATGTATTGTCTCACGGCAGACCGAGCTTCTTCACTGGTTGAAAGATGCACTTCAAGTTTGTAGTCCCAATCTTCCTCGAGGTCGACGTTGATGTCTGATGCTGAGAAGGCTTCCCAGATAAGGGTGTTGCGCAGAAAGGAAATGGCCGGCACAAATGCGTCCTTGTAAGGCCCCGATAGAAGTTGTGATGCGGACATAGCTTGGACCGTCGAAGATTCCTCTTGCTCTCCCGAACCAAGTAGAAACTGAGTCGCCTCGGCGAATTTGGGGAACTCAAACCAGGATTCATCATGCTCTTGAGCTGAGGGGGCATCCCACTTTTTCTCTCCTGTTGGATTGAGGAGCCGATACCAGTATGGGTGAAGACCCTTCTTCCCTTCCTCGACGATCTCTTGCTGTCTTTCTGGCCCTCGGGCAACGGCCATGAGATCGACCCAACGAGCCACCACATCGCTATAGGGCAAAAATCGATTCGCAAAACGCACAGCGGCGTATTGAACACCTCGCACAGCCTGGTATCCAGTTTCGGGATCCACATCTCCGGACTGCATGCTCATCAGACGGACCAGGAATGGGCGAAGCTGATCTTGGAAGTCTTTGTCATGGCTATCCAAGGATGAATTGAGGATGCTTCCAAGCGCCTGGTCAATGCTGACAAAAATCTGCGGACTCGAGTCATCCGCACTCAAAGACATGAACAGCCATCGGACAAGACCGAACTCGAAGTTTTCCATCTCATCATCTCGAATTTGGAAGTCGACTTTGGGGACCATGATCCCAATGCTTTCATAGGCAAGGCCGCGCAAGCTTAGATCTGTTGCAGGCAACTTCATCCCGCTGGCTCCTGGGCTGGGCCACCCTTGGGATTGGATAAAGTCCCTTAATCCGGCGACGAGCTTGGGCGCGATTTGTTTCAGATCGGAAGGCGAACCCATGCGGACTACCCACGTAGTAAACGTAAAGATCTGAGTTCTTAATTTGGACGCTTGGAGCCCCTGAGACGAGCGTGCCGTATCAGATAAGAGTCCATCTTCAATGAGCCTTAGGACTCTCTGAGGGTCTCCGGTAGCCTTGATTGATTTGCCTAGAAAGACCAGAATCTTCACCTGGAGCGGCGGTCTCACGGCCGAGGGTCCATCGGCGGTCTCAGAGCCGAAATATAGATCATACAGCTGTCGCACGACGTCCGGATTTTCAAGGTCCGAGGCGAATCGCTTCAGAGTCTCATCGGCCAGATCGGCCAGGCGGGAATTCGAATCAGCCGAGGCAATCACACATGGCAGGAACCTCTCGGCATCACTGAAAGCACCGCTCCCCAAGAAGCGGAGGGCGGTGGCTTTGGTTTCGGTCAGATTCAAGCCGCCATTCGCCGATGGATTCCATGTCTCGTTTGCAGGTGCGCCCTTATTCAGGAATGTATATTCGTCTGGTGATAGACCAGGGCAGGTCGGAGACTCCTTGGCTACCGGGGAAAGGAGTAGCAACTTCCCCAGCCAGAAGGACAAGAATTGGGTATCTTGGTCAGACAGCCCGAGCCGCTTTTTCAAGCTCACATCATCCTCGCTTCCTTTTGGAGGCAGTTTAAAAAGAGATAGCAGCCTCAAAACAAGGTTGAACACGATGGCACCCTGAGTGACGGACGTGCCAATCTCCGAAATGCCCTGGAGAAGCGGGAGCAAGATCTCAACTCTGGCCCCAGAGCCAAGGCGATCAATCCCCTGCTGAGCGTACACAAGATCGAAATGCCGAACAAGCTGGGACTTTTGCTCTTTGAACTGCTTGAGCAACGCCGCCACTGGGAGCTGAATTGAGGGGTCTTTGACGCGGGTGTTGACATGTTGGCAGACGGCGATCACTTTGTTGCGCACCGCGACGTGTTCTGAGTTGAGTTTGAGCAACAAGGGAACCAGGTAGGTCTGAAGCAGTGACTGCAGCTTCTCATCTGTGTCTGCCATGGCGATTCTGAATTCCACCTTTCCTATCAGACTCAGCTCGCGAGCCTCGGGGCTCGGAGTGTCGGACGCCATGGTGGAAATATGTTGTTATGCAGAGGCGATTCTCAGGGAGCATTGGCATAAGCTGGAAGTCCCTGGTTTTATTTTCTTGCAGCACAGGCAACCACATCCACGTCAACTCTTGTATGGGCAAGCAAGTGGGCAGGCAGTTTACCCGACTTAGTCAGAGAGCGGCCAGCACTGATTAGTCATGATCTATACACAGAGGCAAATGTTGGGTTGAGAGATGAAAGAGCTTCTGCAACTGGCTAGATTCTGCAGAACTCGCGTCACACGAAGACTTAATATAGCTTAGACGGTCTTGCCATATTTACGGTTCTGCAGCTCCTTGGGTTGAGGGGGTTACGACGCTCCGCTCATAGTTACCCAGGGATGAGAAGCATACGCCATCGCTCGTCGGCCTTACGAGGCGCTGCAGAACTCCCTTCATACAAGCGATGTGGATCGTGGTAGATAAAATTATTCTTTCGTAAATATATATGTACTGTATATTCGTTATTCATCACTCTCTTCGCTGCTCCGCAGCTTCGCCTCGTAAGAACCTGCCAACCTCCTGCTCAGCGGCCGTCGAGTGACCGTGGCTATCCTTGTGGGCTGAATTCCCAAACAGGCACTGCCAGAGATCATCCTGTTTCACCAATTCTCCACCCGAGGAGCCGCTCGCCATCAAACTGGTAAGGCTTGCGTCTTGCATTTCCAGCGAGTTTGCAGAGTCGATAGCCGTCTCACTGAGATTGTTGATCAGAGTTTCATCGACATCGGTAGGCAGTGTCGAATCCCTTCGCTTATCTTTCTTCTCTTTCTCGAAGATATGGGCGAGTCGACGCGCTACCGAGAGCTCATAGATCGATTCCTCCACTGTGCCGGAGACGAGATACATCCACACCGTAGTCGGGCGGTGCTGGCCGATTCGGTGAACACGCGCAATGGCTTGAAGCTCGATCGCGGTGTTGATAAGTGGCTCGCACAGGAACACATGAGTCGCGTTAATCAAAGTCAGACCGGATGATTGTGCTTTGCCATGTAGCAAGAAGCATTCAACCTGAGGTGGGGATCAGTACATTTCCGTGCACCGAGTAAAGGGTAGAGTGACGTACCGAAGGATCCTTCTTGAATCGTTCAATGCCACCGGGAGCATCGACGCTGCTGTTCACGATTCCGAATCGCTGAAAGGCTCTTTCCAAGACGGTTAAAAAGTTTTTATATTGAGAAAAGACAATCGATTTGGTCCCTGGGTCATGCTCCCGCAGCCACATAATATGGCGAGCGAGGGTATCGACTTTGGTCCCGAAAGAGCCATTCAAGTCAATGAGCTTGATCTCTCGGAGGAGTCCAGAGTTGATATCACTGTAGATAGCATTGTTTGAATGCCGCTCATGATCGAACTTGGTGGGCGACTCTTCCTCCTGCGCAACAAGCTCTTCTGGTTTGTACGTGATTTGATGAAAATCTCTGAACTTCAAAGACTTTTTGCACATCGGACAGGTCCGGTGTTGTCGCCACCACAGTCGCAGGCAATCAGAGCAGTATTTGTGGCCGCACACAGTCAGCACACCGATTTCAAAACTAGACTGGCAAATGATGCAGATCTGAGCATTATCGTCAGAGTTAGTCTCGTCTCTGAGATGAATGAGATAACGTCTCTTTGATTTCAAGGAAGAAATTTTGCCGTCCAGAGCTTCTTCTTGGCGGAGCTTTTGCGCAAAAAGAGCATCATCCAACGGTTTCCCTGAACTCTCTTCATCATACGGGGCGACGGTGTCGGAAATCTGCTGCAGGTGCCGGTAGAACTCCAAACGATTGTTCATAGTATCGCGAAACATTTCAACCTCTCTCTCCAGGCTGGCGGAGACCTTGAGCTGCTCTGCAGCCATCTGACCAGCGTTCTTCAAGACCATCTCAACCAGTTCAAGCTCTGCACGAGCACGCGAGCTTCCGCTATTGGCCTGCCATTCGAGAGTGGTGGTCATACTCCGAAGCTCACTGACAAGGCCGCGCAAGGACCCGAGTTCGGGGTCGGGCATGAGTTCACTGCGGGTGTTCATGATCTCGAGAAAGAGTTTGGGTGATGGTCCTTCATCTTTTTGAGCCTGAACAATACCAGCCTTGACCTCGTGGGAAATGAGAATGTTCTTTTGTCCAGTGAGAGCATCGTGGCGATCTGCATACATGGAGCGCAAAGCCTCCATATACACGTACATCTCGTCTTGATGCTTCGTCGACGCCTCGTATTCGTTGCCCTCGAGTTGTGCATCTTCCTCCTGGTCGATAAGAGACTGCGAAACAAGCTTGATCATGACATCGCGCCATTTATTGTATTGCTCGGCATGGGCATTCAAAGCTTCGCACAAATCTTCAAATTTGTTGAGCAGCCGGTAAGACTCGAGGCCCCTGCTGAAAAGCTGAGGTTTCATTTTTGGGACATGCACCAATTCCTTTTTCTGCACTTTTGTTTTGATAATTTTCATGTACCGCTCGGTCTTCCGGGAGATGTCCGTCAGCATCTCCTTACGGATTAGCTTTGCAGCCTCATATCCCTCTTCTTCCTTTTTCTCGAGTGCTTTGAATTCTTCAGAGTCGGCTTCGGTGAGACTGGTATCCGTCTTGATCTGGTAGTATGCATTCGCTGTGAAGAATACAGCAATGTGCTGGACCTCAAGGGCAGCCCGCAGCTTCAGACGGCACTGGCCGAGGCGACTGTTTTTGTCAACTTCTTCGTTCTCATCGTCACTCATACCGTCAGCTGCTACTGTGCCTTCATCGGCGCCAGAAGCACCTTCCCGGTTCACCAGGCGCTGTAAGCGCAATTGGTTTCGGCTATCTTCGACCAGCTCAGTAGCATGATCAAGGGCCTTCTGCCAGAGAGCGAGTGACTCTTTACGCCGCTTCGCATTTTCCAGCAGTTGGCCCCGCCGAAGTTGGGATAACAAAAGTGTGCGTTCCTCTGCGCGAATGGCTGTATCAGTAGACTCGATCATGACATCCAAGACTTCGTCTACAGTACGCAAAGGACCATTGCCGCCCAATGCTCGACGGTTGCTGCCGCTCACTTCAGGATGAAGGCAAGTTTGTCGAAGTCTCGTCAACCAAGAGCGCATTCGTTCGACAGTACCGGGATCGCTGGGATTCCAATCACCGCGAAATGGGGCGCCTGAGGCATTGAGACCACACTCCTCGCACATTTGCTCAAACAGTTGCCCGTAATGCTGCTCTTCCACTGCAGTGAACGGAATGGTGATAACTATGCGCTTCTGACGAGGTAGATGAAGCTCATCGCGCACACGGTCTTTGCTGTGTCGTAGAGCTATTGTGCTGATAATGCTCACCAACACCGATCCGAATCGTGAGTACAGCCGTTTCCATAAAGAATTTGAAAAGCAGAATGGGCTGTAATGGAGGAACAATAGAAGGCCAAACAGATCATCGATGTTTTTCCGAAGCGGTGTACCAGTCACAGCCCACGCATTGTGTCGAGGAACCAGCCGAGCCACTTTGGCTGCGTTACTAACTCCACTCTCGATCATTTGTGCTTCGTCGAGACATACACGCCACCAGGAGATGCGGACCAAAGGTGTTTTCCGAGGCTCGAACCTCTTTTCGTGACGAAAGCTTCGCTTGGGGGCCGCGCCGGCGTAGTGGATTTCGCGGGCAATGACATTGTAGGTGGTGAGAACGACATCATAACCTGCAAGCTCTTCCACAATACTCTGGTCTGATTCATCTTGGCCACGCTTGATGCCGGTGTAATGGTGAACACGGAGATTCGGGACATGCTGCTCAATTTCTTGTTTCCATTGTTCAAGGATTGCAGGAGGGGTGATGATGAGAGTTGCACCAGACAACTTCAAACCATCTCCATCTGGGTCGGGCTTCAGCTGAACCTCTGAAGAGGAGAAGCGGTTGAGGCATATGAGCGTGATCATTTCCACCGTCTTGCCCAGGCCCATCTCCTCCGCCAAAATCCCACCTTTCAGATGAAGACCGGCGTCATACCACCTGGAAAAGTCGGTTGTGACAGTCATGAACAGATGACTAAAGAGGCAAGTTCGACCGTCGGCATCCTTCATCTCCTTAAAGGATGGTGGGAGGCCACCCTTCGATGCCTTTTCAATGGGAACCACTGTCCCATCTGGCTGAAGGGCCTTTCCTTCTCTCCATAACATCCAGCGTACAGCCCTCCTTTGAAATGGGAAAAGCTCACACTCGACTTGCGGACATTTAATTCGTGCAGAGGCACTGTCTGTATTGGGAGGGACGTGAACACTTTCGTAGAACTCACGAGGAGCCCAGGTTCGAGAAATGCCCAGCATTTTCTCTCGGTTCCCCTGCCTTTTTTCAGGGGAAGATGGTTGGTCATAATGCTCATGAAGTACGTATTTTGCAAATATTTCCAGGACAGGATCTTGCATATGAACAAAATCCGGGATTTCCAAAGAATCTTTCCAGAGAACAACCGTCTCTAAATTTATCGACCTTTGGGTTGGCGAGGAGCATATCGCAGATTGGTAGCAGGCGGTCGGAACTCGGTTGTAGTATCGATCCGCGCAAGCAAGCCCTTGAGCATGTTCCAGTTGTTCCAAGAGACTAAACACCCGTGGTTCTTTGAATTCGGAGACAAATATTTCCGCCCTCTCAGTATACGTACTTTTCAGATTTATCGTATAGAAATCCTTATCATCGTCGAGTTGATAGCCGCGAGTGACTTCTAGAGTGACTGGAATTCGGCGGGAGGAATCGCCAGAGGTATAAGGGTTTTCGTGTTTCAGAGTACCAGCCTCTGTAAAGTTCTATTTAGATGGTGGCGGAACGTTAGTCTTCGGCTCGGGTGGGAGTGTCAATGTACCGGAGGGGGGGCTTACCATGCGCAGTGTTAATCGAGCTAGTGGAATGTATCCCACGGGAATTCCAGTCATAAAGACTCCATTTTCTTCGGAAAGGCTATTGGGGCCAGATTTTGTGACCTTGCGCCGCTTGTTGGGACGGTTGTCGGTATTCCGCTCTTCGATTTCCGCAAGGACGGTGGCTAGTGACCGGGGGACCGCATCTGGATTCGAGAAAGACATCAGTAGATGCTCAGAAAATGCGATCGAATGGGGGTTGGAGATGCTACCTGCGATGTCCACTTCTTCTGCGATCACACTCATCCTGATCTCTGCCGAATTCTTCACCGTTGTTGCCACAACTGGGAAGGGTGGCAGAGAAGGCAAAACGCGCGCGACTTGGGATTCCTCTTATCTTATCGATTGGATCACGTGAACAAGTTCGGAAAATGATTGCTCCATGCGCGATCTATGGGGCTGCGCGCGCCGTCCCCGCCGACGAAGGTATGCCGTGAGTTTGAGGTTAGGTCATTCAAATAATTCAAACCACACGCGGATTTGGGAAACATATCATCTTGTTGCTGGCAAAAAGCTCCACGGCTTGGGGTGGATTCGTGACGGAATAGCGATATGGGAGGAACTTGCGGCCGCTCGATGCGAAAGCCATCCATGGATCAAAGACCGCTTCTTTCTGCCTCGGTTCCCCGCAGTAATTTATTGAACGGGGTTTACCATGATTAGGAGCGACTATACAATACAAGGTAATCGGATGGGACGGGCTCATTATCCTCATTCTATACTTTGAGCTGTCCAATCAGGGCGCTCCACTCGGAAAACACGACTTTTCCCGGTCTTAGTCATCCATCTCTCTTCCCTCCCCGTCCACCTTTTCCTAGATCAACCGAAATCATCACCTTGGTCACAATGGCGCCTCCGAAACATGTGGCAGATGTGCCACGGAGCATCCTGCCTCGTCTGACCTGGAACAGCTCTTCGTCTCGACCGACGCTTACACCCTCCCACCATCCCGCCCTTGCAACAAGACAGCGGCAACAGCGCCAGGGCTGGAGTCCACTCGCCCGCCAGCTGCATTCCCTGAGTGCATATCACCCGCCTTCTCAGTCCTTTTCCTCGAGCCGCTCACCTCGCGACACCTCTACTACCACCGCGCGACGGGCTTTGACCTCATCCTCTGCCACGCGTCCTTCACCAGAACCTCTCGGCAATCCTGTCCGACACAATGGCGTATATGTTGCAATATTCAATCCAGCTCGGCGCGCGTTCCATGCAACTCCAGCTCGGCGCCGTGAGCATCACTTCGACACTCTGAAATTCGTCAAGCGGCTCCAGGATGAAGGGTTTAGCGAAGAACAGGCCGTCGCTATGATGCGGGTCTTGAACGATATCATCCAGGAGTCGGTCCAGAACCTGAGCCGAACCATGGTCCTTCGAGAAGGTGAGCATCTTCCCCGGAGTGTCTTTGCTATCCCCAGCTAATCACCAACTCAATAGACTCAGAGAGATCAACATATACGCAAAAAGTCGATTTCGCCAAACTGCGCTCCGAACTCCTAAACGCAGACTCCACCGAGGCCCAGCTGACTCGCTCCTCGCACGAGAAAATCGCAGCGGACCTCGCGAAGCTCAACTCACGACTGCGCGACGAAATCGGCCGCACACAGGCCTCGGTTCGGCTAGATCTCAACCTGGAGAAGGGACGCATCCGCGAAGAAGCCAATAGCCAGGAGATGCGAATTAAGGAGACGGAGACTCGCATTGAACAGGAGGTGGCTGGCTTGCGGGAGCGCGTGGAGGCGGTCAAGTTCTCGACGTTGCAATGGCTGATGGGTGTTTGCACTGGTACCGCGGCCCTGATTCTTGGTGCCTGGCGGATATTTATGTGATAAACCTGGGTTGGGAATTGGCTTGCATTGATCTGGAGTGTTTTTTTTTTTTTTTTTTGGATCTTGATACACAGCGAGACCCTCCGGTCAAACCTTTTCCTTTGTATAGATACTTACTATGTACACCACTCTCCTCGTCTAGTTAACAGTAGAGGCAATTCCAGGTTTTTCTGGCTTGAGTTATCGCGCTCAGATCGTAGCGTAACAACTAAGTGTTTTGCCTAAATGTCAAAGGTCGACTCCGCGGGGAAGCGAACTGATAACTAAATCATTTAGTTCATGCTTATCAGGGGTAACGTTGCACTCGGTTGGGCTGGGGAAGCGCCGAGGCTCCAATAAACAATAATGGCCATTGCTCCTCCCCTATCGTAGTCAAATTCCTGATTTACCCCTAGATTTATTTAGGGTCCGTCTTGGCCCTCGCCTTAACAACAATTAAGATTTTTCGGTTCCAGATCCAGGGTGGTGCACACAGCCTCTGAGCCAGGATCAACAAAGGTGGAATAAACACGCCAGGATGATGCTCCGGGCCGTTTCATGGACCTGTTTCCTTCTGGGACATGTTCCGCTCGTGGTTTCAAATCCATCAGGCTTGCAGGAAGTGTTCGAGGTGTATCAGCCGGTGCCATTCGCGCCCGAAAGCAACAATGACTGCGACGTGCAAGTTTTGCTCATGGACCATGTGTTTGGGGCAAGCTATGGCCAGCCGTTTGTCGGTCAGTCATCCTGCTACTAAGAATTGTTGTTCATCAGACTCATTCTTCCTCCACCAGGCAATTATACTCCGCCAAAGTGCAATTTCGACACCGTTCGCATTAACTTCACTGTTGAATCCCGAGGGAGACAGTATGATCGCCTCGCTCTGATGTATCTGGGCGATTACGAGGTCTTCCGAACTTCAACGGCGGAGCCAACAAGTACCGGAATTACCTGGACCTACGTCAAAGAAATGTCGCAGTACAATTCCCTCTGGCAGTCGCCCCAGAAGGTGATTTTTGACCTGGGTAATGAGATCACCGATGTGTATACCGGCTACTACAACGCCACCTTGACTGCTCATTTCTCTCATACCGGAAATGCAAAGACTGCGGACATGATCTTGCCCATTTCGGCCAGGAAGTCGGCATCCGATTCGTCGAGTGATTTTCAATTGCCCACTGACAACGCCACGGTCCAGTATAAGATCCCAGCCGAGGCATCGCGCGCTGTTGTATCCATCTCGGCATGCGGGCAATCCGCGGAAGAGTTCTGGTGGGCCAATGTTTTCTCCCAGGACACCTGGGACTTCAACAGTACCATTGGCGAGCTGTACGGATATTCCCCTTTCCGGGAAGTTCAGCTGTACATTGATGGGATGTTGGCTGGTGTGGTCTGGCCATTCCCCGTTATCTTCACTGGAGGCGTGGCCCCGGGATTCTGGCGACCGATTGTTGGCATTGATGCCTTTGACCTTCGGCAACCCGAAATTGACATCTCTCCGTTCCTGCCACTCGTTCAGGACGGCCAGGAGCATTCGTTTGAGATTAGAGTTACCGGGCTGAACATCAGCGCGGATGGCACGGCGACATTTGCTGACACCGTTGGATCGTATTGGGTCGTCACGGGTAATATCTTCTTGTACCTTGATGGGACTTCATCTCGCGTGGTTCATGGACACAGCCCTCCCACCATCGAAGCGCCAGCGCCAAAGTTCTCCGTCATGCGGCATCTTGTTCAGAACCAAACCGGATTCAACGAAACGTTGTCGTACTCGGTGATTGCAGAGCGCACGTTCAAGGCAACCTCATCCCAGTTCTCGTGGTCCCAGAAACTGTCGTATTCCAATCACGGATATCTCAATCAGCAAGGACTCAGCCAAGTCAACGACCAGCACACCTGGGGTGATAACGCCATCAGCGAGGTTGGAGAAAAGGGACGCTCGAGCAGGACCTCGTTCGAGTATCCCCTGCTGGTGAACAACACCTATGCTCTGACCGCGAACAGCATGACGATCGACGCCTGGATGAAGCGAGGACTGGACATCGACGCAGATGAGGGACTGGGCATATCCACGTACACCTTAACCTCGGGCCCGGTACGTCTTCACACCAGACAAGCAGGCTCGGCGCACTATCAATCGGTGGACAACCAGAACTCGACGTCGTCGGGTGAAACGATCGATGAGTTTGAGGGCACTGCGGATGGTCAGGCATATAAGCGGTCCGTACGGGCGATCAATGGGACTGTGGTGGCTGATACCAATCCTGGAAATGGGGCGTCAGTGTCTTCTCATACTCCAAATGTTGGGGCTCTCAATGGGTTGGGAAGAGACAGCGTGAGAAGTATGCTGGGCAGAGGACCAGGCAGACTGTAAATAAATACGATTTTATGGCAGCTGAAGACAAACAGATCAGGGTAAGGTATAAGAGTACTTTGCCGTTTGAGAAAATGTTTCCTTCCCCGGTAATCTGCCTGTCTCTCTCTCTCTTCCTCTTCCTCTTCCCCTTCTTCTTCTTCCTCTTCCTCTTCCTCTTCCTCTTCTTCCTCTTCCTCTTCCTCTTCCTTCTCTCTCTCCTACCATCCACCATCCCATCTCCTGACATTACTCCAGGCTTTCTTCCAAGTTTGTTTGCCTGTGTTCTCCTTCCTCTCTTCTTCTTTTCTTCTCATCCACCATCCGTCTTTCTACACCTTCCTCTCTCTTCTTCTTTATCTTCTTCGTCTGTTCTCGCCAACCACCTGTTCCCCCCTCCCCCAGCTCTCTCTCGTCATCAACAACCTGTCTCAATCTCCTTCTCAACCTCTGGTCTCACCACGGCCACGAGATGTCTGAAAGTGAGAAGAAAGTCCAGGTAGAAGCATCCTCTCAGGCAACCGGTGAGCAGTCTCCCAAAGCAAAGAAATTCAAGGCTGTTCATCGCCCGACTTCTGAGAGTAGCAGCTTCTGGGAGAAACATGACGGCAAGTTAGTTACTAGCCTCAAGAAGTGAGTCTTTCTTTAAGGCCCTTACTAGACAACTTGCTCACAATAAATTCAAAGGTATTTTGACTCGGGAGAGTATTCAGATATAAAGATCTGCTCAACGGAGAGGGAGTTCAAGGTCCACAAGTTGGTGGTTTGCGGACAGTCCGAGTACTTCGCGCGGGCTTTTAACGGGAACGGGAACTGGGTTGTAAGTGGCTCAAATGCGGCCTCTGTGCGTAATACTGATCTGAAAAAATTCTAGGAAAAGGAGGAAAAGGCCATTTATCTCAAGGAGGATCACCCTCGTGCTGTGCTCGCGATGATCTTTTTCTTTTACGGCTTTGACTGGTCCTCGCCCAGTTTCGACCGCGGCGACCTTTCCTACCCAGTACTTTTGGTAATGCTGTACCAGCTTGCAGACAAGTACGCCATTCCTTTATTGAAGAAGCAATCGAAAAACTTCTTCGAAAAACACATCAAGGTCATCTGGATTGGATCAGACTTTCTTCTTGCCATTGCTGAGGCATATCAACGTACTATCAAATCGGACCGAGCACTGCGAGGCCCCATCGTGAAGACCTGCCTTGAGCATCTCAAAGTTCTTAAACAAAAGGAGGATTTTAAAAAGATACTTGAAGAAGTCGACGGCTTTGCAGCTGACCTTGTGCTAGAGTTTGGTCAACTCAATGGTTCATTCAAGCTATACTGAAAGGGAAAGCCGAACCTTGGTTGAGCAGGGTTGCAAGAAACCATGAGGAGTTGCGGGCGAAGGATTTTTCACACACTACGAGAGTTTCTCTATCAGTCACATGTGTCCTATCTATCCCATGTTCCCTCGGACAGTGTGCATGGGGGGGAGATGGTAGGTACCAGCACTGGGTTTGCAATGGTACTGGATTGAATAGGCGGTGATGGAATTCTCATAGAAAGCTAACAGATTTTGACGAAAGAAGCCGCAGATTGTGATCATTGTCTTGCGCTTTAACTACAAGTATCAATCTCAGGGCTTGGCCATAAACCCCGGAATCATCACGCTGCTTGTTGAAAGCTGCCGGGTGATGCTCAAGACCATCCACGCACTCCGTTCCAAAAACCCGCACCGTTCTTGTGACAGTCCTGGGTCAATAATCAGCAATATTTTCTCAGTCGGATCAAGAAAAGCGGACATTTTTGCATGAATTGCCATTCCTGCCGCGGCCGCAATGCTGGATCAATAAATTAGCAATTTTTTGAAGAACTGTTCAAGAATTCGTATGTACCTTCATGCCGCGGTTGTATTAGAGCCGGCATCCGCGCCTACCATCCTCCGCCATGGCCTCCACGGCCTCCGCCTCCTCCATGACCTCCTCCTCCACGACCTCCTCCTCCACGACCTCCTCCTCCACGACCTCCACCTCCACCTCCACCGCGACCTCCGCCGCCACGACCTCCACCGCCGCCACGGCCTCCACCTCCACCACGGCCCCCTCCTCCTCCTCGTCCTCCACCTCCACCCCGGCCTCCGCCACCTGGGCCGCCGTCATGACCGCCAGGTCCCCCATCAGGGAGCCCGCCTTGCTCAATTGCACCCTCGTTAGCTTGGTTCTCGCCCGTGGGGGCTGCAATAGCCAGGGCCGCGAAGAGGAGGGCTAGAAGTGTCCAGGGACGCATTTTGATAGGCAATTGTAAGGATGATTTTGAGTATAGAAGTTGGATGGAACTGAAGCCACCGGACGAGAAGAGCGGTCCCTTTATAGATGTAGACCGTAGATATCTTCCCACGGCATAGCATCGTCTTGCTCTGTGAAACAGCTCCGGGTGATACAACAGCTTGTGTTGACCGAGTCGCAGGAGTTTGCCCTATTGCGTAGCGAAGTCTCAGCACATCAAAAAGTGACATACTAAGATCAGAGCAGAATTGAGTGTCGGTCAGTCTGAATCTATTTTGTGCTACATACCCTGAACAGCTAAGCGAGGCGAGTCCGATGGGAAGATACATCGAGCAAACACGGCCTCAACCAAGTTGATGACTGTGTTTCCTGCAGTCAGCACGGAGGTAGTAAAACAGCTGAAATCTGGAGCGTCACAGCATCAGCCATCGAGTCGTAAGTTTCAACTGTGTACCCAAGGTATATCCACCGAGTCGAGTGCACCCAGACCTTCAGCTGGAAACACCAGATCCTACATGGCTCGTGCATCTCGGCAACCCGCAGCTTGTCCGAGCCTAGAACAATATCGGCTTTTTCTTAACGGTTCAGCCAGCCAAGATTGGTCTACATACTTGCTTGCAAGATCCTTTGTACAACATATCCCCGCGCAGGTCGGGACACATATGGATCTGACTCGCGTCTTGCTGGGATGAGGTACTTAGTGCAGACCGTGAGCTCACTCGAGTTAGCCGAACATGTGAAATAGCAAAGCCTTGATTGATCCGTGCAACTCAGGCTGGCAAACAGGACACAGAAGAGCTTTCTGCTTATTGACAGACAAACAATTAGATCGCACCGTCCCCCAAACTCCTACGTGTGCGTTTACCTCGCAGAGAGAGAAGGAACAGTCAGAGATTCTTTCTATTATTTTCAACTAGATGTCATAAACTCCACATGCAGACGCTATCACAAAGCCGGTTCAAGAATCCGGGTATTTTTCTCGGTTGCACCTAAAGCTGGAAGAGCTCCTTGATGAGCTGCATGGTGTGGTCGGGGTCCTCGACCGCATGGCCGATTGTACGCGGGTCCTCGTAGATCTCGTTGTCGTTCCCACCGGGGAAGCACTTGTCGCCGAAGAAGTGGATTTGCGTATACTCGGCGCCGGAGATGTTCTTCTCCGCTTCGACGTGCTGCAGGCAGAATGTCTTGTCCCAGCCTGTTGGGAAGACGTCGAAGGAGATTTGGCCGCCAATAGAGAAACTATTTTGGCGGGTCCTGTTAGGACCATAGGTAGAAAGGAAAGGTTGGGAATGTAACTTACGTGAGCCCCCAGTCGGGGAACTCCTTCTTCAGTGCTGCCACCATGTCTCGGCGGATATGGTGGATCGCATCATACCTGAATGAACTGTCAGTCTCCAGGAACAGAACGAAGTACGGCCACGAACGCTTGAAACTCATCCCGCTCCTCCACGCTGGCATTACGGCCAATGGGGCTGACGTTGATCATGCCATTCCGGAACTCCACAAAGGTACCACGCTTCTTGGGCAGCTTGGTGCTGGCAATATACTTGAGGCAAAAGTCCGCCAGATCCTGGTATTTCTCCTCGCCGAGCCACTCAATGAAGCTGGTGCTGGCCAGTGGCTTGCCCTGACGGAAGGCCATCAGGCCGTTCTCCGGGAAACAAAAGTCGAAGAGGGTGGTGACATCGATTGCGCTTGTTCCTAGTTGTTCCTGCTGCTTGACCAGATTGGAGCCACCGACCTGGGGTGATTTTAGCTAAGCTGCTAGTTCACGATGAGGGAGGAAACTGACGTATCCAATGGCGCACTTGTGCCGCAGATTTGAGAGCAGCGCGAGCATCTCCGGGGTGGCAGACTGTAAAAATTCAATGTCAGTCGCATTCTGTTGACTGGGAAGACCAAGCACATACCCGCCGAGCCTTGGTGAGGGTCTCGTCGACATCGAAGAGGCAGATCACACCCTTCATGGGGCGCTTCTCCAGCGGAGGATAGATACTGGCAGCTTCAGTCATGGTGGGAAGGTAATGGCAATAATAACAATGTGAGAAAAGAAAAGCAGCAGTGGGGGAGAAGATAAATATAGAAGACGAGGGGTGGCCGCAAGCGGTGAGCAAAAGACGGCCCGAAGTGGATCTGGCCAAAACGGCCGAGTAAGTTAGTCAGTTAGTAGGGTTGACTAGTGAATGGTATCGACAAGTAAACAATCCAGGCTAAATAATTATAAACTGTCGGTGACCATCTCTTCATCGATAAAAGAATTAACTGACTACTACGGGTGTGTTGGTTCGGTGAGTGACTGGGAGGCTGTTATCGATAAGAAGTATATACCTCTGTTCATGTGCGCAAGGCATCTCTAACTACACTATTGAACTAAATAATATGGCCAATCAATGATCCGAGGATCCATCGGCCAGTTTCTAACGCCTCATCCCAAAAAACAGCTCCCCCCACGACGACACGACTACCGTCCCAGTGTGGTCTGAAACATCTTCGCCGCCAACTCTTTCAACAGTCGCGCCCGATCGTCCCCCGGTAGGTCCAAGAAAACCTCATAGACACTTTTGCCCTTGGCATCGCGCACAGCCCCGAGACGATTCCCAGCAACGGCACCAGCCACAGCCCCCGGGAGATTGGCCGCAATGAAGCCGATCGCACCGCCACTAACGCCTCCAACAACAGCCCAGAACCGCGACGTGGGACGAGCCCGTCCATCCTCATCACTGGCCATTCCTTCCTCACGCAACATCTCCTCAAACACAGTCCCAAACTGGTCGGTATCGCGCTCCTCGCGCTCGCGCGACCCAAAGCCGAAACTCGACCATGGAAAGCCGCCGGGCGGCACCGCTTCCTCTTCGACTTCCTCCTCGGCCTCGGCGTAGGCACGGGCTTCGTCATACTCGCGCCGGCGGGTTGGGTCCGATAGCGTGTAGTAGGCGTCGTTGATTTCTTGGAACTTGCGTGTCCGCTCCGGGCGCTCGGGCGAGTCGGCGGGGACGCGGTCGGGGTGGGACTTTAGGGATTCTCTGGATGAAAGGTTAGTGCTTTGTCCCGCGGACTGTGAGAAGGACGTGCCTCTTGTATGCGCCGCGGATCTGTTGGTAGGTGGCATCTTGGGCCACGCCCAGAACTTGGTCTAGAATCGGGTTAGAGACGATCGGTGGCGGGGAGCAGGGTTCGTACAGTAATCCGGAGCTTCTGTATAATCGTGATTAGTTTTGCGTACCAGGCAGGAACAGGACCGGGCACTTACTCGACATGGTTGGAAGTGAGAAGAAGGCAGAACAAGACACATGTGGACGTTTAACCAGTGACGTGATGGCAGCCTCAGGCACCAACGGAACCGTGGATCACCCCGTGTCCAAAGTATAGCCCAGCCACCTGATTTATCCTTATTCTCCGTCTCACTCTCCGTTTCAGCTCTCCCGGCACGACTCCTTTTCATCCGTGATGGTCTTGAGCTGTCCAGTCTTCTTCAATTGAACACATTGAGTCATTCCTGGCAATTCCCTCCAGCAGCCATTCCAGCCGATCCCGGTGGAGCAAACGTCCCCATCGGCCTGGACCAGCATTCCATCTACAACGGCTGACCTGCATCTATATCGTTGCCGAAGCATTGCCAGAGACAGACAGGAAAAAAAGATAAAGGGAAAAAATAGAGCATTGTGACACTCTTGATCTCTCACCAGCATCCTGAAAAAACTCCATCCTGAAACAACTCTATCTCCTGACAACATCCCCAACCTCAAAATGGGCTGGTTCGATGGCCGCTCTTCTACAACCCGGTCCAACCGCGCCTCCTCCCCCAAACTCTCCTACGTCCGCCGCAAAGCCTCACCCCAGCGCAGCAAATCCGACTACTCAACTTACCACTCGCGGCACTCTGCCCCCTCACTCTTCAACCTCGGCCGCAGCGGCGGACGCTCCAGTCCCGCCGCATCGATGTTCTCGGCCTTTTCATCCTCCTCGCGCCGAGCCCGGCCGCGCGAGGGCTTCGTGCAGCGCATGATTCATTCCATCAAGCGTCTGCTGCGCGATATCTACCGCTACATGCGCCGGCACCCGATCAAGGTCCTTTTGCTGGTCGTGGTTCCGCTGCTGACGAGTGGTGTTCTGCCGAAGTTGCTTGGGATGGTTGGGCTGAGACTCCCGCCGGGCGTATTGCATGCTTTAGGGGGAAGTGCGGCGAACCCGGGACACGGTGGGATTGGGGGTGGGTTGGGTGGATTGAGTGGATTGGGAGGTGCGGGTGGCATGGGTGGGAAGGGCTTGTCCGAGCTGGTTGGTCTGGCGAAGATGTTTGTTTAAATGGTGGTGCCTTGGATCACTTGGTCCTGTCGTTGTCGAGAGACCAGCCGATTCAACTCATAACGACCGTAATGATGTCTTGTTCCGCTCTTGAAACTGGCAGTGTTGGGCGGCCGACGGTGGTACTATAACGATGATAGTTCGACCTATTATTATTATTGGAATCTTTTTCTTGTTACCGCTCCCAATCAAGGACTGTAAATCTCTCTCTCAAACTCCCTGCCCCCTACCCATTTCGTCTCCCCTGTCAATCTATCCAAGCTAACAACCATCCACTCTCCAAATCCAGCCCGTAATGGAATGGAATTCCCTACCATTTCCCCAACAACTGTCAACAGGGAGCAAACATGGAACAAACTTTACTTCTATACTGTTGACTACGAGGAGGAGGGGCTCTTTAAACCAATCAATTCCCTTTCCGTAGCTTGCCATTCGCATTTAGAACGATGAGATCAGTATCCTAACTACCAATCAACTCAGGCATCACCCGATCTTTCTTCCTTGGAGTCGATACCAAAAGCTTGCTCCCCGTCAAAGATCAACGCAACTTCTTCCAGACTGTGACCCTTAGTCTCCGGGAACCAAAAGTAAACAAGGACAATTTCCACAGCAATCACACAACAATAAACAATATAATATCTCCAGCTGATCGCACCCATTGCAACAGGATTTGCATATCCATTAAAGATCAGAACACAAGTGGATGCAATCTGCATGATGTTCGTGCCCTTGGCTCGAAGATGAGTAGGCAGTACCTCGGTAACATAGACCCAAGGCGGACCATTGAGACCTGCGTTATAGAAGAATTGGTACATAAAGATCATGACGACAACTCCAGTTCCGAGGGAACTGTCGTGGAAGCCCCGTTCCTGGTTGATGGCCGAGAGAATTGTCCAGATCACGTAGCAGGTCAGCATTCCCACCGTGGAGAAGAGGAACAGCCTTCGGCGACCAGCCACTTCCATCAGGGAGGCCAGTGCAAGCGACACTCCGAGGTTGAACACTGCCAGGCCGCCATTGATGCGCAGCTGCTGCGGGTCCGAGGTGAGGCCGATCGAGTTCAGGATGAGGTGGAGGTAGTAGGCGATCAGACCGTTGCCAGATAGCTGCATCATGCAGGGCACTGCGATGATGATGAACAAGCGATGCATATTGCCGCGTGTGCTGAGAAACTCGCGGTAGCCAGTTTTCGAGCCGGATTTGGCGGCTTGGATTTGCAGGATGATTTCCTTCATCTCGTAGTCTACCAGTGGCGACTCGTCGTCTCCACCGGCGTGGTACTTGACCAGCACCTTCCGGGCGTCTTCATGGCGATCCTTTTGCACAAGGTACCGCGGTGACTCTGGAAGCATGTAAACAAAGACCACCTGGAGCAACGGAAAAGCACCTTGCAGGAGCGAGGGAATCCGCCATGCCCATGATGTGTTCGGCCCCATGAAGTACGTTCCATATGTGACCCAGGCAGCTAACATGGAACCTAGATACCACAAGTTGTTATAGTAGCCCACCAGGACAGAACGATGAGTCGGGAACGCAAGTTCGCTGACCAACATCGGGGATGCCTCCACCGCAATGAGACCTCCAAAGCCAATAATCATGCGGGAAACCAGAAACATGGCGTAGTTCTGTGCGGCACATTGAAGGACTGCCCCGATGACCAGGAGAGCCGATCCGATAAAGATGGGAAACCGTCGACCGGTGTGGTCGCATAGCCACGGGGCAATTGGAAAAGCCAGAATCTGGCCGAAGATCACCCCGTTCGACAGAGAGCCCAGCCGAGTACCGGCTGGGTTGTCGAAAAAGTTCTGCCATTGGCTCATAGACTGAAGACCGTTGAGCATCGATCCATCGTAGCCGTTGGTAGTCGAAGATAGATAGGGAATGATCATTCCCAGGTTGAGCAGAAGGAAATGACGCTGCTTATACCACGGCTTGCCGTTCTTTGGCAGCACGCTTTCAAGGCTCCATTCGCCGGGGCGGCTGTCATCGACATGCTGGACTTCAGCCATTGGCTTGTCGTCTGTCTGGCCCATCGGGATCGGGATGGTTTTGATTGGGGTTGGATAGCAGATGAATGATAGCTGTGCTGATCAGAACTGGGATCGTCGCGGTGCAGGCTCTAAATATATGACATTTTCCACCTCTAAAGGGACACCGACACTCAGAGGATATCCGTGACTCCGCAGGAAGGGGATGTGTTGATGAAGAGGTGCATGTCCCGACCAACGGCATTATGCTTTGTCTCGGGCGGGTTTGCTTTTCGTTACACGAGGCGTCTCGTGGAGAAGCTCATAGCGGGTCAGTGTGTATTCGGCATTTCAGGACCGCTCCAAATCCAGCACACCGTGGCGTATTGGACCGACCGTATTAGTGGCCGGGTAAAAATAATCCATGTTCCCCCGCGACAACCCCAACTTTCCCTCCCGTCTGGGGCAACAGGCAGTGCGTTCTGACCAATCTAGTCAGGTTCCACATTTCCATAGCCTTTGGAGAGATGAAACACTAACTCCAATCAGACCAAGCACTGGCTTAGTTGGGGTTAGCCGTACAATGAATACGAGCCAGTCGAAAAGACGAAACCCCGCGCATTGCCGAAACTCCGCTGGGTACTTAACTCGAGGAAAAGGGTCTCGGTAGGTGCTCATCCTGCGAGTCTCCCAGTCAAGGGGCCCGAAGAATGGAGACTGGCTATTTACCCACCCAATCGGAGACTGCAAACAAAGCGAATCCCCAGAAACGAAAGTATTCCCGCGTGGCAGCGATTTACCCTCGAAAGCGAGCCACTCAAGCCTGCCATACTTGCCGCTTCCGAAGAACGAAATGCGACAATGCTCGACCTTCGTGCGCTTCCTGCGTGAGACTAGGGGCTGAATGTA
Organism: Penicillium psychrofluorescens; assembly: GCF_964197705.1. NCBI lineage: Eukaryota > Fungi > Ascomycota > Eurotiomycetes > Eurotiales > Aspergillaceae > Penicillium > Penicillium psychrofluorescens. Next base: position 5,079,673 of record NC_133439.1, on the reverse strand, counting down.
ATTATCAGGAAAATGATCCCTCAACGTGAGTTGTATAAATCAAGCGATATTGAGTCGTAGTATCCGCGGAGCTTCGGAGGAAGGCTACTAACCGAGACGACAGATTCGATCCTGCGAGTCTCGCCATTCTGAAGCGACTCGATGATCTGGAAGTTCTGATCCAAAGCAAACCACAGGACCCATCTCCTTTGGCTTTCCCCGGGGACTTTCCATCGACATCGCCGTCTAACCCTCTCGGTGATGGCGACTTGAGCTCCGCGGCAACCGGCCAAAGAACTCAGCGGAAACTACCTCTCATCACCATTGAGGCCGCTCTGGAATGGCCTGTCTTTGATGACTACGACTTCAGTCGAAAAGTCCATTTGCTGAATCCCCCCGAAGAAAACATACATCAAGCAGGACTCCCGATCTCGGTTGACGTTGACCTCCACGAAGCCGACAGCCTGCTTAGGAGGTTCTTTGATGATGTGCACATCTTCAATCCCACCCTGGAAGAGGAGGATGTAAGAGAATATGTCAATATTGTTCGTTTGAATGGTATTGGCTGGGACGCCATGTCCTGCCTTCTGGTCACCACTCCCTCTCCATTCGGAGGTGCTCGACTGACTCGGAATAGCTTCTGATTTATGCCCATGGCTCGATTGCAAGACCACTTGTGAAGAACGGACCAGGAGTACCCTCAGCTTTATTCCACCAGTCGAAATCGTTCCTTCAAGCCGAAGCATACTTTTGCGCTGCGCAAAAGCGTATGGGCCCGTTGCTGGGCAGCAGTGGTGTGATAGAAGCACAGTGCTTCTTTCTGGCCGGTGTATATCTCATGACAACATTGCGACCAATCGCGGCATGGAGAATGTTTGTGCAAGCACTGGCCTGCTGCCAGGGGTTCTCCATCCTGCGCCGGAATGATCCTAGCTACGAAGATGAAGGGAATACTAAACAGACGATTTACTGGACTTGCTTCAAATCTGAGCTGTAAGTCTTTCGATTCCCAAGTGAAGAGGCATGCGACTTAACTGCACGGCAGAGAACTCCGGCTGGAGTTGAATGTTTCACAAACAGGTGTTTTGGATCTCAGCTATCCAACCTTATTTCCTTCTCCACCGGACCGACTGAAAACAAAGGACGAAGCCGCCTGGTACTTCTATCTCGCCGAAATTGCTTTACGAAGGCTCAAAAATCGCATTCTGGACACTCTGTACAGACATGACGCCGCATTCAACATTGAATATGCCATCCATGATTTTGAGGAGCAAACAGATGCATGGTAGATAAATCTTTTGCAAAATGGCAGCCTTGGACATTCTTGCTGACTGACTTGTTCGCACTTAGGCTAAGATCTCTACCGGAGACATTATCACTTGACGTGGGCAACCCGGACACAGACCAATACGAGCCCTTCCGATTCATCCTTAGCGGTCATTTTCTCGACTGCCAGGAGACGATGTACTGGCACTTTGTGGTCGAAGGCATACACGGTGTCGTCCGCAGCAGCAACGAGCATTTTATCCAGAAGGGACTGAAAGTATGTGTAGATAGGATCCAGCAGAATCGGTCGGGCTTCTATCACCGGCATCATGGAACATGGTTGATGCTTCGGTCTTGCACACGAAGTGCATTAGTTTTGCTTGCCGCTGTGCGGCGTGTCGAGCTTGCTGGCTTTTTACCACTGGGCTGGGAGGAGGCGGTGCTGGAGGTAACCAGGATGCTAGACTTTTGGAAAAACGAGTCTAGGGATATAGCTGAGATGCTGAATATTGTGCGGACACTGTTGGAGATGGAGGAAGACTCAGCTATTTAGTTTTATCAAAAATGTCTGCATACACAGATTTGAGTGAGCAACTTCTGCTCGAGATACACAGCGTAAAAGTAGAATCACATGAGATATCCCATGTGCTTTATATTTTTGTCCCCGTTAGAGCTACTTATTTAGCACACGATCCACTTCACGGGTGTTCTAAATGGGTGGATATTGTCTGGGCCCAGTCCAAGACCCTTCCTCCCGACATTCCGCGTTGCATGAACGTTGCAGTACTATTTTCTTATCGGACACTACGAGAGAAACACCCACGCTTGCCAGTCTTAAAATAGGATCTTTCAGCCAAATTAACACTGTTTTCAAAATAATTTTCTCAACCTAAAAACTGCTCATCTAACAATGTCAAACTTTGACATTGACGACGTGCTCCCAGAGCTTTCTCTGAATGAGAAAGTTTCCCTGCTTTCAGGTATACCTCCTCATTTCAGCCCATTGCACCACTAATTGTTGCCATAGGTATCGACGGTTGGCATACAGCCGCAATACCACGACTAGGAATCCCGTCAATCCGTACGTCAGACGGACCAAATGGAGTCCGAGGCACTCGCTTCTTCAACGGAGTTCCCGCAGCATGTTTACCCTGCGCCACAGCTTTAGGCGCTTCATTCGACACTGAGCTCATCTTCTCTCTTGGAAAGCTTCTGGGACTGGAATGCAAAGCGAAAGGGGCGCATGTGCTCCTCGGTCCAACTATCAATATCCAACGAAGTCCGCTGGGAGGACGTGGGTTTGAATCCTTTTCGGAAGACCCTGTTCTTTCCGGCTCCTTGGCTGCTGCTTACTGCTTGGGAGTGCAGAGTGAGGATGTCATTCCGACCCCAAAGCACCTTGTGTGCAATGACCAAGAGCATGAGCGTGTGGCTGTGAGCACACTCGTCACTGAGCGAGCACTGCGAGAAATCTATCTACTTCCATTTCAGTTAGCTATTGCTGGTGCCAACCCCGGGGCCCTCATGACATCGTACAATAAGGTCAATGGGTGCCATGCCAGCGAGAATCCGGATTTACTTCAAGATATTGTTCGAAAGGACTGGAATTACAAAGGACTGATAATGAGCGACTGGTCAGTATTTCTACTTTTAGCAAGATATGGCCGCCACTAACCAGGAGCAGGTTTGGGACATATAGTGTGTCGGAGGCTGTGAATGCCGGCTTGGACCTTGAAATGCCAGGTCCATCTCGCTTTCGAGGCCCGGGATTGGTACATGCTGTCACCTCGAACAAAGTCTCTGAGAGGACTATCAACAACCGAGTTCGCGCCGTGCTTGAGATGGTCAAACTAGCAGCCAAGTCAAACATCCCGGAAGACTCGCCCGAAACCCAACGGGATCTTCCTGAAGACAGAAAATTGCTTCGCAGAGCCGCCGCTGAGGCGGTCGTCCTTCTGAAAAACGATGATCAAGTTCTGCCCCTGGACCCGAAGAAAAGAACACTCGTGATGGGGCCCAATGCGAAGATTGCAGTCTACTGTGGTGGAGGCTCGGCGGCTCTCCCGGCGTACTATGCGGTGACACCGTTGGAGGGGATCACAGAATGCTGCACTGTAGGTGTTGATTTCACGCAGGGAGTGTGCGGCCATAAAGAGCTGCCACTTCTGGGACAACAGTTAAAGACCAAGGACGGCCGCCCTGGTTACATATTTCGAGTGTTCACCGAGCCTTCCAGCAACAAGGACCGACAAGCAGTCGACGAGTTGCATATGACCAATAGCTCTGTGTTTTTGATGGACTACAAGCATCCGAAGGTTCACTCAGACGTTTATTACATCACCATGGAGGGTATATTTGAGCCCACGGAGAGCGGCATCTATGATTTTGGCCTCTCAGTAGCCGGCACCGGAGAACTCTTCATTGATGAGGAGCTTATAATCGACAACAAGACCAAGCAGCGGCAGGGCACATCTTTTTTTGGGATTGGGACTCCAGAGGAGCGCGGCTCCAGATATCTCGAAGCTAATCAGCGATACAAAGTCTTTGTTGATTTCGGCACTGCCCCGACTTCCAACATGAAGTTGCACGGAGTGGTCTCATTTGGACCGGGAGGATTGCGAGTGGGAGCATGTCGCCAGATGGACACCGAACGTGCCATTCAAGAGGCCGTTGACCTTGCAAAGACGGTTGATCAGGTAGTGATGGTTGCCGGACTGAGTGGTGAATGGGAGAGCGAAGGATTTGACCGACCACACATGGATCTCCCACCAATGTCCGATCAACTGATTGATAGGGTTCTTGCCGTCCAGCCAAACGCAGTGGTGGTGGTGCAAAGTGGTACACCCGTGGCAATGCCATGGGCTCGACGCACGAAAGCTTTGCTGCACGCTTGGTACGGCGGGAATGAAGTCGGAAATGGCATCGCGGATGTCATCTTTGGGAACGTGAATCCAGTCAGTACCTACTAGATCGTGCCTTGAGCTGTGACTGACATGGCGTTCCAGTCCGGAAAACTACCGGTCACTTTCCCAGAGTGCATCGAGCAGAATCCCGCGTACTTGACGTATCGCTCTGAACGGGGAAGGGTGCTATACGGCGAGGACATCTACGTCGGCTACCGTTATTACGAAAAGACTAAAGTGCAGCCCCTCTTCCCATTTGGATACGGCCTGTCCTATACGTCCTTCCGTCTCTCGGGACTTTCCGCCTCCCAGCCCTTGGAGAAACTCAACAGAATCAAGGAGGAAGTCATCGAGGTGTCAGTTTCAGTAGAAAACACTGGGTCCTGCAGTGGTGCAGAGGTCGTTCAGGTATATGTTTCTCCGCCTTCAACTTCCAGTGTTGGGCGTCCTGTGAGAGAGCTCAAGGGCTTCAAGAAAGTTACACTGCAGCCTGGTGCGACGCAGGAGATTCTGATAGCCATTCCCCTCGGTCTGGCGACAAGTTTCTGGGACGAGAGCCTTTCGGCTTGGCTCAGTGAGGCTGGTGAATATACAGTCACCGTGGTCGGAACTGGGAAGGACAACTCTCTCTCGGCTGGGTTGGACATTGCTCACACAAGGGAATGGAGTGGCTTGCTTGGACCTGCGATCCAGAGCCCGTCTTTGCAAGTTAACGGCACTCACAAGGAGGATGTCAAATGTGTCTAAGCAGTTAGAACGGTAGAACTTCGGAGGGATTGCATTTGGAGCAGTCTATATAGTGTCAATAATCTCAAAGAAGTACATAGATCAGGCTGTTTTGGTCTCTACTGGGTATCCTATCCTCACGGCTTCTCAACAGATTGAGATTCTAAAGAACTTTTCCCCCAATGCAGACAAGCAATAATCACACTGTCCCCGTCCGACATATACTGCCTATTTTTACAGACATCTCTTCCTCTAGACTACAATCACGACCGCTGAGCACGCTTCTTCGCCCTTCTCCGACTCGACCCGCCGTTCTTAGTGCCAGTAGATGTGCTGACTTCCTCATTCGCCGCCTCTTCGGCCTCCTCAACCTCCTCTTCCTCGACACCTTCGTCTGCAGTGCCCATCACACGGCCAACGGTCTTGCGGAAGCACCAGAGAGGAAGCTGGAACAACACCGTATCGCGAATACGGGGCCGCTGGATCTCGCTGACATCCAGCAAAAACTCCCCTTTCTCACCATCCTCGTTCTCCTCCTCCAAAAACACGTTGCCAATGGAATCCACGATCAGCACTTTGCCGTTCTCAGCGACGACGCGCTTGCGTTCTCCCGTGGTGGTGCCCGGTGCCGACTCAGTCGTAGGCGTGGACGTGCCCGAGCCACGACCGCCCGACTTGCCGCCCTTCTTGTTTTCCTTGCGGTTTTCCTTGTCCATCATGCGCTTCTGGCGGCGGTTCATGGCCACAGCCCCGGCATCACCGGCATCAGGCGCGGGGGCAGGAGCAGTGGCATCCACCGAGTCGATACCGGGGATACCCCGAACGCCCAGCTCATCACCCCACGCGGCGCGGCGCGCTTGGCGAATGTACCGATCCACAAACTCGCGCTGCCGCTTCCACCCCAGCACGAGGGCGGCGTAGTGCGCCGCACCACCAAACACCACAAACAGACCCGTCAGCACCGACGCCAGGCCAGGACGGAAGCGCTCGTAGTAATAGCCAGTCCCCTTCCAGCGTGGGAAGCCATTCTTCAGGAAATGGTCGTAGCGCTCGCGGCCGGGGCCGCGCAGGATGTTGGCGATGAGATTGAGGCGCTTGGAGCGGATGTCGGCATCCTTCATGACGGCATCGATCTGGCGCTTGGAGGGGCCGGTGGAGACGTTCACGCCCTGCTTCGATTTGGCTTTGCTCTTGTCCTTGGAGTAGTTGGCGATGAAGTTGCGCTTGGCCTTGTCCGGGTGGATGAGACGCGATTTCTTGCGGTAGGCCTTGGTGATTTGTTCCTGGTTGGCATTGGAACGGATCTCGAGGAAGTCTAAAACGGGTTAGGGGATGAGAGCACAGAAATGAGAGGCATTGGTCTACCGTAGAAGGTCACGTTGAGTCCTTCGGCCGTGGTGAGCTCATCGTGGAGACGGAAGATCTCGTAGTCTGCATCAATCCGTTAGTTCATTGTTGACCCGAGAGAAGGGAGAGAGACGGACCCTCCTTGGACCAGGCAGCGACGAGCCCGACCAGAGCGAAGCACAGAGTCCAGGCGAAGAGCTTCATGTTTGGAGACCGCGACAGGGAAGAGTAAGTCGGAAGGCAAGTCAGTGACTGGTCAAAAAAAGAAAAGCGGTCGGGCTGATCCACCACTCAACGTGGCCCAATCGAGATGCCATTGAGCCTGCCCGGACAAGAATACATAAAGGGTCAGGGATCTTTTTCTGCTTTATTTCTATTGTTGATTTTCTTCTCCTCCGACGTGCTCTTGCCATCCTATGTAGTCATGTCCGCAAGCAGCGACTCGCCCAGAGCGGAAAACCCAAGACAAACAAAAGGGGCCGTGCTGTGCTGAGCTGAGGCACTGACTAAAAAAAGGCGGCCGTGAAAGGGGGAAAAAACACCTTCATCCGTTCTCTCCGTCTCTCATTCTTCACCCTCTCGTCTCTCCCCCACACATCTTCATCATGGCCATCACAATTCCAATCGACGCCATCACTTCGCGTTTTGGCGATCGCTTCAACAACCTCCGCAGCCAGTCCATGAGCACTCGCTTCGCCAACCTGCGTCCCGTCTCCGAGTTCCTCGACCTCAAGCGTCTGTCCAAGCCGGCCAATTTCGGTGAGGTCCAGAGCCGGGTCAATTACAACCTGTCCTACTTCTCCAGCAACTATGCCGTCGTTTTTGTTATGCTCAGCATCTACAGCTTGCTGACCAACCCGCTCTTGCTGTTCGTCATCATCTTCGTCACGGCTGGTCTCTACGGCATCGGGAAACTCGGTGGTCGCGACCTCGACCTGGGCTTCTCCCGCTTCAGCACGTCCCAGCTCTACACGGGTCTCTTGATTGTGGGCGTGCCCCTGGGCATCTGGGCCTCGCCCATCGCCACGGTCCTGTGGCTGATCGGGGCGTCGGGCGTGACCGTTTTCGGCCACGCAGCCCTCATGGATAAACCAATCGAGAATGCTTTTTCCGAGGAGGCGGTCTAGGTGGTCGGCCGCGAACTCCTTCTGATATGCCCCGATGGGGAAGACCACCAGGGGCACGAATGGGGAGACACAACAGGGGACGAGCGGCGCAGTGGGATAGTATGGCGCGGGTGGAAGAGCTGGAGAGCGATGGAGAAGAGATTGGCGAGGCGGAGTATCAGCGGGAGTTGGTGCGCAGTGGCCGGGTGCCGTACATGCGACAGCTGGAGTATGGGGGTCGGGGAGCACGGCGGCGGCTGGCCGACCACGATGAAATGAATGACGAAACCGAATCCGTGGTCAACGGGGCCGACTATGACTTGTATGATCACGGAGACAGCACGGTGTCCTACGCGGTCCAACTCGCAATGCGGGACAAGGAGGACCAACTGGTGGAGAAGGCGCTGGAGCGGATCCGCCATGCGCAAATGATGGGGAAGAAGAATGTCAAGCTGTCGCAACGGGAGTTGGACGCTCTGGAACGCAAGCGTCTACAGACGGACGGGACTCGACGCCCCAAGAGTTCGAAGAATCCCGCCCTTCCAGCGGCGAGACGACCGAGTTCCCGTCGCAACACAGTGGTAGCTCCGCCTGAGCAGCCGCCCGGCTATCCACCCTTTGCGCCTGATGCCCAGGGGATGTGGCCGTGGGGAGCAGGCGCCGCGCATGGCCGGCCGACGAGCTCATCTTCTGCTCCGCGACCACGGACCCCAACGACGCATTCTCTTCGCCCCCAGCAATCCAACTCGCCGCTCCGACCTACATACCCACCATATCCTCCCAACGGCCGTACGCAGTCAATGCCGCAACATTCAATGTATGCACGGCCACTACCAGACGATCCCCAATGGGCTCCGCCGTACTTCAATCCCGCGTCGATGAACCCATACGCCGCCGACGTGCCCCAATACCCGCCATCGATCCCTCCCGACCTTCGAGTTGGACCACAGAATCGGACGAGCTACCCTCCTGAATATCAACCTCGTCATCGAGCTTCCCTGGAGGGCCGTCAGTCCCGGGGAGCGCGACCAGCCCCATCGGAGACCGAGTCGGAGGAGTCCAGCAGTGAAGAGGAGGAAGAGGAGACCCCTAGCAGTGATGAGGAGGAAGACGAAGAAGATGAAGAGGATGAAGTGCAGATCGTCAAGGTGGTTGAGCGCCGAGGTCCGTCGGGCTTTCAGCGGCCTGTCCCTGGCAGCCGACGAGGACGACGGGCCGGTCGTTGAGGGGAGAGTGTCTCTCGCAGGGTTGCCCCTTTTGAAGGGGTTTCAAAATCATTTGTTTTTGTTTAGTTCTTACCGCGCAAGGGCGTTTCTTGAATAGACGGGGCTCTAGGGATAGAGCCAAGCATGGATATAGTAGTACAGTAATTCAGCATTTATTATCCCAATCAGGCAGTAATACAAGACCCAGCCAGAAACCCACCCACGATGTCCTGAGTAATGCCTACCCATAAAAAAAAATATGAACACAAATCGCAACACGGCTCTGCGTGGGGCGTTGGCTGTGCTGTCTGGAGCCGGGGATCCGGTCTGAAAACTTGGCCGATGACGTCGCCTCCTGGATTCCACGTTCTCGTCCACCCTTACCTCTTCTTTCTTTTCTCTCCTCACAGGATATCCCTTCATATCCCCTGGTGATTCTCCTCCTCTTCGCCTCGCAGTCGCTCTCCCTCTCCCGCGCGAAATTTATCCGACCCTTTTTGGATTTTTCGCCATCCGAACGCCACCCGCACCCTGCGTTGTTTGGCGGTTGAGCCTTTCTTCTCGGGCGATCCTTTTAGCGCTGGAGAGTCGGCCTTGGTGATACCAGTTCAAGTCATTCGTGTATACACATTGTCCTCGCTGACCCGTCTACGGATTACGATCTGGTCGACTTGCCACTGCTCCCCTGTCATTTAGCCTGCGCGAGCATTGGGCTTCCTGGTCCATTAATTTGCGTCTACATCACTTATTCCCCTGCGCACGTGTCGCGCAATTGTCAGTCCCTGACCTGAGCATTGAAATTATCTCGCCACGCGTCACATCCACCTGTCATCGCAAAGATGTGGATTATCTCGTTCTGGGTCTTCCCGGTCGTCTCGGCCTGCGTGTGGGTTGGTAAGGCTACCCTAGCATCCGCGCACTAGATTCCGATGATCTAATCTTTTTGGTGTTCTTTAGCCATGTTGATTGCCATGCTTGCTGTCTGGGCGAGGGAAGGCAAGCCGCATTACAGTTTTGAGGATAAAGCACAGACGATTGCGTATGCACTTCCCTCACTTGCCTATTTGAAGAGACTCCATCAAGCTAACGGAACGATTAGATACATTTCGGACATAGGCGCGTCGGGACTAAAGCCCCTGTTTATTGCTGGCAGCGCGGTCACCGTGGTGTTTCTGGACCTGTCGTTCCTGGCGGAGCGTTGGCTTCGACATGCAGGCCAGCTGGTTCCTAACAAGGGCATCTTCGATAAGGCTTGCGCGATTGCCTCCCTCATCTTTGCCCTCGCTGGCGCGTTGGGTCTGATTCTGCTGTCGATCTTTGACACCGCCCAATACCCGCGTCGGCATGATGGCTTCCTGATTATGTTCATGTGAGTATTGCGATCGCATGAGGGCGACTGCAACTAACCGTCTTTTCAGTGGTGGATATCTCATCAGCGCCATCTTGATTTGCGCCGAGTACCTGCGGCTAGGCATCTTCTACCGCTCGCAGCACAAGGTTCTGATGGCAAGTTTCGTGATCAAGCTTTCCTTTGTGATTATCGAGCTTGCTCTCGCTATCGCATTTGGACTGTGCATGCGCAGCAGCAACAAGGCGAGGAAGAACCCTGCCGCGATCATCGAATGGGGTATGTTTTATTCAAATCATACATCTCGTGGATCTCCCTCTAACCATTCTTAGTGATCGCCTTCGTCTTCACCGGCTACATCCTGTCCTTCGTTCTTGACCTGCTCCCCTCCGTCCGCACCCGCCGTCATCTACCCCAGGGCGAAAAGCGTATGGAGATGGCGCACGAGGGCCCCAACGCACCCCACCAGGGCACTTCTATTGAAGAGCCGCTGACCACGGACTCTACGGGCCCGAACCCGACCAATGCCTACCGAGGCGCCCACTTTTAATTGTCTGATCTTGTCTAGTCACTGGATGTATATGTAATCATGATTGTTAATGTTTTGTTTTTCTGGTTGTGGTCATTTTGATACCTGTTCGCCAATCTGGTTCTTGCATGGAATGTATTAGAAGGTGGTTGGCATCGTGATATATACATTAGAAGAAAGGGTGTCGGTCTGTCCGTGAAAAAATGCTTCTCTCTTCCCATCCATAAGCACTCGCTCCCGTGATGCACTTGCCAGGCCATATGTATCGTATCTGTACAAAAAGAAGAAGAAAAGAACGGCTCAGCGGCTACATCCCACCGAAGATGAGCTTGCGCCGAATCCGCTTCTGCATGTTAGCATCAATCCCTATGCTCGCAAGATAGCGTTGCACGCCCCCATATCGCCGGTCGAGGTATAGCGTCGTCGCTTCGACAAAGCCAGGCGGACAGCGCGTGTACTCTTCATCGAGACCCAGGGCGCGGATCTCACGAATGCGCTCATCGAACTCAGAGACCAGCTCGGGCTCCGACCGGGTATAGTCGTCCGCGATAGCAGCGGGGGAAACGGTTTCCCCGACAAGGAGCAGCATCAGCAGCACGACCAGCCCCGTGCGGTCCTTGCCCTGCGTGCAGTGCACGAGAACCGGGTACGTCTGCTCAGACGCGAGGAGCTCGAATACACTTCGCAGCTCGGCGGTGCTGGCTTCGAGCGTGTCCTGGGCTAGGCCCGTCAGACCGCGCGGCCGCATGACTTGCTCGCCGACGAGCTTGATAGCCATGTCGCGGTAGCCCGTTGTTGCTAGGGTGATGACTTTTCTGTGAGATGTGAGCTATTCTACCCCTAGTATTGTCTGATAGATAGATAGGAGGGGGAAAGGCACGAAGGAAGGGAGAGAGGGAGTACAAACATGTAATTGTACCAATCCAGCTTCCACAACAGAGCCCGCTCGAATCCCTTGCCTGTCAGGCTGATTAGAGCGCGCTGACACCCAGGAACGAGCAGAAGATGTTCCCGGGCATCCACAGGGCTCTGGGGTTGCGGCGCTGATAGCTCTCCCGAGCTGCTCGGCTCATTCTCCGAGCGGCGTTTGCGAGTCGCCATTTCATGCTCGGTTCTTGGGTCGTTTAGTCTACATGTTGACTCGCCTGGGAGAGGTCTACTTACTTTGAGCGTAGATCAATCACGGTCGAGATATGCAGTTCATCTGCGAGGCGGCGTTTATCTCGTTCGGAGGCCTCGTCAAGCTATAGCCGACAGACAAACAGATACATCAATGCCATTTCTTGGAAGATCAATCAGAAGAGGAAAAATACCCTGGCGCTGCGGAAGAGAATGCCCTCGTTCAGTATTCTGCAGGTCGTCAGTTGGGTTGTCAATTAATACGGGGTAGGGAAGGTAACGGACTGCTTCCCGATGAACTCATTAACCGAGCGGCCGACGTCGCGGAAGTTAATGATATTGTCGAACGGCCGGCCGGGGGAGGCGAGGTCGATACTGGACTGGCGGGTCATGATGGAAAGAAGGTATTCGGTATGTACAATTGGATTGCAGAGGGGAGTTCCGAAAGAAAAAGAAAGAAAGGGGGAGGTGAATTGGTCTAGATTCCTTGATTGTCAGATTGACAGTTCGCTGGGTGGATTTCCCGGAAAAAGGAATGGCGGTGGACAGACTGGCGTTGGGCACAACCACCACCACCATCATCGCCTTGTTTCTAGCCTAAAGGAATTTAAGTGGGAACGACTGCCGCGGATCAGTTTATCATTGACTATAACCAGCTCTCTTATACTTCCACTCACGCATACTGGCTACGATTGTACTTCCACCGGGGCTGCAAATACGACCAATCACGACTAAACTCGAATCCGGTTCGATAAACCCCGTATGCCGTGAGCTGCACCTGATCCAAGCTGGCGTGCTGATCAGTCAACGCCCACATGCTCAGGGCGAGGGTATTCTCGCCGTGGTTGTTGATCACGCCGGGCGGGAAGGGGAAGAGCGTCTGGGGCCCCAGATGAGGCAGGTAGTGCGCGAACATGTACCCGTTCATGAAGACCTGCACGACAGCTGCGGTGCCGTTGGGCGCGCCGAGCTGCAGGCCGATGGGCACGTCCAGGTCCTCGGCCAGGTCTAGGCGGAAGGTCGTCGTGTAGAAGGTGCCAGCACCGCCGGCGACACCCTCCATGGGACTGGATGTGGGAGAGGAGCGCGGCGCCTCGTAGCCCGGAAGGTGCCAGCCCATTCGCTCACCGTACAGTCCGCCCTCATTCATGGGACCGCGCACAGGATCGATGTTCGCCTCGCCGCCGGCGTTGCCCTGGATGCGCCAGGAGGTGAAGTTGCCGTCGGACAGCGTGGCGCCGAGGATGCCGCGCGGGTTTTGTGTGCCGGCGGGTTTGACGTTGTCTTCATCGTGGCCTGTGTAGTCCATGACGATGGTCAGGAGGTTGTCGGTGTCGCGCAGCGTGGAGCCATTAAAGGGAAGTAGGGCGGATGTCGCGGCCAGATCGGGGTTGCCCAGAGCACCGCCGACGTATACTCCATTCAGCCAGGCAGCCCAGCCGGCGGCGGCGCCGCTTTGGACGGTGACGTTGGCGCTTGTGGCGGTGCGGCCGTCGAATCGGCCCCGATAGAGCTTGGTGCCGGCGTGGTAGCCGTAGTCGCCGGAGTAGAGCACTGGGAGCGAGAGCGGCGCGATGGCATTGACGGTGCTCGATTTGTTGCAGACTGTCCAGCGTGAGTCGTCGTAGTCGGGCTGGATCTCGGGGATGGTGTTCTGCGCCTTCCACGGCCCCAGAGCAGGGAGCGAGATCTTTGTATCTTCAGCTCCAGGGGCGATCCCAATCAGACTGCCGTGAGCGGTCCGTTTGGTGCTGATTTTCCTTCCGTTCCATTTGATTGTGCGGACCTTGGAAGATCCGACATATACCCTGCAATGTCTCGTTAGTAGAGCTTCTTCGTTGGCAATGCAATTCACAGTATACTAACTCTAGGGAAGTAGTGTTGGCATTATCGCCAACCAGACTAACGGTATTCCCATGGACCGTAGCTTCACGAACCAGGTACGGACCTAGGGCAAGGATCTGTTCACTCGGAGCCACATTGGGGTTGGACGTCGTGGGTACGGCAAAGAAGTTCCACGCCGTCTCCTTGTCAAGCAGGTAGACGAGCACACCATTGGAGAATTTGAGAGCTGTCGCGCCTTGTCCCTGGGTATACGAGTACTGGGTCCCGTAATTCGCCTTCGCGGAGCTGACCTGTGAATTGCCGTAGGTCTGGTAGGTCAGATGGGCCGGTGCATCTTTGAAAGCGAAGTGGCCTGTCTGGCCGATATTCAGGTAAAACACAATCACGTCCACATCAAGCGTGGCGTAGGTCAGAACCTCGGCGGATGAGTACAGCAGGCTGGACTGCTTTCCGATCTGGTAGTCCGTGACGATGATCTTGCTCTGGCGGCCATCCAGTTGGATATCCGGGATGGTGAGCGCACCTATATTTCATTCGAGCGTCAGCAAAGCTTTGTAATAGATAGAGGCCGCATACCAGCTGAAGTATTCACATTCAGCGAAAAATCCGTCACATCACGAGACGGACTCGAGTCATGCGCAAGAACATAGAATCCAGCATCCGTGCTCGGGTTCCTCAGGGCCCAAGTATAGATACTGCTGTCATTAGTATACCCCGTGCCATTCCCCTCCATCTCCGTGTGCAGCAAGCCACCCGAGACTCTGGTGAAAAGACCCAGCAACTTCGTCTGTTTTAACTTATCACGAATCTCGCGAGTCTCGCGCAACGGCGCGTCGTAGTCGTACGATGTATACACGACAGGCGCGCCGCTGTGTCCCCAGTTCGTGCCACCGAAGGCCATATAGAGGCTCTGCAATGTCACGCGGGAGCCGACATTATTCTTGTAATACACGTCCGCGAACTCGGGGGACTGCTCTGCGGCGCACTGGTCGTAGAAATACCCACCCCAGGGCTGGAAATACCCGCCCTCGAACTCGGGGAGATATTCCGGCTGCGTGTAGGAGTAGTTCTGGAACCATTGGTAGTAGGTGCGCACGAGATTGAACCCCGAGTCTGGATTCGTGCAGGATAATCCGCCGGGATAAGAATCCAAACCGTAGACATTCACCGCGCCGCCGACATCTTCATAGTCCGTTGACCAGCTTTCGGAGCGCATGCCCTTCTCATTATGGGTACTGGGGACAACCACCCCCGCTTCAGTATACACCGCGGTGATCTGCTCCATATACTCAACGAGCGTATTATTGGGACTGTGGTCCGTCTCCTGTAGTTCATTCTCATGCTGAACGAGAATAACAGGCCCGCCATTGGTGATCTGGTTGTTGGCGATGATTCGGCCGACATTCAGAAGCCACGGCCGCCAGCGCGTATAGTACGACTCGGCGCTCGTGCGCTCCTCGCCCATCTGCCCGTTCGCAGCCCACAGCGCGAACCCGCCGGCTGAGGTCTCGCCGTTGCAGTAGGGCCCTGCGCGGGCGATCACGTACAGACCGGCCTGTTTGGCGTAGTCGAAGACGCGTTGGATGTTGTGGGCGCCTGTTTCGAAGTCGAATGTGCCTTCTGAGGCGGAGTGGTAGCTCCAGAAGAAGTAGACTAGTACATCATTGTGGTTAGATAAAGTCTCTATGGGGCAATTTATCTTCCGGGAGGAGAAGACGCACTGGACACAGCATTGAACCCGTTCGCGCGCAGTTTCTGGAACACATCCAGCCACATTTCCGGCACGGGAAGGCGCATGTAGTGGAATTCGCCTGAGAAGATGTACACCCGCTCGCCGTTCACGGACAGGCTGTACGGGTCCCAGGTTACGGCGGTGGTGTTGCCATCGTTGGTGGCGGCGACCTGGCCGAGGCCCGAGAGGAACGCAACGAAAAGCAGAGGAACAACGCTGAAGATGCGCATTTTTTGGCTGATGTTTTTCCGCTGAGAAGCGTTTCGTGTCTATTTATTTTAGTTTTGTTTTCTCGGTTCTCGCGGTAGCAATATCCCGGGCGTGATGCTATTGGTGGATGTTTTAGATGCGAACAGAGGCGCTTAGGGCTTGTGGATTGCGGGGGAGGACACGCCGGAGACTTGAGCCCGGAGATGAAGTCCCTCCGCTATGTACATGCTTAATGAATTAAAATATTCAGGGAGTTGTAACCGAAAATGTCCTACGTGTGTCATGGATTGGGTATACATCACTGCATGAGAGTGCGAACATAACGCCTGGAAACAACATTTCAAATCACCACAAATGCAACATCTCAAGGATATCATGACGCGCAAAGAACGACCGATTTCGTTTACCAAAGACATCTTGCATCCAGTTAGTGGTGGAGACGAGTGAGTGAATCGCGGAAACCACTTACACATGGGTATACTCAGCATACAAATTCCCACCTGAATGCTGCCGATGACGATCATCGTGTGTTTCACTCCGCCGTGGGCGAACCAGTCGTAGGCGTAGAAAGTTAACACGAAGCTGAACATGTTCTTGAACACCAGCAGACAAGTAAACGCCTCGACGGCGATTTCTCCTGTGCCAGCAGTCAGCAATAACCCTCGAATATGATGTATGCGGGCACGTACGATGGGCGTCAACGATGTATAGTGACCCGGCCACAGCACCCATGACCATGCCGATAATGATAAACATCAGGAAGACATCCGGCAGCAGCCAGTGGTAGTGTGCGGCATCACCCGCCGTGAAGCCGAACCCGTACAGCCCGATGCCGCAGAAGATGAGCTGGAAGATAACCAGCAAGATGCGGAACTCGGGCTCGTATCGGCCGTGGTTGAGGCGGATCATTACTCTGTTCATCGAGTCGCTGAGCAGGCCGGACAACACCAGACCCACCATGGAGCCGATGAAGGCACCGGTGTACATATATCCCGTTTGGACTTCGGTAAACCACAGAGGCGGCGTCAGGAAGACGATGGCCAGGATGACACCCAGAAAGACGGCCCAGCCGATGATGACACCTTGGATCAAGCACGCCTGCAGTCACCGTTAGTATCTGGTGTTCGTCCCAAGCAGGTACGGAGCTACTTACCCAGAAGATGCTTGGATGAAAGAACAGTGGAAAAGGACGGAGGAGCAGCTTGAAGAAATTCTCGTCGGTCTTTCGTCCATTGAACGGCCTCAAGGTCTTGACGAATGAATCCTTCTCCAGAACCGGCTGCTGCGCAGTGACCTGCGTGCTTGACGTGCCATTCAACTCCATAGAGTGCTCCTTGGGCTCTTCTCCATTGGACTCCCGGCTGAGTGGCTGCTCAGCTTCCGGAGACCCGTTCCGGCTTCGGTTCTTGTGTTTGAAATCGGTATTCAGGTAATCCGCACGCCGGTACGCGGTCTCCGGCACAAAGAAGAACATGAGCGGCAGCGCGGCCGCGAGAAAAATGGCCACGAAATAAAATGACCACTTCCAGGTCAGGGTTGCGGTGATTTTGCCGACGAGCACGGGAGTCAAGAAGGCCGCGCCGAACAGGGCGACGTTGGAGACGGCCATGCGTTTGCCGCGCTCATGCAGGAAGTATAGATCGCCGACGCAGGCATTGACCAGCGCTTCGAAGGGCGCCAAGGCCACGCCCTGGAAGATGCGCGCCCATAGCAGACTGGTGGCGTTTGTCCCGCTGGCCCCGGCCCAGACACAGCTGACGATCATCAATACGTGCCCCATGAGGAAGAGGTGGCGCTTGCCCCAGACGCGCGCGGTGGGCACGATCAGGATCCCCGCCACGCCTACACCGCACAGGTGGTAGCCGGTCAGCAGCGCGGCGCCGGTGATGCTAATACCATCGTCCTCGGCGATGTTGAGCGTGTTGGGAGCCATGATGGAGCTTAGGGTGGTGCAGAGTACCGTGACCCACGACAGGACGGCGAGGATAAGGTCGCGCCTCCATAGTGGCCAGTTCTAGGGTTCGGGTCAGTTCCCGACCATTGCTAGGGATGGTGAAATGCATACCAGCGGATCGTTGGGGTCGTCGCTCGGTTGTGGCACGAGGATGATGGGCACTTTGCCGGAGTAGTCATACTTGAGGTCGCTGGTGTTTGCATGGTCACTCTCGATGCGGTCCCGGTCGTAGATATCGGATGTACCTGGACAGCAAACAGATTAGCAACTCTCTTCGCCAGTTTGCAGGCACTCTCACCCGGCACCTGGGCGAGCTTCGTATCCTCCAGCACCCCGAGACCCATGGTGGGGAATATCGTATGTCTGAGAAAAGTGAAAAGTAGAAGTGGAGAGGGGAAAAACAAGACTAGGTCGGCATCACGGTCATTGGGGAGTTTGTTAGTCACAAGGATTCTCCGAGCTCTGCCGTCGTTCGGACTAGTTGGAACGTGCAGGGAAGGGTGCGTCTGCCGTGTAACAGTTGGTGAAGTGAAGCCCCTGAAGCCGATCGACAGAGGGACGGCAGTACGGTATTAAGCGGATGAACTATTCATGTGGCTTCGGCCGAGGCATCACATTCGTCCATGGCCAAGGGAGTGGATCATGACGCGGCACCGTATGTGATTGCTTAGTGAGTCGAAGCCAAATCTGGGGAAGGGAAGGGGACCGGGTCGGTACGAACGGTGTATGAACCGTGTATGAGGCAAATAACGATAGTAATAAACAGGCACCCGGGGGAGGGAACCGTGGGTACCACAATTACCTGGTCCCTGAAAGCCCCGTGCCCGCCCGGCCCAGGTGAAAAGGCGGGGACTGTTTGGTTTACTTTACTTTCGTCCTTTCTCGTTTTCTTTCTTCCCCTAATCCGTTTGCCTCACTTTCCCATTCCTCAGTACTCTCTCTACTCCACTCAACATGAAGTTCTTCCACATCACCGCTGTCGCTGCCCTCGTCGCCTCGGCTGCTGCTCAGGTCCTGGGCGATCTCCCAAATTGCGCCGTACGTGAAGCTCCCCAGTGGACGCAGAACCTCGACTAACACCGCCCAGAAATCATGCGCCCTGGATGCCCTTCCCCAGGCCTGTGGCCTTGAGATTAGCTGCATCTGCAATGCCAAGTCGTTCATCAACAAAATGGCCTGCTGCATTCAACCTGCGTGCTCCAAGGCGGACCAACAGAGTATGTACCTTGGGTGGATAATGATAGAACAGGGAACTCATCATCAACAGAAACCATCGAGGCTGCCAAGAAGATCTGTGCGATTGGCGGCGTGACCGACATCCCCAATTCAGTCGTTTGCGACAACTCAACCATGACGCAGACCACTGGCTCGTCGGGCTCAGGATCCAGCACGGCGTCTAGCACTACCTCACCCACGTCCACCAACGTCGCTGTGCTCGGCCAGAACAAGGATAGCTCCTTGATGGCCGCGGCGGGTGCTGCGGCCGCGTTCGCCATCCTGGTTTAGGCCTGTACGAACTCACAACGGTGAATGAGAGATCGATGTCATGATAGTTTGAAAGGATGGGGTTCCCGGGGAGGGTGGGCAAAAGATTTCGGTCCTTTTGTTGCTCGTCACTGCGCGTGTTCCGGAGTGGTAATGAATGTGGATATTTTTTTTCTTCCATCGGGATAATATGTGTCAATAGCATTGTCTTGATCCAGACTACCTCAATGATAATCACGGTTCGATGAGCAGGGCATTTGATTTCTATAAGTACATTTCGACGCGTGGGGGAGATTCAATTCTCGCGGGCGTCTTCCAGGAGCTTGGTCAACCGCTCCTGTCGCTCGTCACGAAGCGTGCTGAAGATCTGTGCCGTGTCAGCCTGTCGAATATGAAAGGATGCAGAGAATCACGTACCCAAAACCAGATCATCATCTCCATAAACCCAAACGAAAAAACCACACGATGCTTCAGACTGTTCAAGCCCGACGTCGCCACCGCAGAGGTATACGACGACAGCATGTACTCGCCACGGCCAGCGTAGACAAAGAACGCAATGGCGCCGTACACCAGGAACCGACAGCCGGAAATGGCAACCCAGACGTTCCAATAGACCGTCAAGGACTTGGTGATGTATTCGGGCAGCGTTTCCAGAACGCGGAGATCCTCTGCGGGGAGGTTCCCGTTTCGCAGGGGTCGGATGAACGGCAGGGCCTCGTCGAGGGCCTCGTGGAAGGGGATGTTGGACAGGAGGACTAGGTCGATGACGGCCTCGACGAAGAGGAGCACGGCGCAGAACGTGAAGGGGTTCGACTTTTGGGCACTGGATATGGACGGATAGTTCTATTTCGATCAGTCAATTCGGTGGTTCTCGCCGAGAAAGGGTTGGCGGCGTAGTTACGATATTCAGGCTCTCGCCCAGCATAAACACCAGGTCGGAGTCGGTGATCGCCTCCGGGTTCTTGACGAGGTAGCCCGCGATGACCAGCAGGAGCACGGCATGTGCCTGGATGAGGGTTTTGGATGAGATCAAAACCATGGTTCTCGTGTGCGACAAAGGTGAGCGAAGAGTAGAGAAGAGTGAAGGAGAGAAGGCAGGGAGGAAGGAAAAGCGAAGTTACTGTGGGGAAGATCCGCGGGCTCGATTTGCTCTCCTCAACATCATCTCAGATCATGGCCTTCCACACCGAGCGCCATGTCAAGTACTACCTGCGCTGTCTCAAGACCTTCCTACCCTCTCTCTACACCTCCAATGACTCCAATCGCATGCTCCTCGCCTACCTAACCCTCTCGGGGCTCGACGTCCTGGGCGTCCTCCACGACAAAACCACCCCAACCGAACGACAAGGGTATATCGAGTGGATCTACCACTGTCAGGTCCCGTCGGGCGGATTCCGCGGCTTCTCCGGCACGGACTTCGGGCGCGAGAAGCTCAATCGTGAGAATGCGGTCTGGGATCCGGCCAATGTGCCCGCCACTTTTTTTGCGCTGGTGAATCTCCTCGTACTGGGCGATGACCTGTCGCGGGTGGACCGGAGGGCGTGTCTGCAGTGGTTGCCGAAGACGCAGCGCGCAGATGGAAGTTTTGGCGAAGTGCTCGGCGTGGATGGGAGGGTCGAGGGTGGGCGGGATTTGCGATATTGTTGCTGCGCGGCGGGGACGCGGTATATCCTTCGCGGGAGAAGTGGGAAAGGCCTAGAGGGCGTCGATGATATAAATGTGGCACAGTTGATCTCGTTCATTGAGGCGTGTCAGGTCTGTCCTTCTCGTCTGATCTCGCGCGGTCGTAAACTGATCTGGCCCGAAATAGACATACGATGGCGGCATGGCCGAATCTCCCTTCCGTGAAGCGCATGGTTGGTGATTGATTCATTTTGTTTTACATCCTATTTCTAACATGATCCAGGTGGCCACACATACTGCGCCATTGGCTCATTGACTCTGCTAAACCGGATATCCAGTGACTTACCACCGATGCCGCTCCTGACACCAGGCACAAGACAATTTGAAGCCATGCTGGCATTTCTAGTATCAAGACAGACAGCGATGATTAGCGACGAGCCGGAGGATGAGGTACTGGACGAAATCCCCGGCACCTCGCTCGACGAAAAGATCCATACCCTACCCGACATCACACCCGAGGCTGGCGACGCAATACCCTGTGCCGGCTTCAACGGCCGGTGCAACAAGGTCGCAGACACCTGCTATTCCTTCTGGAATGAGGCATCCCTCCTGGTAAGTGAGTCTTGCTCTCATACATGGCCATCCGCTGATTCTCAAAGATGCTGGATCGACTATCTCTGGTTGACGAGACGCGCAACCGGCGATATCTCCTCGAGAAGACGCAGCATATCATCGGCGGCTTTGGGAAGTGTGCTGGGGAACCACCAGGTCAGTGTCGGAATTTGGTTGAATTGGGTTATGTGCTGAAGTTACTGGATCTAGATCTGCTTCACGCGTACTTCGGGATGGTATCGCTTGCATTCCAGGGTGAGCCGGGATTAAAACGCGTTGATCCCTCGCTGGGAGCCAGTGAGAGCGCTGCTCGACACCTAGAGTCCCTGCCCTGGTGGCAGCCGTGACCGACGCATCCATTGGCCGCACGGCCGGTCAATTCCCGGTCAGCGGGCCAAGCGAAGCCGGGGGTTTACCTCAATTAGGCATCGGCGGAGTGAAGTCAGTGCCTGACTTGAAGGGCGGGCGTGTGTATCTTTGAATAAAATAAATATCGAATCTCCATGAGACATACTGTAATTGTCTACAGAGGCAGGGACTAGTTGTCCAGAAATAAATTCTATTATTGTCGGACAAAGAGGTTAGTCAGAAAGGGGCATCAGGGGCGTCATTGATTGATGGAATCGCAACAGATCCACTCCACCGATATCCCTTGGCTTCGACACTTGATGACTGACTGACGGACTTCACGATTCCTCCTCTTACCGACACACCTGGCGCACTGCTTTCCCCTTGACCCATGCCGCCCAGGACGAGAGCGGGGGTTCAAAGCCAGCAACAGAAGGAAAAGGTGTGTGTGTGTTTGTGTGTGTGATTGCCAGTCAAGTCCGGTCACTAACCACTCCATCCAACAGCTTGCCAGCTCCTACAATGAATTGCTCAAGTACGCTTCCCCGGCCATCCCCTCATCACCCACCTCTCTGACCCGTCTTCCACAGGGAATTCTCCTCCAAGGACCTCCGCAGCGTAGGGAATTACACGCTGGGCCGGCTGATCGGAAAGGGCTCCTTCGGCAAAGTCTACCTGGCGTCGCACAAGCTCACCAATGGCTCCAAGGTCGTGCTCAAGTCTTCCAGCAAGGAGGATACCAACCTCGCGCGCGAAATCCATCATCACCGCCAATTCCGCCATCCGCACATCGCGCGCCTGTACGAGGTCATTGTGACTGAGAACTTGGTCTGGCTGGCTCTCGAGTATTGTCCTGGTACGGCCCATTCTGCAAAAGGGGAAGAACAATGCTGACAATGGATTCACTCCCATGGTTTAGGCGACGAACTCTACAACTACCTCCTCCGCCACGGCCCGCTCCCAGTCGAGAAAGTGAAACGGATCTTTACGCAGCTGGTTGGAGCGGTGGCTTATGTCCACAGCAAATCTTGTGTGCATCGGGATCTCAAACTGGAAAACATCCTCCTGGACAAGCATGAGAGTGTCAAGTTGTGCGACTTTGGGTTCACGCGCGAGTATGAAGGGAAAGCGAGCTATCTCCAGACGTTCTGCGGCACCATCTGCTACAGCGCGCCGGAGATGCTCAAGGGAGAGAAATATGCAGGCGAGAAGGTGGACGTGTGGAGCTTGGGCATTATCCTCTATGCACTGCTGGCGGGCGAGCTCCCCTTTGACGAGGACGACGACCAAGTGACCAAAACCCGGATTCTCTCGGAGGAACCGGCGTTCAAGGACGACAAATTCCCGGATGATGCCAAAGCGTTGATCAATCTGCTGCTTTCCAAACGGCCGTTGATCCGGCCCAGTTTGGACGAGATTCTGGCCCACCCTTTTCTCGCTGAGCACGCGGCGGAGCAGTTGGCCATTCTGAAAATCCCACAATCCTCCCCGTTTACCACGCCGTTGGAGAAGACGACATTGCAGCGAATGAAAAGTGCCGGTGTCAACATCGACGAGGTCATTGAGAATGTACTAGCTCAGCGATGCGATCCGCTTGCTGGATGGTGGACACTGCTGATTGAGAAGGAGCAGCGGAAGGAGGTTAAGCGAGAGCGTAAACGCCGGGAGCGGGAAGCCGACGCGAAGAACCTCCGCCGTCTCAGTGCGGCGAGTAGCCGATTCGAGAAACGGTCATCCGCCCTGATGGATGTGGCCGAAGAAGGCCAAGAAGCAGGCGCAAAAAGCAACCTCCAGGAACGTGGACGCCGGGACAGACGAAGCCTACCCTCTCAGCTGGCCGTTCCGGAACTTCCTGCACTCCCTGAGCCTCTGCCAGAACCGATGGAATTGCCACGGCCTGCGGACGCTCAATCAATCAAGTCTGTCAACACGCACGGATCCATACGACGACGCCCTGTTCCACCACCGAAAGACAAACGACGATCGCGAGGCAGCATGCTTCACGTCAGTGCCTCACAACCGGAGCTGGCGCAACATAATGGTCTCTTTCGGCGTCGCACCAGGCGTCACCAATATCCGATTATCAGCCAGCTGGCCTCACTCAAACATTGGTTTGTTGAGTCGGCCAAGAGGGCCAAGTCTCCGAACGCGAAGGCGGTCTCTCGCAAGTTTATGTCTGAGAAGAACAGCCCTGCGAAGGGCCAGGATGGTGGAAAGAACCCCGTTCCGTCGTCTTCGGCTGGCGAAGCTACGGGAGAGGAGGTCGTGACACCAACCCAGGTCAAACGGATCTCTGCGTCCAGCAGCCTTGCTCCCAGCAGCGCGTCGTACCGTCAGAACCGCAACTCTTATGGGCGTCAAACGCGGGCATTGAACACAGGGCATTCCAGCAATCGCAACTCGCTTTCGCCCTCACCGATCACGCCGCGGGGCTCATACTACCGACATTCATCCGTCGGGTTGCGAGGTCGCAAATCGACCTCGTCTTCAGTCTCCTCGATCCGCAGTATTCATCACACTCGTGCTCACTCAAAAGCATCGTCTCTCTCATCCAACAGTATCGATACTGCATCCACCCCAACCGGCAGACTTTCCAAATCTCCCCATTCATCCGTCAAGGTTCTGCCCACCACCCCAGGCCCTTCAGCTCGCTTCCCAAGCAGCATCCGGCTAGTACGAGGGCCTGGCGGGACGACCCGGAATTTTGATGACCAGGCCGGAGGACAGTCGGGGTCATACTTCAACGAGGCGGCACCCGCTCCCATGCTATTTTCACCGTCTTCGAGCCTGGTCTATGCTCGACGCAAACGATCCACTTTCAAAGGTCCCATGCTTCACACGGCGAATCTGGTGGTATCAGGCGGAATGGGGACGGCCAGCTCGTCTCTCCCAGGCCAACAACCAAACAGGGGTCTGGAACCCGCAACTGCTCGACCTGGTACACGAAAGAGCCTGATTATCGAAGAGGAAGAGGACGCGGAGGACATGGAGGAAGAAGAATATGTTGAGGAAGTCGATGAATTCGACCCTGCCGATGAGGTTATTCCTGGTTCGCCGGACGAACCCATCAACACCCCCGAGCATGAGCATGCCGTGGAGACTGGATCTCCCTCCTCAACCCGCAAGCCGGTTCTTGCCCCTTCTCCCGACCTCGAATCAAGCCCTCTGCGCCCTCTGCGGTCTTCGTCGCTTCGTGCACCGCGGCGTCCGGGAACCGCGACTACTGTTTCCGAAGATGGCGCTGGGAGTAACGAACCCGCTCCACAGGACAAGGCTAAGGAAAACGCTGGTTCTGAGAAGGCCAGTGTTACCGCTACTGTTGATTATGATGTTGCTGCTGCCCAACCAGCCACTTGAGCGGTTGCTTCTTGTTTGACACTCTGTTCCCGCCACGATTCTCATTCTTGCCGTGTTGGCTAGACGATAGACCCTTTATTTATTTTGTCTCTTTTGTGCGATTCCCATCCTTGCGAGTTTCCTTCCTATCTATACCCCCGATCAATCGATGCACTTACCATACACAGCGCGTGCCCCTTTTTCTCTATTTTCTTTATTTCACATCTCCCCTACCAACCAGCAGTGGGAACGGGCACTGCATTGCCTTTACCTGGTGTCCCTCTTCTTTCGCTTTTTCTGGTTGATATTCTTCTTCCTGGTTGTAAAGAGGCTTTATGAAACGCTTTGTCTCTCGCTGGTGTTTCCTGTTATGATCTGATTTACACACTCGCTTCCTTCTACTTCCCTATCTACTTCTTCGCTGCATCTCCACCCTTATCTTCACCTTGCCTTCACCATTACCCTTTATAGATTACTGTTTTCCTATTCTGATCTGGCATCCACGCCCTCAAAATGACGGCACATTCTTAAATTTCTACGTCTTCTATATGTCTTGTCTAAGGCTATGGTAAGGCCTTAGTTTGTCTTTGGCTTTAAAGAATGAATCCTACGTAATTAAATAGATCATTATAGGTGGTCTTCACAGCAAGGCAACCGACCACAAGGGGGAGGACCGGGAACTTTATGGGTTCTCGTTGGGAACGTGGCCCATTCTCGTCGGGAACGCTGGTATTCTGGTATTCTGGTTGGAGCCTAGGGCCAGTGTCAGGTCCTAGCCGGCACAGCCACATGACCACACGGCCACACACGAGTTGGAGTCCGTGCGCGAGGATCCTCCAACCTTCTCTCCATGATCTCTCATGGATTCCGTGTATTCCATCTGCCCAAATATATGAAACCCGCTATCCCCTCACCCTCGTCATTCTTTGGTTTCCCCATAATGTACTCAGTCATCTGTCCGACTTTATCTGCTGCAAGGAACTCTTTATCAAAACCCATGTCGTCTCTTGCTCCTGGATATATTCTTCAAGGCGCCCACTGGAACTACCGCATTTGCAACTTTGTTAAGGGAGATGACACGCACATCTCCACCGTCTTTAAAGCTGAGGCCGTTCCACGTGAGAACGACCGCAACGCCTCTAAAGCCCCCCAATGGTTCGTTGTGCTACATTAACTATATCTAGACTCTAGGCTAACTCTGCCACCCAGGGCTTTGATCAAAGTAGCTTCTCCTAGCGATGCAATTGCCATGAAGAACATAGACCGTGAACGTCGGACTCATCGACTTCCTAGTGTCGCCTCGGCCAAATGCTTCCGGAAAATGTATGATGTGATCGACAACAGCACCATCGCTTTAGAATGGCTGGACACCACTCTTGCAGAAGTGAAATACCAGCCTGACATGCGCACCTACTCCCTCATCAAGATTTTTATAAGAGCAGCATTCACAAGCTGTGTCATTCTAGAGGGCTACAATTGTGTAAATACCGGTAGAGAGCCTGATCTTGGAGAGTTGGGCCAACGTTTGCTAATTATCCTAGACTATAAACCCGCCAATATCCTACTCTCTGGAATCCATACGAGCCGGGTTACCGCTAAAGTAGGAGACCTGGGACTCGGTGAGCACATATTGATAGACGAGACACGCTTTTACTAATACGCCTATAGTAGTTCCGGTCGACAGTCTTTTCAACGCCCAGCCATATGCTATGCGCGCTCCTGAAGTCTTCCTAGGCCAAGCGTGCACTAAGCCATCGCAGGTCTGGGCAGTTGCCGCGATGCTGCTTTGCTGGATCAAACCTGGTGTCTTAGGCGTGTGGGACAGCCCTCATCCTTTGGTCAATGAGGCTTGGTGTATGGCAAAGATTAAGCGGCTCTCTCCCCACTGGAATATTCTAACTCCTAATGAGGTTGAGGACCATTCCCTTAAAGCTGCAGTTGATTCTGCGGCATGTTTTAGTAAAGAAGCACCAGACCTACAAGCGATATTACCTTTCGATGAAGAGACACAAAAGGTGGAAATGCCGCAGCAGTTAAGGGATCTTCTTCGTTTCATATTAGTAGCTAATCCGGCTAAAAGGCCCTCCGCCGCATCTGTGCTCGCATCGGGGGAGTTTCAAGCGTTTGAGAAATTCGCTGGCGTATAATCTAATCAAGTTGGAGGACCACATCTTGTCAGTAGGTGTGTCTTAAAAGTTTCGTTGCCCTTAACGTATTTGGTAAGCGAGCTTGCCACCCCAAACACCACATTAAATGCGACAAATTACAAATTTATTATAGAATCCTATAAAGACTTACTATGAGAAGATATCATGAATAAGTACTGTATGAGTTGCTGTTATCGTTGTTTATTGGGATATTTATAGTCTCGGTTCAACGTATATGAAGCCTGAAAAAAAAATATATAAAAAAAACCCCCCTACATATAGGGAACAATTTATCAACAGAGAGACTACTTTAAGGAAATCATCATAAACCCGGGGTTCTTTTTGAGGCTCGGGAAGCTGCAAGTTGCATGCTTCAAAATAGAGCAGGCAAAATTGATGCGCTGCAATTTTGAGTGCACCTTTTGCAGTGCTACATTTTACAGAATAAGCATCAGCTGTTCTTTGTTTTGCAATGCATGACAAGCTTTTAAAAGAGTTTTCAAATAACCAAAATGCGTGAATTATCTAAGGGGGATCTAGCCCTCGTTCAAACATCTATATAAAGACGAACCAGCGATCCCATTCTCATATTGACATCCACGCCCTCAAAATGACAGCACATTCTTCTTGAATTTTCACGTCTTCTATATGTCTTGTCTAGGGCTATGGCAAGGCCTTAGCTTGTCTTTGGCTTTAAAGAATGAACCCTACATAATTACCATCAAATCCAATATGCTATACACCGTGCAGCAACGCGCTCACCCCAAGACTGTCTCTGCGTTCAATCTCGTCATAGTATCCATCCAAAAGACTGTTCTTCCGGTCCTGACCTCGTCTATGATATCCTCAATGACAAGGCTGATGGCATCAACCTGTTTGATAGGAAAGATGTGACGAAAATAGTCGATTCGGTCCAGGATGAACTGCCGCGCTTGAAGAATCCATTGTTGGTTATCTGGTTTAGGCTCCTCGTCCCGTATGTCCAAGGACCCAGCAGCAACGAGCATAAGAAGCAGTTGCAAACACGTAGTCTTTGAGCTGACAGGGATCTGCTCCAACCGAACCACGATGCTATGGCCCAGGCACCGAACGAGCTCTATCGGGTCGCCGCTGCAATTTTTGAAAAGTGACCATACGCCAGTAGAATATATCACTCTATGTCTGTAGTCATTGAGGAAGATTGGGTCATTCAACAACAACTGGCGCGCTTGGGCCAAGTCGGGAAATACCAAGTATAGCTGGTACAAAGTAGCGAGCAAGTACCCTTCGGCGATATAGAGATGGTGTGATGATGGTGTGTCAGGGTCCCCGACAGCGTCAATTTCACAAAGATTTGGAAGGGTTGTCGTCCAGGCATATGCCTCTATCTTCTGTGCTGCTGCCAGGAGTCGGTTGATGTCAGCCGCAGGCACATTCAGTCCGCCATTCTGCATAGCACGTAGCTGCCGAATCAGCTTCGCCGTACAGGTAAAATGAAGCTGTGACTCGGCGCCAATCCCCGTCCACGGATGCGGAACGACTCGAGAGCAGCTTGAGAGGAAGCCGGGGATTAGACATGAGAGCATAGCACTGGGTTCATCTGTACTGAAGTCATTATCAACAACGCACGATACCATCTCCCAGTATACCAACGCCTTCTTGAAAAAGGTCTCGGTGAGATACGGTGATGTGCATGTAAAGCTTCGGGTCCTGATAATATCTCGAACAGCCTTAAGGTGCACCGTACCGTAATCCTTCGGATCATGCCAAACGGAACTGATACCAAGCAGCAGGATGCAAAAGAGCAAGACGTCTGTGATTGCTCCTGGTGAGTGAGAAATCTCCCTTGAGATTTGGCCGTAGGCAAGCCGCTGGCTCTGCAAGCCGATTATCCTCATCTCGTCGGAAAAGCGGGCCAATGTCGCACCAGTCATGCTTTTCATGGTTAGAAGCATAGATAGAGAGCTTTGCCAGCCTTGCGCCACCACGGATCGGAATGGGTTGCTTGGGGAATCGAATGTTGACACGGTTGGAGATACGTGGCTGAAATAACGTTGGATCAGTTCACTGCGAGGGTCTAGCAGAGATGATGGTAGACTGATAGATCTGCGATATTGTTCGTCTTCTTCTTTCATCGACACTGTCAAGGTTGAAATCTCGTCATCGCCATCACAAGGGACTTCTGGGGGAATCTCCCACCATGTATCGTGGAAGGCGTAGGATATTGATGGGCTCATGAGAAGCTGTTGACGCTTTCGACATAGCTCATTCGACGAATTGTCACTTGTATTTGATATAACCTGGTCATTCCAGAGGAAGTTCTCGCTGTTTTCGAAGGCTAACCAGATAGTCGACTCCCGATGCTCGCCATCTTCGAGAGGCATCGGCGAAGGCCACGGGCCATCGGCTACTGATAAAGTACATGTTTGAGGGGGAACCTCATTTTCTCCGAAATTCGACCTGAACTGTTCATGCTTTTTCGACCATCGCCGGCGGAACGCATCGTAGCCAGAGCAATGGATTCGACGTGTCAGACAGCGCTTGCAAGAGGGTTGCGTCTCATCACACTTGATCTGCATTGTCCAATGTTAGCATTGCGCAACAGTCGGCAAAGAGGAACCAAATACCTTTCGTGATTTGCACTCCAGGCAACCAGTAAATGTTTTCTGCACAGGCCGTCGCTTTGCTCTCTTCGGTTTAGTTACAGAAGGCATTGGACTTCGTCTCAAATTAAGCAGAGACACTCAATTCTTATCGCTGCGGGGTGTGAATGAGGTTAAACAAAATGAAAGCTAGCGAGTCGAAAGTGACATTCCCGGATGCAGACAGGCTGGCTTTGACATGATACTGGCAAAGTCTCTCCGCCGTTGCGGTCTGGTCGTACTAGCAAGTACCTAGTTCGCTTAGAACTAGATAATACTAGGGTGTTTTAGCCCGAAGAAATTATCCTCCGTAAGTAGTCTGTGAGTCAATTGAGATGCTTTCTTCCCCGCATTAACGGGTATCTCGGGGGTGTCTCCCCGCACGACTTCCACATTGGGGGTGCATTGCCGCGCCTATAGAGCCCACTTTCGAGATGGCAGCACAGGGCACTGACAGCAGTGATTAGCATTTCGGATTGTCTAAAAAGATTAATCAAGAAATTCGGGGTTCTAGCTGTAGATTCGCAAGCTAGATCCTGTTTTATTAATTGATCCTTCTCACCTGTTCACGAGCTAGGGAGTGCTGATCTTGGATTTGGTGATACCCTTTTTCGAAGGATTGCAACTCCTCCTTGATCATATGACATACAGGCAGTGCGCAGGAACCTTTAAGCAACCTTAAGAAAGATAGATGTAGATAGGCAATATGCTTCCTCCACGCAACATTCCCTCAGAGCTAGGCTATTAGAAGTATAGGGCTCTATGCAGGGCAATTGTAGGGTGGCCAAAATGCGTGAATTATCTAAGGCGGATCTAGCCCTCGTTCAAACATCTATATAAAGACGAACCAGCGAACCCATTCCCATATTGACAGTGCCAAGAAACTTTTCTCGCCCGACTACCACCACCGTCTCACTTTTCCTCTGCGTTTGAAATCCCCGCAACCTGGTATTTAGCAAAGTGTCTGGCGGGCACCTTGTTCTCGAACATATAGTCAATCTCTGCGTATTTGCGGCCTGCAGTTTCCGGTAGGCGAAAGTAGGCCCAGATGAGTGTGGCCAAAGACGTTCCTCCGAATACGAAACCGACTTTGCCTCGCAAGTTCGCAGCACCTGGATTAAACAGATATGGCAAAGCCACACTCACGACAATCATGGCAAAGAAGAATGCAGCTGTACTAAGCGCAATGGAGCGGCCTTTCAGCTTGGTGGATGGCACTTCACTGATGTAGACGTAAGACAGAGGCCCAACCGTAAGTTGGTAGAAGAAGCTCCAGACGATAAGCAGGATGGACTGTGCCCAGCTGTAACTTGGGTGCGATCCATAATGCGGCAGTACGTCGAGGATGGCAATTACAAACATGATGGTGGTCATGATGGTCAGACCACTGACGTATGCCTTTCGCCGTCCTACATAGCTAAGATAGAAGAACGTGCACGCCGTACCCACGAACCCTACGGCAGTGTTACCAACGCCCAAGTTGAACGATTGCACGGTAGACAAGCCGGCCAGGGTAAAGAAGTAGTTGCAGTACCAGGAGAGAGGGATACCGCTCAGCACCTGTGAGCAATAGGCAATGTTGGCGATTTCGGTCCTGCGGAGGTTGACTCCTCGGAATAGATCCATGTAGGTCGACGACTCCTGCAGGGAACGCTCCAGCTGGTCTGTCTTTTCGATGACCTCGACCTGCTGGTCGATGTTGACGGGGCTGTTTGCCGAAACCAGGCGCAGCAGAGACTTCTTTGCTTCGGCCTTTCGCCCTTTGTGAACCAGGTACCAGGGTGACTCTGGAGCAAATGGGATGCCAATAGCAAGCACCGCACACCATGCCCACTGGATTGCAAAAGGAATGCGATATCCCCATTCGTCCATCCGATTCGATGTAGCCTTTGTGACCCCTTGGCCAACCAATTGACCGATAATCCAGGCCATATTGATGAACGCAGTCAGCATGCCTCGGAGGGCAACCGGGCTCACTTCAGCAGCATATAATGGGGCTATCGTCGTGAAGCCACCCCATGGAATGCCTGCAATAACCTCGCCGACGGTCAAGACGGTAGCGTTGGGAGCAAAAAATATGATGAAGATGGCGGCAATGCACGCAATATTGCAAGCGATCATGGTGTTTTTGCGGCCAT
Source organism: Penicillium psychrofluorescens (assembly GCF_964197705.1). NCBI lineage: Eukaryota > Fungi > Ascomycota > Eurotiomycetes > Eurotiales > Aspergillaceae > Penicillium > Penicillium psychrofluorescens. The sequence goes on along the minus strand of NC_133439.1, from coordinate 5,048,094 downwards.
ATCGGTCATAAAACCACCCGATGCCGAGGGCTCCGATCACCTCTCCAATGTAGCACATGCTGAGGGCGATCTGCCACCCCGCCGTTAGGGTTTTGGTGCCGTCCACAGTCGTGGTGCCGTACTTATTGACGAATGCTGGGAGAGCGAAGAGGGAAAGAATGATTTGAGAGTTGTAGCCGACCATGATCACTCCCATCGAGACGAAGAGCGACCAGAAGACGGCCTTGGCGTATATCTTCATGGACTCCATGACCGGGAGGTTACCCTCCGCCGCTGCGAGCTCATTGACAAGCTCCGCTGCGAGGACGGAGTCATGAGCGATCTCCGCGACGGCATCTGCCGTCTTGTCTTCAAGAATCGTGGACATAATAAAGACGGAAAAGAAGGAGGAAACAGTTGATGAACTGATCACCAACGACCCTCAATTTTCAGGTAGGCACCCCGCCTATAAGTATAGTTTCTTATCCCCTGTACCCCATGGGCAGCGGATATGTGCTGCCGAGCGGGTCCACCAGAAAAGGCGAACCACCTAACGCGGGGATAAACTACTATCTGCTCTAAACCCGAACAGTCCACCATGGCGAGTCAGCCCGTGGTTCTGGGCTCGAGGTGAATCCTCCTCGCCATCATGCCCCAAACGGGTAAAACGTGTTGAGTTAGTGCCATTCGAGGTGTCTGGAAGCTTGAAAGTATAAAGGAAGCTCATCACAGTCCTGGATTCGCTCAGCAAATCTTCCTCATAGTCTCCTGCCATCATGTCTCTTCCCCCTGACTATCTTGAGCGGGTTTACGCGGGTGTGCTCGGCAAGCTGATCGGGGTGTACCTGGGCCGCCCATTTGAGCTCTGGAGCCATCAACGCATCTTGAAGGAGCTCGGCGAGATCCACTACTATGTCCACGAAAAGACCGGAGAGCCTCTGGTCGTCACCGACGACGATGTGACGGGGACGTTCATGTTCCTCCGTGCGCTGGAGGAACACGGTGCGGGTGCCGATTTGACCGCGGAGCAGGTCGGCAAGACGTGGCTCAACAACATCATCCTATACCGCTCCGTCTTTTGGTGGGGTGGCAATGGAATCTCTACGGAGCAAACGACCTTCCTCAATCTCAAAAAGGGCATTCCGGCACCGACCAGTGGCTCGATGAAGACTAATGGCAAGGTCATCGCCGAGCAAATCGGTGCTCAGATCTTCATCGATGGCTGGGCCATGGTATCCCCCGGCAACCCCGACCAAGCTGTGAAGCTGGCGGAGCAAGCGGCGACGGTCAGTCATGACGGTGACGCCGTACATTCTGCCAAAATGATTGCAGCTATGGAAGCAGAAGCCTTTCTCTCTGCCGATGTGGACCATCTTCTTGACACGGGCCTGAAATATGTGCCCCAAGATTCAACGGTCCGAAAAGTGGTGGACGACATTCGCCAATGGGCCAAAATAGACCAGGACTGGTACAAGACGCGGGAGCGGTGCGAGAAGCACTATGGGTTGAACAAGTACCCTGGCATCTGTCACGTCATTCCGAATCTCGCCATCTGTATTCTGGCATTGGTATATGGAGGTTCCAGTTTCCACGATGCTATGACCATCGTTTGTACTGCTGGAGAAGACACCGACTGCAACGGCGGCACAGTGGGCTGCCTCGTGGCCTTGATGCATGGTCTGAAAGGTTTCGAGGATGGCCAGGACTGGAGGTCACCGGTAGCTGACCGGGCCCTATTATCGGGCACGGATGGCGGCTACGCGATTAACAACGCAGCAAGACTTGCATATGATGTGGTGAACATGGGTCGCCGCATCCAAAATCTTGAGCCATTGCCTGCCCCGAAAAATGGAGACCAGTACTACTTTACCCTCCCCGGCAGTGTTCAAGGCTTCCGTGCCTCTGAAAGCACGCTCCAGCCGGGCATGGCAAAGGTGGCTCAGGCAGTCGATGATCAGGGACGCCCAGGGCTTTCTGTCAAACTTGACAAGTTGTCCAAAGCCGAGTCCGTGGATGTTCTCACAGATGTCTTCACTCCACCTGAGGTGCTCAACATGCGCACCTACGAGCTCATGGCGTCTCCCTTGGTCTACTCGGGGCAAACATTAAAGGCTATCGTGCGTGGAGTGACGAATGGTCGGGCTGTGCTCACATCCATCCGAATCAGGGTCTACAACGAGAACGATGGCCTTGATACCTTGGATAGTCCTTCGACTCTCATCCAAGACGGCGAGGAAAAGACACTAACGTGGGAGATCCCCCCAACGGACGGACAACCGGTCCAGAAAATTGGAATTGTCGTGCACGCCGCTGGTGGATCTGTGAGCGGCACGGTCTGGTTGGATCGTATGAGCTGGAGCGGCGCCCCTCGATTGACGCTGAAGCCTCCGAGCAAGGGCATCTTCGAATCCACCCCGGGACAAGGGACCACGGCTCTTAGCATTCCCAAGTGCGATCTGTGGCGGCGGGCTTGGGTCCGTGGCGTGGACAAGTGGAACATCGAGTTCCCCGTTCCCTTCCGCGTCTCTAACAACCACGGCGAGGGCATGATTATCCACGGCACTCGGGATTGGACCGACTACCGCGTTGCGTGCAAGGGCTTGACGGTTCATTTAGGAACCCCGGCAGGTCTTGCTGCCAGAGTGCAGGGACTGAATCGGTATTATGCAATGGTATTCCAGCCTGACAACCAAGTGGCGCTCATCAAGGCGTGGGATGAGAAACGTATTGAGCTTGCCAAGGCAGAATTCGCTTGGGAGATGGAGACGGGCTACGATGTGACCATGAATGTTTGCGGAGACAAGATCGAGGGATGCATTGCTGGAGGACCCCATCTAACTGCCGTCGACTCAAAATGGACTTGTGGAGGTATTGGGCTGTTGTTGACCGACGGCGCTGTGTCGGCCAACCAATTCGACGTGGATGGCTTGTAGGGGCGTTGGTAAGGAATGAAAGTTTATACAGATAGATGGACGAGAGACAGCTATAGAATAGAAATATTTACCACAAGCATGGATTTTATGCCAAAGATACAAACTTGGGGGAAGTATGCTATTTATTGTCTTGTCTTCGATGGAACATAGATAGAGGAACCTTGGAGTGCGAGGATGAAGTATTGTCGCGTCGCTAGCACGCTATCTAGATACATGACTGCCCTGTCTCACCATCCATGTAACGAAGCGGAAAGGTCAGGGTAACGAGCTGATCATTTTCGATAAAGGGGAGCAGCACAGGGTTGAAAAGCCTGTTTTGTTTCACCCTGTAAAAGTTTTGAGTCTCTGTTGGTTCCAATGCGACTCGAAAAGCCTGGAATTCAATGTCAAACAAGGGTGTATAACAACTTCACTTGTCCGTTCGAATTGGTGATCCACCATTCTGCGTCTCTCTTGAGCTGCGCCCAGCCTTCTGAGACACCTGTCTCGATGACCACGGGTGGTCACTTCGCTGTTCTGCAGCTCTGGCCCACAGAGGCTTCCACACCAAGTTGCTGACCAAATTCTGCACGTTGGGTAGTAGTGCGAACAGAATGATAGCCCGGAAGACCATTAGCGATGATCCAGTCAAAGTCGTGGTTCCAGAGGGTGCATATGAGGTATCATTGGTGAGTCAAAGGTAAATCACCTGAGCAATCGAAAGATGATAAATGGGTTGATGTTGAAGAGGTCCTTGTCGGTCAGGGTCTATACGGTGCTCACCCCTCGGGAGGATCTGGGCTGGCAAAGACTCAACCAAAGCCTAACATCCACACCCATCTCTTTCTTCTCGCACGAACTGCATTCTGTTCTGGAGTCTCAAAGTCGCGGCCAGAGACATCTTACTCTTGTGAGCTATTGCATGCCGCACACAGACAATGTTCGTGGTTAAGACGTGGAATCCGATCGACTGCCTCTCTTGGTATCTTCCCTTTATTAGTGCCCCGTCCTTGACCCATTGGGCCATGTCGTCTTTTATTTTAAGTCGACAGGCTCGCGTGTAGTGTCCGACCTAGCAACCACGTTGGCCATGACTCTACCGATTATGGTCAGGGCATTCATGACATACCTCTTCAAAGTTCTCAAAAGTTCGGCTGAGTACTGCGTCGAGGTTCCCCATGCCAGTCTCTACCGCAACAGTTGGGAGCTCGGGGCCGTCAGTACGAAGGAAGTAGTCTGGCTCCTTTCGGTAGCTCCGGTATGGACCTGACGTGGTCCACTGGGCCGACTGCGATGCCCCCCTGGCGTACTCTCCGCGAAATTCCTAGTGTCCACGGCTGGGCAGAGTGTCGCCAGTAATGAGTGCCTCTCACGCTGTTAAGAACGACAGTCGAAGATGGAGGGAATGGCAGAGGAAGAGAGAAGGGTGAAAAGAAAGAAAGCAGAAAAAGAGGGCTGTTGCTCTATTTAAGGCAGGAGTGAATGGATTGTTTGCTCTCGATTGAACTAGGCAGGAGCAATGTTTGCCTACTAGCATTCACACCTGCTGCCCACCCTTCCTCTTCCCTCTTACAACTCCCCAATCCCCTTCATCTTGCATCCTCCGGGGAAGAAACAGTGCAAGAATCCGTCAAACAGAAAATGCTTCTGCATCATTATCGCCATGCGGGTTCTAGACAGGGAAAACCTCCATATTCGCCAAGTACCCAAGAATGAGCTTAGTTTGTTTCTGGAAACACAGTTTGAATCAATATGCAAGTTCCATTTATCGTCTATGGAAGTGTGTAAGGAAATGGAGATGAGAAGCACATGCGCATCTTCCGATTGCTCAGGGCAATGTCTATCTCTATTCGCGCCTCTTGGCGTCCACCGACAGTCTCAGTCTCTTTCTTCACGCCCGCTTCGGCTTCCCTGCGACGCCATTCTGCGCCACCTTGATGGGAGCAACGTGCGTAGTGTACAGACAACGCTCCACAAACTTAAGAGCCTCGTCGATCAAACTAAATCAAGGTTAGTATGGCTGTTCATTTCACAGTCAATGGAAGATGGATCTTACATCACAGGCGCACTAATCGCCAGCACGGCTTCCCATTCGATCACATTGAGGGGCAGGATCGAGAACAAGTTCTGGAGGAAGGGAATGTAGAGGATGGCGAAATGCAGGGCCATCGAGAGCGTGATGGCGTATACGAGCATGAGGTTGTTGCCCAGGAAGAACGTGAACAGGGACTCGCTGGAGGACAGGGCGTTCATGGCGTTCAGCATCTCGATCACCACCAGGATGGAGAGTGACACTGTGGATGCGGACTTGGCCATGTCGTTGCTGAACATCTCGCAGCCGATCTCGGGGAATTGCGAGGAGCACTTGTGGAAGTGCGTCTAGACGGGGTTAGTATGCGACTTGGGGAGTGACCAAGGGGGGGGGAATGTACCAGCTGCCATATGTTAATCTGCGGGCCTTCGGGGTTATACACGAACCACCACACGTAACCAAATACAGTGGCAACACCGACGTAAGTACCCACGACCATATAACGGAACAACAGCCAGCCACCGACAAGAGGCTCGTCGCGCCGACGTGGAGGGCGGCGCATCACATCATGGTCAGGAGGGTTGAAGGATAGTGCCGTGGCCGGCAGACCGTCGGTAACCAAGTTCACCCACAAGAGTTGTACGGGAATCAGAGCCTCGGGCATACCCAGAGCGGCGGTCAGGAAAATCGAGACAACCTCACCGATATTCGACGAGATCAGGTACCGGATGAACTGCTGAGTGTTGCTATAGATAGAGCGACCTTCCTCGACGGCCACGGTGATGGTCGCAAAGTTGTCATCGGCCAAAACCATATCCGCCGCCAGCTTGGCCACGTCCGTACCCGTGCCCATGGCGACACCGATATCCGACTTCTTCAAGGCAGGGGCGTCGTTGACGCCGTCACCGGTCATGGCGACGACGTGGTTCATGGACTGAAGGATATCCACCAGCTTAGACTTGTGACTGGGCTCGGTACGGGAGAAGAGCGAAGCGGTCTGCACGGCTTTCATCTTCTCGGTCTCGCTGAGGCTGTCGAACTCGCGGCCCGTGAAGCTCTTGCCCGTGAGATCCTCGTCGGCACCGAACACGCCGATCTGGCGACAGATGGACTCGGCAGTGTTGGGGTTGTCACCTGTGATCACGATCACGCGAATCCCGGCAGCATGGCATTTCCTGATGGACTCGGCCACCTCGACACGAGGGGGGTCCAGCATGCCAACGAGACCAATGAGGGTCATGTTCTGCTCGAGCTTCTCATAGTCCTCGGACGTGGTAGGGTTCTTCAGATGAGGGTTTCCGGAAACGTTGTCGACACTCGCCATGGCCATCACGCGCAGTCCTCGATTGCCGTATTCGACAACTTCCTGGGAGATCAGCTTCGCGTGGCTCTTGGTCAGAGGGATGCGGGAACCATTAGAGCCTTGCAGGATATGAGAGCAGCGCTCCAGAATGGATTCGGGAGCACCCTTGACCAATAGCTTTTGCTCCATGCCCTCACCCACGAGGACCGACATGCTCTTGCGGTCACGCGAGAATTCATAGGTAGCCTTGAGTGGCAAACGGGACTCGTAGTGAGCGCTAGCCACGTGAAGTCTCTCGGACGCGGGGAGACGGAACAGTCTCTGGTTCACGCCAACGTCGTTGGTACCAATCTTCTCGACCAAAGCGCGCAGAGCACCCTCAGTCGGCTCGCCGATGCTAGAGAAAACTCCGCTTTTGGCGTCGTGAGAGAGAGTAGCAGCGTTACAGCGCGCAATGACCTGGGCCAGCTGGTCTACCGTCGACGATGACACAGCCAGGTTATCCACAACTTTGCCGTCGCGCGAGAGCTTGCCTTCGGGAGCAAAAGTGGTGCCCTCGATGTCAATCTCCTCCAGACCACGGCCGGACTCGGACAAGTAGACAATCTTCTCCACGCTCATCTGGTTCGTGGTCAAGGTGCCCGTCTTATCGGAACAGATGACGCTGCAGCTACCCAGAGTTTCCACGGAGGGGAGAGACCGCACTACGGCATTCTTCTGGGCCATCTTGCGAGTTCCCAAAGCCAGACAGGAAGTGATAACCACGGCGAGACCCTCCGGAATGGCTGCCACGCCGAGAGAGACAGCGATCTTGAGGTAGTAGATCGCACCCTTGGCCCAGCCACCGAAGGCTGGGTCATTGAAGTGCTCGATGTTGATAAGCCAAACCAGAATGCAGATAACTGTAATCACTTTGGCCAGCATGTCACCGAAGTCGTTCAGCTTCTGCTTCAGCGGAGTAGGCTCCGAGATCTGGGACGTGATGCTCTCATGGATGTCACCAATTGCGGTCGACGAACCAGTCAGGGCGACCAGAGCGGTGGCGTGACCATTGACGACAGTGGTACCGGAGAAGAGCATGTTGACCTGATCTTGCTTGACAGCCCCTCTATCATTGATAGCCTGGGTATCCTTGCTCACACTTTCACTCTCGCCCGTCAGGATCGCCTGGTCGACACGGAAGCTGTTACTGTGGATAGCGAGCAGACGGCAGTCGGCAGGGACACGGTCACCCACGGCGATCTGGATCACGTCTCCGGGCACCAGATCCTCGGCCTTGACGCGCTGGGGTTTGCCGTCCCGAACCACCTTCGCCTCGTTGGCGGAGTATTCCTGGAGCGCCGCGATGGCTTTCTCGGCGCTGCTTTCCTGCGTGACACCCACCACCGCATTGAGGATCAGGATGGTCAGGATCTTTGGTCCGGAGTCAGTCATTACCCGAATCGGTCCTCTGTTTGTTTGCGACTTACCACAACAGGGTCCACGAAGGCGGTCCAATCGTCGCCTTCTTCAAAGAGAGCCAACACGAACGACACGGCGGCAGATCCCAGGAGAATGAGGACCAGCTGGTCCTTGAATTGCTCCAGTATCAATTCCCATACCGGGGTCGGGGGTTCCTCCTCGAGGGCTAGCGAGTGGGTTGGTTAGTGCTTGCTTGAGAATATCGATTGCAGGTGTACTCACCATTGGGACCATGCTTCTTCCTGGAGCTCAGCACGGCGTCCTGAGACAATCCGGTGTGTTCCGCGACATTGAAGTTTTTCAGCACTTCCGCGGGGGTGTAAAGAAAAGCATTCTCCATGATTGCGACAGCACCCAGAGGGGGGAAGGCAGTCAATGGGGGATGTGCCGTGGAGGATGGGGACGAAGGGAGTGAAACGAGAGAGATGGTCTAAAAGAGAGGCATGGGGTGGAGCCAAGGGCTTAGCAAGATGCGCCAGAAGCAGGAAGAAGCGCAGCGCAGATCGGGAAAGAAAGCAAGTGGAACGTGTTCTTATCCAAGGGTGACTCAGCAGGCACAAGGCTGGACTCTATTACCAAGCCGGTATTCCACTCCGACATCTATATGATTATGTAGGTTGATTGGAACGGGATCATAATGGTGACCAATCTGCTCACTCCCGAGCGATGAGGGATTTGGAAAAAAAAGAGGCTCGAGCATCAGGCTGCATCGTTCCCCGGTGGATATCCGCACCCCCCTGCTGGAGCACCCTTGCGAATGAAGAGATCCTGGTGGAGATCATAGGGCTGATGGATCACTCGCAGAAAATATGAGGTAGGTCTCGCGGTGATCGGTGCAGGGAGACGACTGGGTAGGGGAAGAAGTTATACAAACAGTATGGATGGCGGAGATGTATATTTCTATTTCTATCGAATAGTTAAATCTGGAGATTGCACTTCCGATGCGACTGCTAGAAATAAAACTGCCAGAAGAATGACAGAATATCAATTGGTGTATCGATTCTGATTCCGGACACGTCTTGCGATGGACCACTGTGGTCATCGTCCATCATCGTCGTACCGTTGATTGCTGGAAGGTTCGATTGCTTGCATCATCATCACCCTCAGACAATGCATTGTTTCCAGGGACATTCCAGGGCCATTCTCAGGTACCGAACCCGCCATAGGAGGTAGTCAAACTATCGACCTAGGTCCTCCTAAACCATGCATCTATCGGAACTGCCTGCTGTCTGACGATAGGACTCCATAGGACTCCCTCTTGGCATCGAGCGATGATGGCATCAGGGGCCCACCATGTATTTTCAGCTGATCGACCCGAGGAAGGGCGGGTGGATGTGATGGGGGACACAGGAACACGACGATCAGAGCTAACGCGTAGGTCCCTCGCAGCAGTTCAGTCTGCGCGAGTTGTAAATGAAGATAATTTTCACACAAAGTCCATCGGTCTCCATGTTGTGATCCTGTTGCGTATTGTCACCTGGCTGGCCCACCCAGCCAGATTGATTACCGACAGGCGGGGTCCTGGCGTAATGTCCATACGGGTGTCTGCCCAAGTACCGGGGTACCTGGTGGGACTATTGGACTACCCGCACAAGCACAAGTACCCGGGACTTCCCAGGCGGCGTATTGTTATGATTCTTCCCAACTCCCTCACAACTCTCTCTCCCTCCCTCTTTCCCACCCCCACTTGGTCTTTCTTCTGCACCATCCATCTCCTGCTTCTTTCTTTCGCTTTCCCCAACTCCCAAATACCATCCCACTCCCAACCACTCTCCCATTAAAATCTCCTTGATCCGCTTTCATCATGGGTTCTGAGGTACGTCCACTGTCGTGCCCCTCCACACACACTCTCTCTGAGCTGTCACCGCCATCGCAATCCATCCCCCTCTCTGCTTCCCTTCCCGGCTTCCGTCGAGACCACCCCCCCATCAAACCCCCAAGTACTTGCTGACAGACATCTTAATCATGCAGCGTGAGAAGTAAGCACACGGTCGTTTGGACTATCTCCAAATCATCACCCACTGACCCCCCTCTGCAGCAAGACGTTCCTCGCGCGGCTCTGCGAACAGGCCGAGCGCTATGATGGTAAGACTTCCGAAGATGCCGCTGAATGAGGCGCAAGTGCTGACCGGAGTATCTTCTGGTGTCCAGAGATGGTTACGTACATGAAGGTTAGTGGTGTCGCTTTGTTTACCATTGCTTGCTGTCTGGACATCCATGCTAACTGCCGAACAGGAAGTCGCCAACGTATGTCATTATCCTTGCCGACCAGGACGGATCTGAGATTGACACTGTTGCTGTAGATCGGGGGCGAGCTTACCGTCGACGAGCGTAACCTGCTCTCTGTCGCGTACAAGAACGTGGTCGGCACCCGCCGTGCCTCGTGGCGCATCATCTCCTCCATCGAGCAGAAGGAGGAGTCCAAGGGCTCTGATGACCACATTGGCACTGTCCGTGACTACCGCCAGCAGATCGAGACTGAGCTGGAGAAGGTGTGCCAGGATGTCCTGGATGTCCTCGATGACGCCCTCATCCCCAAGGCGGAGACTGGCGAGTCCAAGGTCTTTTACTACAAGATGTTGGTTGCGCCCTGCGTTTGGGTTAGTTGACAATTCTAACTTTGATCGCAGGAAGGGTGATTACCACCGCTACCTGGCCGAGTTCGCTTCGGGCAACAAGCGCAAGGTCGCTGCCACTGCCGCCCACGAGGCCTACAAGGTATGGATGCTGCGACCATTCTCAGTGACACACTGACTGACTCCCCCCATAGAACGCTACCGACGTTGCCCAGACTGATCTCACCCCGACGCATCCCATTCGCCTTGGTCTCGCGCTGAACTTCTCCGTCTTCTACTACGAGATCCTGAACTCTCCCGATCGCGCATGCCACCTGGCTAAGCAGGCCTTTGATGACGCCATTGCGGAGCTGGATTCGCTGTCTGAGGAGAGCTACCGTGACAGCACCCTGATCATGCAGCTGCTGCGGGACAACCTGACCCTGTGGACCTCGTCGGACGGCAACGAGGGCGAGGGCGCTGGCTCCGCTGAGCCCAAGGCTGAGGAGCAGGAGGCTGCCCCCGCTGCCGAGGACAAGGCCGAGGAGCCCAAGGCCGAGGAGTCTTAAGCGAATGACGAGAGCCGGATGCCAGATTGGTAGGGGAAGGCGTTCGCATTTCTTCCTGGATGTGGTTCTGCTAGTCGCTTTTTTGATTTCACCCGGTGGCTGAGTTGGCCCGGCACAAGATGGTCTTCTTTCCAAGAGACTGGTGTGGGTCGGCCGGCGGAGTTTGATATTCGGTTGACGCGAGCGAAGAAAAGGGGCTGAGTGGAATTCCTCTCTCTTTGAATTGTCTCTATTCCCACTCCAGCACGTTTCAATGTGATTACTTAACAATTCCCCCAAACCGGTGGTCCTCGTAGAGTTTCTTTGTAGTTGATGGACGGAGGTCTCTATCAAATGGAGACACCGCACCCATCAAGCCATGATCTATGAGCCTTCCAATCTGAGCCAGAATACCACCAACATCATCTTCCTCTGGACATCCTGCATGGCTTAGCTGGCACCTGCACTCCTCAGCACGCAGTGAGTATTTGCATGGGCCCAGAATCTACAGTCCCCCACGACGTTGATACGTAGAGCCTCCTCCAACGGGATGTGCCTCGCGCACAAACATCGGAGGACCACGGAGAGAGCATCTGCGGGGGATCTGGACGGAATGACAAGTACCATATCAAAGCTCCGTATTGCCGCGCGTCAAACCAGCCAGGCGAGAGACGGAAAAAGGACGGGCGAGTTATCAATGACAGCTTATTGGAGTGTGCATTGAAACCCGACCCGGCCGAAGGAGCAATAACGCATGGGGGATCCATGCCCGCTTGCTCGACAGAGCCTCAATCGCTACACTCTGCTGCTGCTGAGAGGGAGGGTTCGGGTTCACATGTATGTAGGCTTCCATGACTCGCGCAAACTCGGGATTGTGGTCTTGATGGAGGGTTGACACGGGCTTTGCGTGGACGGAGCCATCGCCGCCATGCACTACGCCATGGACAACAATCCAAGAACTCCGAGCCAATACTTTCTGTCTTGGAGGGACTTGATCCACCTGGCTAGCTGATATGACAGGTCAAGTACGGTTTATGGTGAAGACAGAATGGGAATCGGCAAAGCCCTAACTACAGAAACCAAGTCAATGTATTTGCCAACCCACGAATATGACAGGCTCGCACATCCTTGTCGAGTGCGAGGCTATAATGTGCCCGACCAGCAGCCCACCCACAGGTGCGTCCCATGCTCCTCCAAGAATTGGGCAGAGACGATGGATGATGGCATAGCTGAGGCGAGGGGGCCAGAGATCTCAATTCGGACCACGCACGCTGCTCTTCTATTCCAATGCTCTGCTGTCGGGTTTGTCGTGGACGCTTTACAAAGCCAGACAGAGACAATCCTGCTTGTTCATCACCTGTGGCAAATTAATATGAATAACCTATATCTCGCTCCCCTTCTGGCAGCAAGCAACAGATACACACACACAGCGCAGACAGGGTGCATATAATGAGGCACAATACCCATCGTTCTCTTGTTTTCAGTTTATCTTGCACATCACTAATTCTAATTCATCATATACTTCTCTTCGGTCTTTACGTCCCTGAATTCTCGAGTTGGCTAGGGCAAGCAACATCACCACCGCCATCAACATCAACATTACACCACAATCTTTAAGCCCCAACCCAACTGCAACAAGATAACGGAGAAAATGGTCACACCACTCCCACCGCTAATATTCGAACCCAACGCTCTTTACCTCCTCCTCCTGGACCGCGGCGACACCTACCTCTTCCACTGGCAACTCTACCTCTCGACGAGCCCTCACGACGGCATAACCTACCACGTAAATAACGAGGCAAGCCCAACAGCCTGGGAGTTTGAGTCCTGCCAAACAATCTCGCTGCCCACCTGCAGCAGACTACTGCTAGCGCTGCAAGTAGGCGTCCTGGAGCCAATGCTACACGCCGCGATGGGGGAGAGATTGAAACAGGTGCCGCTGACGCTGTACTCGACGCGGTATCGAGAACAGCTCACGAGTCGGGTTTGGGTGAAGGAGGCGCTGTTTGCGCTTGATGACGAGGGCTATATCACGCTGCAGAAGAGTGTCAAGGATATTGAGGAGGAGGCCAAGTATCTTGCTATGCTGAATAAGAGTAAAGACAAGAGGACGGTTACGAAGTCTACTGGGTATATGTAATGCTTAATTAATCCTGATGTTGGTAACAAGATGTTAATTGGGGAATGAATTGGTTCTTCTATATGTTTGTTATGTTATGAAGGGGTTGTGTGGAGGGGACAAAAGAAGAGAAGGGGGAAAAAAGCGATGTACATGATGGAACCGAGAAGACCAGCAACAAGAAAGAAAATGCGTGTATTTGCAACGGAGCAAAAAACAAATTACATGAAGTCATCATCCGCCAGGCCGTCATCACCATCGTAGGCGTTGCTGTCGATGTGGTTCTCCCTGGTCGTGACCACGGAAACCTTCGTCTTGGCCGCCTTGCTCTTCTTGCTTCCCTTGTCCGCAGCGCGCTCCTCGCGCATCTTCTCATTGCCTGCCGTGGTGAGTGCACTGGCAATCTTCTTGATATCACCCGACGGCATTTCCTTCACCAGTTGCCGAACAAAATCCTGCGCCCACAGGCTGTAGTGCGGCTTCTTGGAGTGCGGCGCCAGCAGCGGGATAAGCGTCTCGCTCAGCTTCGCAAACTGGTCCTTGGTAGTCGGCTTGAATAGCGGCATGGCACTCAGGTCAATCGCGTTAGTCGGATCGGCCGAGTCCGTCACGACAACGGCCTTGGGCGCGCCGCGTTTGCGGTTCAGATCGATGTCTCCGATCAGATCCTGCGCGTGCTTGAGATCCGCGTCCTGTTCCGTTTGGCGCAGGCGTTGGCGCCGCTCGGCCTCGTCTTCGCTGATATCCAGGTCGTCTTCGTCGATCTGTTTTCGCCGCTCCTCCCGGTGCTCTTCTATCCGCTGCGCCTTGGTCTTCTTGTTGGCTGCGGCCTTGGCTTTCGCGGCGGCTTCAGCCTCAGCGGCTTTCTTGACTTTCTCGCGCTCGACTTCCGAGTCTTCAGCTGCGTCCCAGGAATCGAGGACCTTTTTGGGGGCGGGGGGTTATGGTTAGCGTTGATTCAGAGCGAGCGAGGGAGGGTATGGTTCTTACATCGTCATCCTCTTCGTCGTCGAATCTGCGGCGCGCCGCGACGGGGACAGGGGCGCTATCGCTCTCGGAGGAGGAGTCGGAGGAGGAACTCTCTTCCTCGTCTGGGTCATGTCCAGTCAGTTGCGATGTCGACAGAGGTGGGATATAGAGTACATACCCCACTTTGAAGGAGGCATTTTGACAGAAAGGAAAATAAAAAAGAAGAAAAGATCAAAGAAAGACACACGGAGTGCAAGATCCGGGGAGAAGAGAGAAGGCCTCGCCAACAACACAATAGTAGGTAACCGTCCGACAAAGAAAAGGTCGGAGGGGCAAATTTTATGTGGGACAGGTGGGCTGTCACGTGCTTGGTGCCCGATCTATACCACTGCTCAGCCATATGAGGAGAAATGTTTCATTCTGCTATTACATTCATAATCATCATCGCCATATTGGACCCCAATGGCATCTCTTTTGGAAAAGACAAAAGAAAAAGAAACTATCTGCAAATGACCGCTTTACAGGTTGACCGCAGTGCGGAAGTTCTGGCCGGCGTACACAGCGTTGGGGCCGAGCTCCTCCTCAATACGGAGGATCTGGTTCAGCTTGGCCAAACGCTCCGAGCGGGCGGGAGCACCGGTCTTGATCTGGCCAGAGCGCAGACCGACCGCAATGTCGGCAATCGTGACATCCTCGGTCTCACCGGAGCGGTGGGAGACCATGACACCCCAACCGTCGGCGTACGAGTCCTTGGCGGCCTGGATGGACTCGGTCATGGTACCGATCTGGTTAACCTTGAGCAGAAGGGCGTTGCAGGACTTGAGCTCAATGGCCTTCTTGATGCGTAGCGGGTTGGTGACCGTCAGGTCGTCACCGACGATCTGGAAGTCCGAGGTCTTGTAGAAGTAGCTCCAGGCCTCCCAGTCGTCCTCGGCGAAGGGGTCCTCAATGCTGACAATGGGGTACTTGGCAGCCAGCGACTTGTACAGGTCGGCCAGCTGCTCGTAGGTGAGCCACTTGGAGGGGTCACTGTCAGGGTTCTTGAAGTCCAGGTCGTACTTCTTGGCATCGACCTTGTAGAACTCGCTGGAGGCAACGTCCATGGCGATGTGCATCTTGCCGGTGTAGCCGGCCTTCTCGATGGCGTCGGTGATCAGGTCCAGGGCCTCCTCGGCGGTCTGGATATCGGGGGCAACACCACCCTCGTCGCCGACGTTGCCAGCGGACTGGCCGTACTTCTGCTTGGCGAGGGACTTGAGCTTCTGGTAGACCTCGGAGCCCTGACGGAGAGCCTCGGAGAAGGAGGGGGCGGTGCTATCCATTTCTGTTGGTTACCGAAAATGCGAATATCTGTGGGGAAACTTACTCAGGCACAATCATGAACTCCTGGAAAGCCAGACGGCCACCAGCGTGGGAGCCGCCGTTCAAGACGTTCTGGAAGGGGACGGGGAGGACGTAGGGCTTCTTGGTTCCGGCCAGGTCGGAGATATGGGCATACAGGGGAACGCCCTTCTCAGCGGCAGCAGCCTTGGCAATGGCCAAGCTGACACCAAGGATGGCATTGGCACCCAGGTTGCCCTTGTTGGCGGAGCCGTCCAGGTTGTTGAGGAAAGAGTCAACCTTGGCCTGGTCCTTGACATCGATGTTCTCCTTGATGAGGGCAGGACCGATGGTCTCGTTGACGTTCTTCACAGCCTTGAGAACACCTAGGGCATTGTTAGCCTGCGTCAGATTTCCTGGGGTCAAAATGTCACTTACCCTTTCCACCCCAGTGGGTCTTGTCACCATCACGGAGCTCGACGGCCTCGTGCTGGCCTATGGTTTTTTTTTTGTTAGCAGTCTATTCCCTTCTCATCTCTGAGGACAAAGCTGAGGGCAAAGAGGTACACACCAGTAGAGGCACCAGAGGGGACAATGGCGCGGTGCAGACCGGTCTCGGTGACAACATCCACCTCGACGGTGGGGTTACCGCGCGAGTCGTAGACGGAACGAGCGTGGATCTTGGAGATAGGCATGTTGGGAAGAGGTGGTGGTAAGCTGGAGGGGAGAAGTAAGAAAGATGGTCAGCTGGAGAGGAAAGAAAAAAAGTGGTGGGATGAACAAGTTATAAGGACGCCATGACTAAGGGGTGGGAGGGAGGTTCACCGAGGACCCAAAAGAACAACAACAACGGGCAAAGGGCACAGAGGATCCCCAGCAAGCCGAATGACACGAGACAATGGGGCAAATCACAGGCTCAATTGAAACCGGGAAGGACGAATGGGTAATACAGGGAACCGCAGGTGAACCCACGGGGGAATGAATGGTGGAGGGGCAGTGGAGGGGTAGTATACGTAGTATAGGTGGGGGGGGACTCACGGATTGCTTGAAGGTATTCACAGAGAGAAAAGATAGTGGAGGAGAAGACACTCTTAAATACTCTACCGTCACTCTATGCTCCGGTTCTTTCCAGTGCGACGGTGGGGCCTTGATCCGACCGTCTGCGGCCTGCAGCAGCGAGATCTCCCGTCCCTCGGGTGATGATGTAGTTGGGCAGTGAGGGAGGGCCGGGTGTTCGTTAGGTTGCTAAGGGGCAACTAAGGTTTCTTGAGTTAGAGATATTTAGCTAAGTTATACCCGGCTCTGGTATGGAACGGAATTGTGTCGAGCTAGCTGCTCAATTTTTCTGTTCAAGGTTGCATCATCCATCAGGACGAAAGTGGCTGCAGACCTCTGCCTGAGGCTTTTATTTATGCCTTGCTGCCTGGTGACTAACCGGCATCCGTCAGATCACCTGACTGCGGCAGCTCACCCGGCGTGGAAGCTCCCAGCTGTTGTGGTCCCCCTGCGACATCACCTATCATCATCCTCTCCGAACCCATCCTCCCTTTATCTTGTGCATTGATCCACTCATCAATCACTGCCATCGACTTGACTCACCCTCGCCCCCCTCCCTCCTCTCCCTCGTGACATCCTCCGCTATCATCCACCATGAGCGGCGCCAGCGATCCCGAGCGAGAGCAGGCGCTCGAGGACTACAAGAAGAACTTGCTGGAGCTACGAGAATGGGAAGCCAAGCTGAGGTCGCTGCGGCTGGGCATCAAGGATCTCCAGCACGAGTTTGACGTCTCCGAAGAGAACATCAAGGCCCTACAGAGTGTCGGTCAGATCATCGGCGAGGTGTTGAAACAGTTGGACGAAGAGCGATGTATGCTTTCCCCATATCCACATGAAAAACCAGCTGACCCTTCCCAGTCATCGTCAAGGCATCCTCCGGACCGCGGTATGTCGTCGGGTGCCGCTCCAAGGTCGACAAGGCCAAGATGAAGCAGGGCACCCGGGTCGCCTTGGACATGACGACCCTCACCATCATGCGAATGCTGCCCCGCGAAGTCGACCCCTTGGTGTACAACATGTCGCTGGAGGACCCGGGCCAAGTGAACTTTGGTGGAATCGGTGGCCTGAACGACCAGATCAGAGAACTCCGGGAGGTGATTGAACTGCCGCTGAAGAACCCAGAGCTGTTCCTGCGGGTGGGAATCAAGCCTCCCAAGGGTGTTCTACTCTACGGACCGCCCGGAACAGGAAAGACGCTCCTGGCTCGAGCCGTGGCCAGCTCCCTGGACACCAACTTCCTGAAAGTGGTCTCCTCCGCGATCGTGGACAAATACATCGGTGAATCCGCTCGCCTGATTCGAGAAATGTTCGGCTATGCCAAGGAACACGAACCCTGCATCATCTTCATGGACGAGATTGACGCTATTGGTGGCCGACGATTTTCGGAGGGCACATCGGCCGATCGAGAAATCCAGCGGACATTGATGGAGCTGCTGAACCAACTGGACGGATTCGATTATTTGGGTAAGACCAAGATTATCATGGCAACCAACCGACCCGATACGCTTGACCCGGCCCTGCTGCGTGCTGGTCGTCTGGACCGGAAGATCGAGATTCCTCTTCCCAATGAGGTTGGTCGCCTGGAGATTCTGAAGATCCACACAAGCGGCGTGCAAATGGAAGGGGAGATCGACTTTGAGAGCGTGGTGAAGATGACCGATGGCCTGAACGGTGCTGATTTGCGCAATGTGGTCACCGAAGCGTATGTTATCGAATCCACTCCGGAATGACACTATTACTAACCCCGATGCAGAGGACTGTTCGCGATCAAGGACTATCGCGATGAGATAACCGGCGACGATTTGAATAAAGCGGCTCGCAAGGTAAATGAGGCAAAGAAATTAGAATCTCGCGATTATGACGCATCGAAACTGTGAGGCACTGGCAGGTTTTGCCATCGCGAGCGAAGAAGAAATTCAGTGTTTCATTATGGTGATGGGGTGTGGATGGACCAGAAATATCAGAAGCTGTAATTGTACGCCTTGAGATGTATAAGCATGTGTTGTTGCATCTACCAGAATGAAATGTAGACGTAAAACAACAAAGTTGATGATTGTATGAAGTGTCCATTTCATCTGCAAGAATCAATTGAAGTATAGACGTTGATCATCAATGATTCTAGGTGGTCGTGGTGGTGGTGGTGGTGGATATGAGCCGCTCATTGAGCGCTCACCCCATTGCTCACCCCAACTATTCTGTTCTCATCTGGCCCTTCATCTGCTTCGAGCATACTAGTATGTTTAGGAGCCCAGGCCAGGTGACGTGACTATTTGATCAGGTGTGGATGTTCCAGTCCCCAGCGTTTTCTCTCTCTCTCTCTCTCTCTCTCTCTCTCTCTCTCTCGACTCTCCTTCCCTCCGTTATCTTCACTCTCTTTCCTTCTAAGCTCTCCATATTCTTCCATATTCTTCAAATTCCCCGGCTACTCTTCGTTCTAGAAACGTAGATGTATGAGACTGGTTCAGGCTCTTCGTCTCCTGCGACGCGCGCCCCCCGGGGACGCACCACAAGCACCACAAGCACCACAAGCGCCGAAAGCACTCCTCTCAATAGCACATACGACTCTTCCACAATTCTATCGTGTCTTCCAAAGGAGTACCAGTCCTGCTTCTTTGAAAGCTTTCAAAAGCTAAGGCAAATTTCTCAGAGCGTCCTTACCGAAGTTGAGGAGACTGGAAATCAGTATCTTGTTGTTTTCCACCTGCCACAAGATGCCATAGAACAGATCGAGAGCCGAGAGATAAGCTTAGGAGTGCAATTCCGCTTTATGTTCTATACTAGGGATAGGCTCGGCATCATAAAGATCATACCAAGTGGGCAGCATGACCATAGCACGGAAAGGCTCAAAGACAAGGTGATGTTTGATCTCTTAAGAATGGGCGTCGACTACGGTGCAATGTCATGGGGCCTTTCTACAACTTATCGAGGCCGATACTGCGGCAAAGAGCCAGACCACCAGCTCATTCCTACATCTCGGTTGCCTCCTGGCCAATACCGGATCGCAACAGTCGCGCCAACATTGGTCATCGAGACTGGTGTTTCTCAGTCCCTTGCAAAACTACGTTGGGACGCAGGCTGGTGGCTCACTAACACCAACGGTGGCGTCAACGTTGTCCTCGTGGTATCTATCAATCGCGGCCAGAGAAGAATGCAGCTAGAAAAATGGGAAATGGTAGGACAAACGACTAGGACACGCCAGTCTATGGCGCCTCAGGCAGTTCAAACGATCTATGTCACCCAGAACATCGCCAATGGAGCGCCTCTTGTGCTCGAATTTGCAGATTTGATGTCGAGGCCGCCTACTGCTCAGGAGCGTGACGTTGTCATCCCGGCGGGCGACCTAATTCGGTGCTTTGATACTGTATGGTGAGAAGTGCCAGAGAGCGCTCAAATTGTACACACGACAATCATCAGATAGTGTGTAATTGTCCACCTCGAGAGGTGTAAGCATGTGTTGTTGCATCTTCCAGAATGAGTGTAGACGTAAACAAAGTAGATGGTTGTATGAAGTATCCATTTAATCTACAAGAAATGAAGTGTAGGAGTGGTATCAGTCGGAGATAGATGAAGCTGTGGTTTCGTATTGTGGTTGGTTGGTTAGTGATCGCCCTCATCGTTTTCCGTCTCCTGTTCTGCTCCGGCCACGTCGCCGATACTTTCTTTCCTCATCAGTCCACGACTTTGCCCCATCGCCCCTTGGATTTCATGCTGCGCTATCTCCCGCATGGCTTCGACAGCCGGTGATTTACAATAGATCAAAGAGGGCGCGCCAGCATTTCCCTTCCTACCGTACGCCCGCCCAGTGGCCACCAATCCCCGGAGATACTCCAACCAAACAAGACTGACGACATGCTTTCAAACCAGTAATCGCATACAATCCTTCGCCCTTGCGCGTCATTCGCCAGTAAGGAAATTTGCAATCCAACCGGACCACCGGTCTGCGCAACCTTTGCCCTGTCCTGTGCGAGGGCGACAGCTGGATAGCCATGTCGTTCCAGGCACGGCAAACCGTTCGACCTCTCGACCCCCCTCCTCAATACCGCACAACAACCAACACCCTCGGTGGTTACGGGCTATCCGCTCCCCGGATGCCCCAAACCGTGACCAGCTATTTCGGGAACGACCGCGCCCTACCCATGTATAAAGATAAGCCGTATTTTGCGCCGCGGCGCACGGTCCCGAGGCGGCGGTGGAAACTCATACTCAACGTGCTGGGCGTGTGTACATTGATCTATCTGTGGTATTATAAGGGGTCTCTGCTGTCGTGGAATACGACGGCGCCTTATGACGCCCAGGACAAAGGGTTAGAGCTGTGGAAGTGGGTTCAGAGTTTGGACGACACCGGCGCATCCAAGGGGTCTGTGGATTGGGATGAAAGACGAGAGAAAGTACGGGATGCGTTCGTCGTCAGCTGGGAGGACTACGAGAAGAATGGCTGGGGTAAGTAAAGCTCATAATTTTTGGCGGACTGCTGCTGACGAGTGTTTGCAACAGGCTACGACGAGTATGGGCCGATGACCAACAAGCGTCGAAATATGGTCGAAGGCGGGATGGGCTGGATCATTGTCGACGCGCTGGATACGATGATCCTCATGAACCTCACGAAGCCGGTTCAGCATGCGCGGGAATGGATCCACACCTCGCTGCAATACAACCAAGATCACGACGTCAACACGTTCGAGACCACCATCCGCATGCTGGGCGGACTGTTGTCCGCACACTACCTGTCAATCAAAC
The DNA here is from genome assembly GCF_964197705.1 of Penicillium psychrofluorescens. Classification (NCBI taxonomy): domain Eukaryota; kingdom Fungi; phylum Ascomycota; class Eurotiomycetes; order Eurotiales; family Aspergillaceae; genus Penicillium; species Penicillium psychrofluorescens. Next base: position 5,027,103 of record NC_133439.1, on the reverse strand, counting down.
ACCCGGAACTGGCGCAAATCACCGATGACGACGTCGGCGCTCCGGGCGAAGACCTGTATATCGAGAAAGCCACCGACCTGGCTGATCGCATACTGGGCGCTTTTGATACCCGCTCTGGGATTCCGTTGGCGAGTGTGAATCTGAACAAATCAGAAGGGATTCCCGCGCACAACAGCGGTGGCGCCTCGTCGACTGCCGAGGCAACAACAGTACAGCTCGAGTTCAAATATATGGCCAAGTTGACCGGAGAGTCCGAATATTGGACCGTTGTGGAGAAGGTGATGGAGGTCATGGATGACCTGCAGCCGCAGGACGGTCTCGTTCCGATCTTCATCAATCCCGACTCCGGGAAATTCAAGGGAAATGAAATTCGCCTGGGCAGTCGAGGAGACTCCTACTACGGTACGCCTCGCAAACACTCATTCCAGAACACTTCCCCGCTGACGTTGCTTAGAATATCTCATCAAGCAGTATTTACAAACCTCTGAGCAAGAACCAGTGTACAAGGAGATGTGGGATGAGTCCCTACAAGGTATCCGGAAACATCTGCTTGCATTTACCCAAAAAGCCCGGCTGATGATGGTCGCCGAGCTGCCCTCCGGTATTGGAGGCAATCTTCATCCCAAGATGGATCATTTGGTCTGCTTTTTACCGGGAACCATCGCGCTCGGTGCCACGGGTGGCCAACCACTATCAGAAGCAAGAAAGTCATCAAGCTGGACTCAGCAGAACGAGGACGAGATTCTCATCTCTCGAGAGCTAATGAAGACCTGCTGGGCGACATACCTAGCCACCGAAACAGGGCTGGCGGGAGAGATCACGTATTTCAAGCTGGACAAGGAGCCGGTGATGATGGCGGACAAATACCCTCTTGCGCCGAGCAATGCTGGATCCACGCCTAAGGAACTGCAAAGCATCTCCGGTCCATTAACGCGATCGGACAGTGATCCCTGGCGCAGCGACTTGAGCATCCACACCGCAGACCGCCACAACCTCCAGCGGCCTGAAACAGTCGAATCCCTCTTCTACATGTACCGTGTCACCGGCGACGAAATCTACCGCGAATGGGGATGGGAGATGTTTGTCGCGTTCGTGCGCCACACCGCCGTGCTGGAGGAGGTGTATGACGAGGAGGGCCAGGCCCAGAAACGCATCAAGGGGTTCACATCTTTGTCCAACGCTGATACGATCCCTCCCGTCACGCGCGACAACATGGAGAGCTTCTGGATGGCTGAAACCCTCAAGTATCTCTACCTGTTGTTTTCTGACCGCGACTTTATTTCCCTTGAGGAACATGTCTTCAACACCGAGGCCCATCCGTTCCCGCGCTTCAAGCCTGCGGGTGATCTCAAGACGGGATGGACCCGCAAGCCTCGCTCCGCTCCTGATTCTGGGTCTGGGCCTGAGTCTCTGTAGACTACACGCTATTATATCTTGCATTTGGGTGTTTTGGTTTTGGGATTTCCTTTTTTGTCTCGATAGTCTATGAATGGAACTGGACACAGATATACTACCAATCATACTGAATTTGGCTTCTGATGCAGTGTTCTACTCACTTTTGTATGCAATGCAATGCAAGGGTAACTAAGCATTATACACATCCAGTATCCTATATCCTACCAGCTAGATTACTCGCTAGTATCCGATCTAGCTATCGCAGCCGCAATCAATTTCTTATACCCCACAACAGCCTCGTTGATATGATGCACAGAGAGAGCCTCGTTATCGCCATGGGCAACAAAGATACTCCCCGGTCCATACAGATACCGCTTCGTACCCTTCGCCACGCTCAGGTTCGGCACATCAGTGCCATAATTCACAGTGGTAACATCGAAGCCCTCGACATCCGTATCCAGATTCTGCGGGGGATACAATCCATACGCGGAGAACTCCACAGTGACATTGGCTCCAGTGTGCCGCGTAGCATCTGCGACAGCATTGGCGACGATCTTGCGCGCTTCGCCGGGTGTTCCCGCCGCAAGACGTACCGCGACATCTGCCATTGCATGAGCCGGGACGACGTTCGTAGCCACGCCCGCGCGAACGACACCGATGTTCAGCGTCGTGGGACCATACTTGGCAGAAGAAGGAAAACCGCCATGCTCCACGCCGATCTTCCCCAGCTCGTCGACCTTCATCAGCGCGGGGAGGATAGCAGAGACGGCACTGTGCCCGAGCCATGGGTACCCGGAGTGGGCGGCCTGACCCTTGACAATGACCTTGAAGCCCATCCTACCCTTGTGTCCGGAGACAAGGGCGAGATTGGTAGGCTCGCCGAAGATGACGGTGTGGAAGCCGTCTTTGGATTGGTTGTTGAGATCAGAATCGGAGAAGGTTTTCATGCCGCCGCCGCCGAGTTCTTCGCCCACGACAAACAACAGGCCGAGGCCCGCGGAGGGATGTTGATCGAGCGTTTCTAGTGCGGCGAAGACTTGGGCTGCGACGCTGGCTTTTGCGTCGACAGAGCCGCGGCCTCCCACGACTAGTTTCTCGGGGTCAATGGCAGAGGATGATGAGGAGCTTTCGGGTCGTTGCACTGAGTAAGGGATGAATGGTGGGACGGTGTCGATATGGCTTGTTAGGAGGATGGAGGGGGACGAGGTTTGGGAGGAAGGGTAGGCGTAGATGTTGTATCGAGTTTTGGGGGCTACATCATCATCGTCATTTTTTTCCACAGGAGCGACCTCTTGTTTAATGACGGTGAAGTTGTGCGCCTCAAGGAACTGAGTCACGAAGATGCCGACGTCGTGCTCGTTGCCGGAGATGGATTCGATCTGGACGAGATCGCGATGGAAGGATAGAAGAGGCGAGGCATTGATAATATCCTCCGGACTGGTTGGATCATGGTCGACAACGATCTCGGGCTGCGACAGCGAGGGAGTTGTCCCGAGGTGCTGCTGTTGTTGATATGCGGGGTGCGGAGAAGCAGATGCCACGGCAATGGTGGTGGTAGCCGCCACTAGAAACCGGGTGTACTTCATGGCTGCGGAATTGAAGCCAGGGAGATGCGAGAGTCACTTGGTTTCAAACAGCCGAGAGGAGAACTCGGAGAGACGGGAGAGAGAGGAAAGTCGAGGAATAAGTAGTTCGTCGGACTGTCCCGCTGAAGCGGGATCTTGGTCACGTGCGTGTGCTCTGTATCACATTGGGATATGCAAGGGCGGGCTGAGAATGAATAGTGCGGTCTTGGCTACGATGGAGCAGTGGATGAGTGTCATTTAATATCGAAATTGTTGGAAGATACGATACTGTCGATAGTGAGGTTGGTGGTGGACATGCCCGTTGTTGGTAGTGCGGAATACCGATTCCGTTTTGGCTGATCTGCGAGAGGGGAAAGGTAGGGGCAGGGTATTTATTCCTGTGTGTGACTTCTTTTCCTTCTCTCCTCAAAAGAGCTTTATTATTGACCTCACGATATACAATACTGTCTGTAATTCAAACCATCAACATGGATGGACCGAAGACAGATGCTCAGCAGATCGAGGTAGCTGATCAACCACCCGAAGACACTTCCAAAGCAAGTTTTCCTCAAAACGATTGTGTAATCTTGCTGACTGGTGATATAGAACTGGACATGGCTTCGCAAGCACATTGTATTAATCCAATGTTCCTCCTACGCGGTCGCCCCGGGCTTCACCAGCTCCATCCTGATTCCAGCAATCAACCAAGTGGCTCAGCAATTTAAAATCCCCGCTCAACAAGCGACCTATCTCGTGGCTGTCCACGTTCTTTTTCTGGGTCTCTCTCCTTTCTTCTGGATCCCATGCATGAACACATACGGCCGCAGACCCATTCTGATCGCGAGTCTCTCATTGTCCTGCCTCGCTGCACTGGGCGGGGGCTTCGCAAATAGTTATGGCGGTCTCATGGCTGCACGAGTCTTCCAGTCCTTTGGCGTATCAGCGGGGTTTGTCCTACCGGGAGTGATCGTGGTCGACCTATTCAAAACCGAAGAGCTAGGGCGCAAAAATGGGATCTGGGCACAAATGGTCGCGATAGGCGCTCCGCTAGGTGGTGTTATTGGCGGACCGGTGGTTTACTATCTGGGGTGGCGATGGACGTTATGGATCACTGCCATCGCCAATGCTGTTCAGACAGTAGGCTTCGTTCTGACATGCCCGGAGACTTCAGATTCCCACCGCGGAAACAGATTTGGGACGCTCAAGATCCGACAATTTGTCGAGCCTTTTCTTATACTACAATCGCCGCAAATTGTTCTTGTTACCTTTGCTTATGGGGTCACATTCGCCGTAACCTCAGTCGGTCTCGCTGCGATCGTCCCTCTAGCATTTGAAGAGCGCTACGGACTGGGTACAATCGACCAAGGGTTAATCTTCCTTGGGCCTCTAATCGGCGTCTTGTTGGGCGAGCGGCTTGCCGGGCCAGGAAGCGACTGGATCATGAATCGCGAACGGCGTCGTTGCTCAACTGTAGATTCCGAACATCTGGAAGTTCGTCTCTGGATTGCTCTCCCAGGCTGTCTACTGGCCATAGTGGGTGTTTTGATCTTCGGTCTCACGTTACAATATAGCACACACTGGATTGCACCATGCATCGGGTTTGCGGTCTCTAATTTTGGATTGCAGCTGGTGACGACTCCAGTCAAGACATATTGCGTTGACTGCCTCAAATCACACTCGGGGCCGGTGTTGCAGTTCATCAATGCCGTTCGACAGATTATTGCCTTTACCGTGCCTTTCTGGAGTCCTAACCTGAATGCGAGACTTGACTATGGACTTGGCTTTGGGGTTGAAGCAATTATTTTGGCTGTTTTCTCCTTGGGTTGTGTCGTAGTGCTCTGGAAGGGATTTGCCTGGAGGAAGGTTGTACATGTGAAAGGCTTGGTGGATGTATAGTTTGGGTAGTGCGACTCTAATAATATGGGATTCAAAAACGAACTTGGCATACGTAGCTGGCGGACCTCATGTATTATTTGTCCGGAAAATTGCGGTGGCATTACATCGGTGTACTAAGCAAACATGTTTATAGAAGGCATTCTGTCCTATTATTGGCAAGGCGCATCGCCGGTTCTCAACCTTAAATATACGTTTCGAGAACAACAACAACATCTTCCGCATACGTTCTTACCACTCGCAAGTCCTGGTTCTAGGTTTGCGGGATGATGAACAGAGGCAACCTATCAAAGTTGTCATTTGATGTATTGCAATGTAATTGGTTGATCAAATTCCACAACTTACGAGGTCACATTGGCCAGGCATAAATGTGTCTTTTTCATCATATGCACCTTATACAAGATAAGCACCACACAACTTCCGATAGCACCAACCCACCGGCGGGCCGGCATGAATGTGTCTTTTTTCATCATATCCACTTCACACAAGATAAGTACCACACATTTCGGTAGCATCAACCCCGCCGGTGGAACCGGACACGACAGCTCGGAGTTTGAGTGACAAACTCTATCCAGGTGCCGAACTACCCATGGTTGCATGATTCCATGTGGGATGTACAGCTTTCCAAGTACTTAGCGGCGGAGAAACATTTTTGCGCAATATCAAATCCCTGCTGTCGGGGGATATCTCCCAAGCCCTGTGTCGCAGTTCATGCAGCGTTAATCAGCAGATGCTTGTTTAGTCCTACTCGTTCAGACTAGGAGTACATACACATGATCGTGACCGGACCGTGCATAAGGCGGCCCGGATAATGTAGAATGTGGAAATGCGGTGTATTCATTGGTAAAACTCCCAGGTAGTCAGATCTGACAATGATGACAACGATGGGATTCGGGCTAGCTCTCATGTATGTCAGGGATGCGTCCAAACTCTGCATTCCAGGTGTCCTCTGGGACGCCTAGTTATTCCCATCCACGGACACCGAACAGGGCAACTAAAGTGGGGGAAGGAGGACGGTCCACAAGTCGAGCAAAGATCGGCAATCACTTATTCGTCGTGCACAGTTATCCAGGCTGGCAGCGGTACAAAACGGTGATCATGGCGAAGCATTCCCCCGAGGCCATGTTGTTCACCTATAAATCCATCTCATGCCCCTCCCCTCCGACGGCTCCTGGGTGACATTATTTTTTCATCGTTACCCTGTGTGCCTTATAATTCATTGAGTCATTTACCTTCGCCTCCCCCCTCCCCCCCTCACGGCAACAGTCATGGAGCAAGCCGGGAAACGGATTTTGGCCAAAATCGTCGATGATGCGGCCGCAACAGACCCGGATAAAAAGTTTGCGGTCATCCCGAAAGGACCGGAGTTATCCGATGGATTGCAGACCATCACGATGAAGCAGGTGTCGAATGCCACGAATTTTATCTGCAATTGGATCGAGAAGACGATTGGATTGCCAGCGCAGAGCGGCGAGACGTTGGCTTACATGGCGGCCAATGACGTGCGCTATTGCTTCTTCCTTCTCGCATGTCAGAAACTAGGCTATCAGGTGAGCTCGTTGAGAAAACGGTCATCAGCAGCATACTGATCAACCACTAGGCTTTCTTCCCGTCTATGAGAAATTCGGACGAAGCCCACACCCACCTTTTGAACCTCATTGGAGTAACCAAGTTCTTCACTAGCCCAGAGCGTCATGGGCGTGTTCTCGAGATCCAAAGCTTTACCCCTGGCATCGAAGTCTTCGAGCTCCCCTCGTTGAAAACCATGCTCGCCGAGGGCGACTTTGGCTCTTATCCATTCCCCAAGACGTTCGCCGAGGCCGAAGATGATGTAGCGTTGATCATCCATAGCTCTGGAACGACTGGTAGGTCTCACTCCTACCTAATTACCAAAGGAATCACACTCAACCTCTGTGTAGGAATGCCCAAACCGGTGCCTCTCACGAATGGCTTCTTCGCTGTGATGGATGCAGTCCCTCGGATGGAATGGCCTGCAGGCCGCGAGCCCGCTATTTTCTGGCAGGAAGGTCAGAAGGATCTCATCCTAGGCGTTGCACCGTTCTTCCATTTGATGGGGATGATCAGTCTGGTCTTCACTATCCTCCATGGGACAACGGCTTTGATTGGCCCCGAAAAACCACCGTCTGTGGCATTTTTGACCGAGCTCATCAAAATGGGTAAACCTACGGCTGCGGTTCTCCCTCCCTCGGTACTAGAAGATCTCGTCAACGACGAGGACGCCGTTGCTTGTCTCAAAGGGCTGCGTGCTATCTACTTTGGAGGTGCTCCGATGTCGTTGGAGACGGGAATGCGGCTGCGCCAGTACACTAAGCTAGTGACTGTCCTCGGATCTAGTGAAGCCGGCTGGGTTCAAGCACTGGTGCCTGAAAACCCAGAGGACTGGCTCTACTTCGAATGGCACCCGCAAGCCGGGGTTTTTATGGAACAAGTCGGCGACGGCCTGTACGAGTTGGTGTTCAAGCGACAGGAGGACCGTAACCGGGACTTCAACGGTGTCTTCCACACCTTCAAAAACGCAGAGACCTATCGAACGAAAGATCTCTTCACTCCACACCCGACGACCCCCGGTCTATGGAAATTCCACGGCCGGAGTGACGACGTGATTGTCCTCAGCAACGGCGAGAAGTTCAACCCGGTCACCATGGAGATAATGATTGAAAGTCACCCGCTCGTCTCGAGGGCTTTGGTCGTCGGCCAAGCTCGTTTCCAGGCCGCTTTGCTGATCGAACCAACCAGGCTGGAGATGGATGTGAAGGTGCTCATTGACGAGATCTGGCCAACTGTGCAGTTGGCTAACCAGACAATCGCCCAACACGGCCGGGTGATGAAGAACCACATCGGGGTCGGTTCGCCGGATAAGCCGTTCAAGAAGACCCCGAAGGGTTCGACACAACGGCGACCTACCGTGCGAGAGTACGAGAAGGAGATTGATGCCATCTACATTGCTGGCCTAGAGGCGGAATTGGAAGGCCATCTCCCGGAGACCCTCAATCAGGCCACCATCAGAGACTACATCCGCCAAACGATTGCTCGCGTGCTAGAACAGTCTGATATCCCCGTCAATCAAAACTTCTACACTGCACTCGGGCTCGACTCCCTCATGACCATCCAGATATCTAGGATGCTGCAGAAGGGCATTCAAATGCGCCGACCCGACGTGAAAGCAGGGCTTCTGTCTCCTCAGGCGATCTATGGCAACCCAACGGTGGAGCAGTTGTCGCAGGTCGTTTGCGATATCCTCGCAGGCAAGGCAGGGCAAGGACAGACCAGTGTCAACCGAGAGGAGAAGATCCAAGGTCTCGTGGATAAGTACACGGCCGATCTCCCTATCCGCAACGAGAACCTCCCACAGAGGACAAATGCGCCCACCACCGTGATTCTCACCGGATCAACGGGCTCCCTGGGGACGTACCTGCTCAATAGCCTTCTGGCCACCAAATCCGTGATGAAGATCTACTGCTTGAATCGATCCGACGCGGCCCAGCGCCAGAAGAATGGTCTCGAAGAGAAAGGCCTGCACATCGGTGATGATGGATGGAAGAAGCTGGAATTCCTACAGGCATCATTTGGAGCGCCGCGTTTCGGTCTCGACGAAGCCAAATACCAAGAGCTCCTCGAGTCCGTCGACACGATCATTCACAACGCCTGGAAAGTCGACTTCAACCACACGGTCGAGTCCTTTGAAGAGACGCATATCCGCGGCGTTCGGCGCTTCATCGACTTCAGCCTCCAGAGCAACGCGCATCTTCATTTTGTGTCTTCCATCAGTACCGTCGGGGCATGGACCCCGGCCATGGGCCCGGCAGTACCAGAAGTGCCGATGGAGGACTGCGCGGTGGTTTTGGCACAGGGATATGGCGAATCCAAGCATGTAGCTGAGCGCATCTGTCTAGAAGCTTCCCGGCGAAGCCGCGTGGCGACGACGATCTATCGCGTGGGACAGATCGCAGGGCCGACATCCCCGAGCGGACAGTGGAATCCGCACGAATGGTTGCCCACGATCATCGCTACGTCGAAGGCGCTGGGGAAGGTCCCCAATCGGTTAGGAGCGATGGCCGTTGATTGGATCCCGGTGGTAAGGCCCCCCCCCTTCTGTCTGATTCTCATCTATCAACATTATCAAAAGTTCCTTTCGGATGGTCTATAACTAATCATTTTCAGGATACCCTCGCCTCGATCATGACGGAGCTCGTCAACACACGGCATGCCAATCGGTCCCTCGACCTGTGCTCTGCGTTCCATCTGACGAACCCGTCCACGGTGCCGTGGTCCTCGCTGATCCCGGCCATCCAGGAGAGATACAGCGGTGTGCAAGCAGTCGACCTGGCGGAGTGGGTCGGCGAGCTCGAGAAGATCGAGAAACCGACCGCGGCGGATGTCGCGCAGAAGCCGGGACTCAAGCTGCTGGATTTTTACAAGGGCCTGCTGAGCGGGAACTCGCTGGTCACCGAGCTCGAGGTCAAGCGCACGCAAGAAGCCAGCGCCACTATGCGAACACTCCCCCCGATCTCCGTGGCGCTGATGTCGAATTGGTTGCAGCAGTGGCGGTTCTAAGCCGAGTAGTACACACATAGCTATGATCTCTAGAGGGTAAACAGAGAATGGATAAAATATTATGCGCCTTCCTGTTTGGGCCCTGCTTAGCTCATCCGGATGATTAGCCGTTTTCCCGACAGGCGCTAGTCCGGGCCGGGGCAAGCGTCGGCGCCGTGCAGCGAGCCCAGTTGATCGATCCGATGGCCATGGAACAGCCTGGATACCTAGTCGATCGACCGTCCTTTCTCAGTGATGGAGTTACTCCTACAATGCGGAGGACTTGGGGCTTTGGGAAACACCACCGGTAGATGGTGCTTGACTGGTCACGCGAGGTCCGACCTTCGGGGCTGTACCATAGTCCCGGCCGCGGTGGCTCACTCGCCTCCACCGGCATCCCCCAATCAGCCTATGGCCCCCTCCCTTTTCCCCCCGAATCGCCGACCGCGTTGGATCCCAGGATCCAGGCCAGCCATGTGGATGTGACGTTAGATACAAGACCCTTTGTGCGTCATGGTCGACCATAGAAACAGACACATCCTCCTCGGGGTCCTCCGGGAAATACTCAATTGTCGCGAACACTCACTACGAACTAACCGGCCAGAATCCCTATCAGTGCAACCCTACCTAATCCTCAGGGCTGTACCACCCAGCCTCATGAGCAATAGGATCAATCCAGGCGGCACGGAAGGTTCGGTACAGCGGACGGAAGGAGAATAATAGTGATTGTTGGAGCTGTCCGAGGCTGTGGACCCGCACCGCATCATAAGCGTTCGGCTGCGGCTCCACGGCCGTTCTAGACGCCGCCGATCGCGCACCGCGATCTTGTTTTCCGACAGCTGGGTTGGGGATGATCGGGGCGCACGACGCTGTGTTGCCGTTGCAAGACTGACCTACAGGGCCTCCAGACAGCATACTGTAGACGGTCGGTAGTCGAGCCCTCAATCATCGACCAGAATAGACGGAATAAGAAAAATAGGCCACCCGCACCCGTGGGTCTGCGTCGTCCGTCAACCAGCGGAACTGGCGGAGCCGAATTTTCTTTTTCGGACCACGATCGGAGGTGTTTCAAACAAAGCATTCGAGTCTGGGCTCTTTCTTTCTCTCGGCCTCCATCCTCAGAATCCTCCCTCTTCTTTCATCTTTCACCTTGTCACACCCAACCAACCCTCCGACTTCGTTTGTCCACCCCGTGTCTGCCCAAGCCAGCTGGTCGATGGCTGTTTGGTCCACGTCGCTCTACGAATCTGTCTCTTTCGCCATCCCATCACACCGCAACGTCTCTTTCGCAACGGGGAACCAACTGACCATGCCTCTCTCATCTTGAGCGCCTCGATTGCATTCCTTCTCTCCCTCCCTCCGGAAGATCCCTTTCTCTTCCAACTCTCTCTCTCTCTCTCTCTCTCGCGAGGCATTCCTCTCACCATGTTGAAACAACTGTCTCACATCGATGGGGATTCTTCGGTACCGACAGTACCCCGCCTACCGCAGTCGCCGCTGACCATCGAATCGTCTGCGCCTGCGTCGCCTGCTATCTCCCTGTTCTCTGCCAGCGGCCACACGCGCATCTCTAGTTCCGTCTCTTCCCTCGTCTCCGGCCTGGGCAGCTCCATGGAGAGCCCCAGTCGGACCCAGTTGTCCGGGGTCAAGGAAGAGCCTTGGCCTCGTCAGTCGTCAGAGCTGGAAGACCAATATTTCGGTATGTATCACCCATTCAAACATTTTGCATTCCATACTAACAACAACGGCCGCGACAGAACATTTCGATTTTGACATGCCTACGGACGAGCCATGTTTCTCTCCCATCGACACAACCGATAGCTACGATCTCAGTGACACGGGTATGGACCTGTCTCACTCGCCGCCAAAGCGCTGCTCCGACTCATCCATGAAGGGCGTGTCGCGCATCAGCTCGCACATCTCGACCATGTCCACACGCTGGAAGTCCAAACACGCCTCGGGTGGCCCCGAAGACGGCTTTCTCGAAGATCTGCATTCGCGCGAAAATTCCGCCGCTTCCTCCGCCATCGCCAGCCCGGTCGTGAGTCCCATTAGCTCCGGGGGCCGGTTCGATTCGCAGATCCCGCCGTCGCCCGCGCGGACGATCTTTGAGGAGCGCATGAGTGATTCTGCCGTGCGACCGATCGATATCACGCGCGCCAATGGTCTCGGTGAGGACGATAACGACACCCTCCAGGCATCGACGCCACTTCTCCCGCCTTTTATGGGCGACCATCCCACCGGCGTCACTGCTTCCCGGGTGCAGTCGCCGCTCCAGTCCCCCTCCGTCGCAGACGTCAGCCAGTCCATTGACTACAGTCTGACCCACGATCCGCGTATCACGGGCATCGCGGGCATCCCCTCACCACCACTGTCCTCCAAGCCATCCGTCGCATCATTCAGCCGACCCCGGGCCAGCACCGTCCGGACAATCTCGGGTGAGCCTGCGCCCTTCATCCTATCCGACCCGAATGACGAATGGGCCAACAAGCTGGGCCATGCCAATTTCACCATCCATCCGGAACCCTACGTGCCCTCCATCTGCGACATCGACACGTTCCAGCACCTGCGCGCAGACTGGGATCTTGCCCGGTGTAACTTCGCAAAACATCTCGTCCGCACAGGCGAGCACTACGGCACCACGTCGAGCATCTACAAGCTCACCGAGGAGAAATGGGAGTCCATCAGCCGGCAATGGAGAAATCAGCACGAAGCAATGCTGAACATGCTCGGTTCGCTGGACGGTGTCGCCTTGACTCTGACTCAGTCGAACATGAACCCGTGCGAGGAGGTCCGCGTCCCCCGTCTGCACGACAATGACAAATTCCCCGAAATGGGCGACGAAGATATCGTCGGTCCGATGACCGTCGCGTCGCCGAATGAGACGGGCGCATCCCTGAAGAAGCGGACTTTCTTCAAGTTCTTCCAGAACCTGGTCTCCCGGCCATAAAATCTGTTCCCTCATCTTGGAACACTATCACCCATCTTCAACGACATTAATGACAATAGACCGCTTTCCTTTCAATATTCAGCGCGGCGCTCCGATCCATACAGCTTGTGATTTGCCCTTTTTTCGGACGCCCTTTTTTTTGGCTTTTGGTTTTTACCACGACACTAATGCCTACTGGCCCATCGTTCTAATGACTCTCACGACTCACTCACGATTGCGTTGCCCGACTACTGCTCTCGGCGCCGATCATGTCTCTCCTTGGTCTTTTTCATTTTTCAATGAGTCGTTGTATTCTTTGTTTCTTTTCTTTGTTGGCCTTGTCGGCCCACGACAAGGCCTGTCCTCTCCTTTGTGCACGATACCCCATACCATTTCTAGGTACATCTATCATCTGTATTTCAAGATCTGCTCTTTTCGTCCGTGTTTCATTATTCAAGAGCAAAAAATAACAAAATAAAAGAAATTACTCATTAATCTACTTCTTGTCTCTATATATCTGGGTTGTACCCGGTAATGCGTCGTGGATAATAATGAAACACAATATCCTCAGTTTATTCCTCTTCAAATATGGAAGATGTGTAATAATAGTGAAGGTGAGCCTGCCGCCTCTCGGCTCGGAGGTCACAGGGTGAGCCGCTCTCTAAGCAGTCAAAGCTAGTTAATCTAGCCCTAGGTAGGCTGCGAACGATTTCTGCGGGGGACCTGAGCCACTCACTAAACAATTTGAGATCTCAAACTGTCTTTTATCATTGACTCGTTACGATCCAGCCAGGAGCACGCTACCATTAATGTAAATACTGGCGCCACGAAGAACGCGCAGACAACGTGGCGGGAGGAAATTGACCGTGCGCAATATGGTTGGGTCCTTGCTGAGTGGGCATATCTCTGTATTGTCGGTGACGATAACCCTCGCCTTCCATTACGATCATAATCTAGGGTAGTGCTTACAAGACAAAGGGATATATAGGAGTTGTGGTCCAAGTGTACATTGAATGTATAGTGCTTGCTGTATATACCTGCATTCACTCAGACATGAGTAACGTCTTGCTTGCTGCCATTATCGTCGTCAATTTTGTTTGAGCCAGATCCATCAGTCTTCCCTCCTTCAAGGCGGCCATCATTGAGCCCAACGCCGGTATAGGGGGTGGCAACAGGGTTGAAAGGGTTAAATCTGACTTCAAAGATGGCGTCAATTTCCTCAAGCGCACGATCCTAGACAAGCCATGCCGTGTTAGCTTGATAATAATAACAATAATACAAATTTGGGCATAACTCCAGGGGGGGGGGTGTCTCACCTTGGTCTCTGGGAGAAAGAAGAAGGTGAAGATAAGGGCCAGTATTGAGATGCTGCCGAACACCCATCCAACCTGAAAATGGATGTTGTTGATGATGTACGGGATGGCAAAGTTGGTCACAAAAGCCCACAGGACATTCCAAGAAGTCCCCAAGGACTGTGTCTTCTCACGTATAGCGGCGTTGGGAATCTCAGTGCCAAGCAGGTAGGGGATAGAGGCGCCACCCAGCTAGAAGAGAGACCAAAAGCACATTAGGATTCTAAGGCTTGTCTCTGTATGCTCGGGTTGGAAACTCACATTGTAGCTAAAGTAGTAGAGCATAAACGCAGCCACAATGGTGTCACTCTCAGTAGACGACTTGTATGCCATCTCGCCGATACCGGCCAACAGAAACATAAATAAGCCCTGGAAGAAAAAGGTGATAAAAAGGGTGTTTCGACGACTATGGGGATATAGGTCAGTTAAAATGAGTTTTAAGTCCGACTATTTCCTCCAACTCACCCAAACTTGTCGACCATGTACATGGCTGGAAGGACAGCGAAGAAGCCAAGACAGCTGTTAATGACGGGGTAGATGAAAGCCTTGGCGGCGTATCCGTTTTGTTTATAGAATGTCGTTTGGTAAGTAGAGACGAAAGCTTGGCCGGTGGTCTGTAGTGTAATATGAAGATTAGGCTATTGGTCATTCAGGGGAGCATGAACGCAGCGGTAAATATTCACCTGTTGGAAAAAATAGTAAACTATGACAAGCATCGTTCGACGAAAATTGGGGCCGCGCAGGAGGTCGAGCCAGGGGCCTTTGCGGACGTGTTCTTGAAGAGCCTCCTTGATAGCCTGGATTTCTGCTTCGCAATTACCTTCAATGGCATCGGCCTTCGGTCTGATGCGGCGGAGGGCAACGATGGCTTCATCCTCACGGTCTTTGGAGAGGAGCCAGCGAGGAGAGCTAGGGATGAAGAGCGTAAAGAAGACAATGACTAGACAAATGCGCGCTTAGCTGTTTTTGCTTGATCCGGGGCATACTTTAGCGGGCGCTGTGATGGCTACTTACGGACAGGAAAGACGAGCTGGATACCCGTGACAGTCCTCCACCCGACAGAGTCGGTGCTTGTGGATAAGCCTTTGTTAACGCCAGTGGCAACCACAGTCCCGGCATTCAGAAAGAGCTGCAGGGAAACAATGACGAGGCCACGGAAAGACGCCGGAACAATCTCGGCTTGATAAGTGCTGAGGTAGTAGACCTGTCAGTTTTTATCGTCTGAAAAAGGCAATAGGAACTCACGTCACATCTACTTCGACAAGACCAACCGAGATATAGACAATGATTCGACCAATGACAAACTGTGCAAAACGCCCGGAGCCTTCGCCAGTGCCTGCAGCAGTCATCTCAACTACGGAGAGGGAAGTAAGTTAGCCAGCAATCACTTTGAGGGAACCAAGAAACATACTGATAATGCCGATAAACGAAACGATAGAGAGACCAAAGAAAACCACACGGTGACCGAATCTCTCAATGGCTGGGCCGGCGATGAAACACCCAAGAAACTTGCCGAGAAAAGGGAGCGACGACATGAGCGATGTGTGGACAGAGTCGAGGGTATAGCTCTGAGTGCTGGGATCATACTCGCCGAACTGCTTCAGAAAGCCCTGGATACAGCCATCGATTTAGCAAATGGATAGCTACTCGGCAAAGCGAACTCCAAGCAAGGACGAAGGACAAAACTCACGGGATTGGCGAGGATACCACCAAAACTGGCCGTGTCATAGCCAAAAAGTATATCCCCCACGAGCAGACAGAAGCAGGAAAAGAGCAGCATAGGGGTCACCAAAGACCGCGACGCGAGCCTCTTGTTGGCCATCGTGTATCAGGGCTTCTGGGTGGTGGTCAAGCTATCTAGTGATGAAAGGAGTATGGGCAACGTGGAGGTAAAAATCACGGTGAGATGATATGACACATGGGAGAAGATGCGCGCCTGCCTCCGCGTTTATACACCAATTAGTTGATCGCCTCATCCTCTCACAATATGTCGATTCTCGGAAACTGGGGCAGGATCATATTCGAGCTTTGCGGGGAGGCGCTCCGAGCGAAATTTATTCGGCCGCGCTCCGAGCGAGAGGCTCCACCATGCTAATCCGCGAACCAAACTATTTGTAGGGCGACAGTATGCTCCAAGTCCACGGTATAGCATTGTCTCGCTCGAATTTGTGTAAAGTATTAATATATGAGCAACGTGAACTCCATGCCTTCGAGGGCACATGAATCACTATTGCGGCTGCCGAAGTCGTCATGCTTCAGTTCAATTCTGCTGAAGTACAGGAAGCGGGTTGGGGTAAAAGGGATAGAGTATAAAGACCAGCGTGGAGGGCCAGGTCTCGGTATGCCTAGGTAGTTCAGGCGTCCAGTACCCAGCGGTCTATACTGGGCCCTTCCTCTCCATCTCAAGGCTAATATGGTCAAATCTCGTCTGAGCACACAGGGCAGTCTGGACCCTTTGCCGAGGCCCTCGCTTGGAAGTAAATGATGAATTTTGGTAGAGGGTTCCGAGCGAGTCTCCACTATCGCCTGGCTACTCCGAAATGTGCTGCCGACCAGACACTTAACATGGCACTAGGAAGCTCAGTTACTTAATGTAGCAAATGTTCTTAAATGACTTGCACCTACCTTTCAGGCGAACCTTTCGGAATTGTTGAATCGTACCTCCTTCTTCTTTTCATACAATCTCTCCCATTTGAAGTCGGAGAAGCATGGGTAGTATTTCCAACGGGACGCCCAAGCGTCCTAACTTCCTCTTCATTCTCGCCGACGACCTGGCAGGTTCTTCCTTGTATCGTATACGCACCAAACTAACATGTATTGTCTGTAGGGTTTCTCCGATGTGGGCTGCTATGGCTCCGAGATCCATACGCCCAACATTGATCGATTGGCTGGTGAGGGCATTCGAATGCTCAACCACCATGCCGCCGCGGCGTGTTCGCCCACGCGCGCGATGCTTCTAAGCGGAACGGATGCACATCTCGGTGGGCTGGGCGTGCTCATAGAATACAAACAAAACGAGAAGGGAGCAAAGCGGTGGGCAGGTAAAGCGGGATACGAAGGGTATCTGAACGATCATGTGGCGACATTGCCTGAGATCCTGGGGGACAATGGGTACTTTACCGCCATGTCTGGAAAGGTACATTTGCTTCCATCCTCGCTTTATTTTTCAACGTTCTGAATATAGAGACTGACAAAAAAACAGTGGCATCTAGGGCTACGGGCCAGTCAAGGACCTTGGGAACGTGGCTTTCAGAAGGCATTTGCCATGCTTCCAGGTTGTTGCAACCATTACGGTTGGGAACCAGTGCAGGAGCGTTTTCCGGTTGGCGGCTCGCCAATTCACGCGGAGAAGGGGGGCAAAGTTGACATGTGGGTTCTTGCAGGAGAATACGGGCGCTGCAAGTGCTAACGAAGGATCTTAACCTAGTCAACCTAACAAGACAGAAGATCCCAAAGGCTTCTATTCAACGGACTATTATACCAACCAACTCATCCAGTACTTTGAGGAGCGATCGGAGGACGACAAATCAAAGCCCTTCTTTGGGTTCTTGCCGTATACTGCCCCCCATTGGCCCCTTCAATGCTCTAAAGAAAAGCGCGATAAGTAAGACTTATTCCCACCTAGAGTCGCTTTGCTATTGTGGTGACTAATTTTTAAATCTCAGGTACAAGGGAATGTACGACGATGGCCCGTATGCCTTGCGGGAACGGCGCCTGCACAAACTTGCCGAGATGGGCATAATCGATAGATCCGTCATACCACATCAAGTAGAGACAACTACACAAGGTGTTGGGGAATGGGAGGAACTTACACCAGAAGAGAAGAAATCGTCTAGTCGAGCGATGGAGGCGTATGCGGGTATGCTGGACTCGATAGATGAGAACGTCGGTAAGGTGGTTGAATACTTGAAGAAAACTGGGGAATACGACAACACTTTGATCGTGTTCATGAGTGACAATGGAGCAGAGGGAGCTGCGTGAGTAACTTTCAAATCAATCCTTTTGGACTTTTGCTGACGCTGTGAACTTGGTATCTAGAATGGAAGCTGCTCGTGAGTGACAGCCAACAGAAGATCAATACTCGGGCTAATTTTCATTTCGCAGCGGTGATGGGAAACAATATTATACGCGCGATTCACCAGTTCTATGACAACTCGTACGACAATATTGGCTCCTGGAACTCATTCACCTGGCACGTTTCCCACAATGCCGCTAACTAGCTACCCTCCAGACTAAAGCTAACATGGTAACAATAGGCTCGGACCCCTTTGGGCTCAAGCGTCGACAGCGCCATCAAGACTGTTTAAATGCTTTCCTTCCCAAGGGGGCATTCTCGTTCCGTGCATCGTAAAACCACCTGCCGATACCTTCGACGCGTCTTATTCGTCAGGCGCATTCAGTCGTTCTTTCACAACTGTCATGGACTTCGTCCCCACATTTCTGGAGTTAGCTGGATTGTCTCTCCCCACTTCCTCTGCTAAAGGCACCACAACACGGAAAATGACCACATTCCGGGGGAAGGATGTTCACGCTATACGTGGCAAGTCGTGGGTACCATTGTTCAATCAAGGAAAGAAAGTCGAAGATGATGAGACGTGGTACATCCACTCTTCATCAGAGCCCATTGGCTGGGAACTCTTTGCCCGGGGAGCACTGCGGAAGGGAAACTGGAAGATTGTTCATATCGAAAAAGGCCATGGGGGAGCTGGAGTGGGAGACGAAGGGTGGGAGCTATTCAACGTGGCTGATGATCCCGGGGAAACGAAGGACGTGGCTCAGGATATGCCACAAAAGCTGGAAGAGCTTTTAGCCTGCTGGGATGAGTACGTCGTTGAATGTGGAGTTGTATGGGGAGAGGCAGCTTTGGATCCAGGGTTGGGAGCCAGCGAAGCACCCGAGCTGTGGGAGGATGAGGTGGAATTGCAAAAGTCCTGGATGGGTGCTCGGCAAGGAGAATGTCCGTCCTTTTGTCATTGAGATAGGATAATCAGTTGCCAAGTTTCTTGAAGTGGAAACTATGTAGAGGCTAGAATGACATGTAGGTGGTGAGATTTCTGGCTCCCACTAGTAATGCGGTGCTCCAATCGCCTTGGTATGAGGCTTCGAGTTGTCTGGGTTGGAAACTACGTAGCTCAATTACCCAATATCTACACAATGAGTAGATTGTTCATAAATTCACGGGAGTAGTGGCTAGTGGTAGAGACATTCGAATAAGGCAATTCACGGTTGATGTGAGACAATCTTTTCCGAGCGACGGTTGTGCCGCTCCGAGCGAATGGCCTATTCCGTACATCCACCCAAGGGTCCGGCCTAATATTGTGGGGCTTTTTTGGTTAGTTCAACTGCGGTAATTACCTCAACTCGGTTCTCGGTTCGCTTCTCCCTCTTCATTCCCCAGGTTGGGGAAGCCTCATGATTCTGGAAATCCCGAAATTAAGCAGACAACCAATCCAGCACTACGAGAGACCCCGCGTTATGGCCAGGACAATGATCCACCGAACCCGGACGGGGTGCTGTACATGCAGATCTAGAAAGGTGAGATTGTATCGGGCGGCTTGGGGTGGGCATCACAGTTTGACACATGATAGGTTAAATGCGACGAGGTGAAACCAGTGTGTTCCCAATGCCATAGAGGGAAGAGGAACTGCGAGTGGGCAGGGACAGACAATAAGAAAGCAAGACTTACCAGAAGACCTAACTCAACGGCATGTGTCGCTTGTAGAGGGAAAAAGGTACCTCTATAGTGACCAGTCTGCAATTTGACGTCTCTAACCATCATCTGTTGTAGCTCAAATGTATAGGAGACGTGCGGGACGCCTGCCAGAAATGCAGGAACATGGGCATAACCTGTGTGAGGCCAAAGAATGGCGACGAGTCAGCATCGCCGGGATACTTATCCTTGCCTCTTTCGAACGATACCACATCACAAGCTTCTTTTTCGTCACCCTTGCCTATCAGCAATTTTGAACGAGAGCGTCATCAGCATGTTACCGGTCACAGTGATGAAGCGACGGAGGCTTCGTCACAGACACAACATGTGGAATCAGCGTCTCTGGGACAGCTGCCTAAGGGCAGAGAACTGGAGGATTTGGTAAACATGTATTTCTTGACTGTACATCGTGAGTATCTATTCTGTCTCATTTGTCTCTGAAGCAATCTAACTGACACTACATAAGATTTTGGATACTTCGCCTTCATTCATCAACTACATTTCAATCGCCTGTTAGCCAAAGGCAAAGCACCGCGTGAACTGACCCTCATGATGATTGCGAGCGCGATGCGGTGAGTTGCATTCAAAGCAAACTTCGTGCTGAATGTCTCCGTTGATCATCAGTGCGTAGATTCGCCGCAGATCCCTCGCCGGAAAATCTTGCAAAAGCAGACGCATGGGCAGATGCAGCATTAGCCTCGGTGTCTCGCATCTATCAAGGCTTTGGGGGTATCCAACTCATGGTACATTTCTTGAGATACTTACCCTTTTCCACCTGCAAGTCAATGGGCAACTGATGCGTTGAGTAGACACTATTGCTAGCTCAGCATTACGATCTAAACCGTGGGAACTTCACTTCAGCCTGGCTTCTCGGAGCTAACTGTACGAGGTAAGAACTATATTGCTACTTTTGAGAGCCAGGCCACTATTTGCCGAATGCTAACACCCCCAGAATGATGCAAATGATGTCCTTGCATGTATTCGACCGAACGTTTCCCGTGAAATTTCCTTCCAATATACGACTTTCGCCCCTTCTTACTGGCGAGGCCCTCCGCCGGGTTGCATGGAGCACTTTCTATGCGGACACAATGCTCGAAGCCGGCCGATATGGGTTCCACGTTGTGGACGAAAAGTCCTATCGTGTTCAACTTCCTTGTGACCAGACCAGCTTTCTAAGCAATCAGGCGATTGTGACAGAGCCGCTATTCCACAACTCCAGTGTGGCTGCAAATATCAACTCTGCCGAATTTCAGCGAGCACCTCTTGATATATCAGGATATCTTCTTCGGACGGCAGCAGTGCGCCGTCGCGCTTTGCATTTTGCTTTCCGTGCCTCGCACCAGGAGCAGACAGTTGAAGAAATGATGTCTGAGCTTACTATCATTGAGGCTGATATAGAAGAATTTGTCAGGGCCTTGCCAAAAAACTTCCAGTTCAACACGAACAACATATTCATTCACCGCGATCAACTAATCACTTTTATTCTCTTGCATGTTCTTCGTCATAACCTTTTTATAATCATTGGAAGAGCTGCACTCCACGTCTACCAGCGCGACCCAACTAAAGTCAATCTTATGACTCAAGTCCGAAGGAAAAGGATCTCACATGCTCTTCCTATCGCTGCGGTAATCTCAGAAGGTCTAAAGTCAGGCATTCCTTTTGATACACATATTGGGGTACATGCATACGTTGCGTTAGAGAGTAAGAATCTCCCGTGTATTTCACAAAAGGTGCTAACCTCAAATACCACAGTCCTTCTTTTTGAGCCACGCCGTATGGTTCAGACAGACCCATCGATCGATATAAAAGCACCAGAGATTATGGAGGCCATTCCTCACCTTCTGGCTGTGATTCGGGACCTCGGGGCTCGATCTGAACTTGTGAAGCAGCTGGTACGTAGAGAAGATTAATGGAAATCCAGGCGCTTACGAAGTCAAGCATATCGAGGCTGTCCACCGGCTCCTGCGATGCGATTGCATGCATCTTGTGGATCAAGTCGACTTTACTGCTTTCCACAGGTCGGTCAACCGCAAGCTCCGATAATGTATAGCCGGGCTGACATGATCTAAAGTGAATATCGCCTGATCGGCCAGGACGCGGCGGAGTACGATTTCCGCGATTTTCGCTGGGCCAAGCTAGAGCGGCTACGTCGAGGCGCGAAGCTGACAACGAGTGGAAGCCGAGATGAAGCTCTGCTCGAGTATACAGTAGGCGGGGACGCGGCCGAACCGTCGATGCCCCCTTCACCACGCCTGGACGCAACTGACATCAACCATACCTCATTATGGCCTTCTAATGCAACGTCACTTCACACTATGCCATCACAGGCCCTGAATATGATAGCAGAGCAGAACGTGGATGGAAGTGGGGATCCGGCAGAGAAATACTGGGAAGTCTATCAACATAGACATAACGATCAAGGGTTTCCGTTAGATTGGCCTTGGCCCTGGCTGTTTGAGGAATCAGGCACCTCTGTGTATCAGACTGGTGACCCAGCCACCTTTTGGAGCCAGCTACAGTGAGTCTGAGCTCATCTGACTATACTTGTTGTTATCCAATACCCATTCCAGAGATATCATGATATTTTCCTTCTTTGCCGCGACGGGCGCTGTAGAGTGTCTCTGCCCTTAGATAGACGCAGTGTCTGGCTTTAGTCTAATCTAGAAGCCGAAAAAAGAAAGACAAAAGAATTCAACGACAGATTTGAAAATCAGTATATTCAAATACTTGCCCCCAGGCCGATACGTCAAGTCAACTAACTCAACGGAGACAGCCAAGACTATATCCAGTATTGACCCCACACCTTGCGTGCATCTTCACTCCCTTGGAACTGGAACCGGACGGGGATGATGTCCTCGAAACCCTCGTCGAGGGTTGGTTCCTTGAAACGGCTCGCGAAGCTTCCGAAAGCAATGCCTGGTACGGAGGTGCGGGATTCGGGATTCTGATAGCGTCAGTTCTTGAAAAATAAAAATAAAAATAAAAAAAGGGGGGACGAACTAGTTCCTTGTTCGCTGCTCGAACGGCATTGTTATGCCGGCACAGCTCAGGGGATGATATAAATTGCACGCAGCGGATAGGTACTTTTAGTTCCTTTGCTAGTGATGTCCAGTAGGCTCTTGTTTCAACGTCGGCGTTTGTATTGTCTGTACGAGCACCTTGTTAGCCATGAAGTAGGAGGAAAAGGTGGGGAGAAGAATATACCAACTGCGACGGACTTTTTTGCTTCGAGATGCTCTCGGGCAACCTTGAGGCATTTCGGACGCTGATTGCTGTCAGCCATGTGGTCCCAAACAGTCCTGGGAGCATACGCACTGTTCCGAGTTTATCCTGGTTGACACGCTCGTAGCCCAGCGGTTCCATGTGATTCCAGTAAAATGTGGATTTCCCTGCGCCAGGACTGCCGCAAAAGATGACGAGCTCAAGAGTGTGTTTTCGGGAGAACGGTTTTGGGACTGTTATGGCTGTCAATGGAAATTTTTTATAAGAAAGACGGGTCAATGAATCAGCCATACCAGGTTGATCTAAGCTCGACTTCGTGTATAACGACGGATCAAAGACTTCAGTCAACGGATCCGAAGCTTGCTCAAGGAAAAACTCCTCTGGCGTCTTGAATGGTATCCCGATATTCGCAGCGAAACCACTAGACAAAATTAGCACCAAGCCCCAAACTTCTCATAGACGATCCTACCGATCCGTAGAAGAGTGATCACCAGGCCGTCCAGCAGCATCACCAACAAACACAGACCCAGACAAGTCCACACCCGCAACATCGAGATCATAATCGTCTAGGAACTCACGCCACATGCCCATACGAGGCTTGCGGTACTCGTCATTCTCGGTAGCGGCGTAGACACTCAAGGGCACTTCGAGTTGAGTCATGACAGCAGTCGTTTTCTCCTTAAACGTAGCAAGACTCTTCGAGTCGCTGTGTCCACCTTTCAGGTCCTTTTTGAGGCTGATCTTTTTCTGGTTTGAGACCACGACGACCTGGAATCTAGGACCGACAAACAAATCAGCGGGGTATTGATAGTAGGAGAATAGTAAATACCCCTGAGAGTTGAGTTCTTTTAGACGGTTTGGCACGGAAGCGTGCCACCATTTCCAATCCGTTGCGGATTTGGCGAATGTGTTCCCCGACTTGGTTGTGATGAGAGTCGAGTCCTGTATGCCCGACCAACCCGGTTAGCCTGTCCTTCAAGGCAAAATTGGGCAGCGCTGACCAGATCGAACGCAGCGATCTTTCGCTGTCCTGCTGCTGGTGGTTGTGCAGTCTTGCCATCTGGTGCGTACCTGCCGATGACCAAGCTGTTGCGAACGACGCGCCAGGTTATGGGCTCAGGCTTCTTCTGTGAGGTTGGAGTGAAAAAAGAGGACATTGACTTTTCTGGACATGTTTTAGCTTCCATTAGCTGTCATGCTGCCTGCTCTGCTCATGCTCTGCTCACTGGTCACTGTCGATTCAACTTTGCGGCGCACTGGTGGAGGCGAGATCGCCCGAGTGGGGGAAGCGGCGCGCTTTACTCCCCCCTCAGCCATCTTGAGAGCTCGAATGAGGATCGTCGTGACGGAGTGTGAGATTCCAGCTTAGGGTGGCATGGAAGAGGTGATGTTGGTGGTGTGGAGAGAGAAAGAAAGTTGAGGTGATCGGCGCGAGGATAGCGCGCGAGGAAGTCACGAAGTCACATGGTCCGCCCAGAACTACTATAACCACTTTGGGAGTACAACAAAATTATGACGGTCGTTAATATTTTAGTTCTATCAGATGGAGGTATCGTCTCCGGGTATATCACACATCATGCCTATAGCTGGTCTCTCTATTTGGCCCTCGTATCCAAGGACAGACGGTCCGCCTGCTCCAGACGCACCGCCGACTTCAGCTGCTCGCGCAGCCCAAACAGATGCTGCGAGGCCGTCTTCATCGTCTCCTGGTTGCTGCCATCCTGGACCGTGATGGACGCCTGCAACACATAGCTGCCACTCTTCTCTAGCGGGGCCATATCCTTGAATACAGGCAACTGCCGCCGAGGCTCCCGATATTCCTGGTCAGTCGTCGGGTAGTGCAGTACGCGGTGCAAGAAAATGACAATGTCATTGTGGATGAAAACATCGCCTTCCACAACGTATTCGGTAACAAAGCTGCGAAACGCAAATGAGCCCATGTCATACGATGGATTGTGGATCATCAAACTCACCTGTAACCCCACGCATTCATCGGTGGTACGATGTCCCCCCGAGGCAACGCCGCACTGGACATGACCCGCGCCGTGACGGCGGACCTGGTGCCAGCCTCCGGGATATCACGAAACTCCAGACGCCACGGCTGATGGGCATAGTCATATTGGTCTGCTGGGGGGGCATTGGCGTCATCGTTCGTGTCTGTCATGGCCGTGTCGTCGGGGCCCGGCGGCGCAGCACCGGCACCGCCAAAGTCCATCTCCGAGACGGAGCCGACCACCTGGGTGTAGTACATGCCCCCATTGAGCATCTTGTTCAGGCGCTGTAGCTCGGCCGATTGCAGATCCTGGCTGGCTCCCGTGCGCACCGTGACCAGGCCCGGTTTGCGGTAGGCCTTGAAGATCAGCCTGCGCTCCAGGCAATGGCGAGGCTGCATGGCCGTCAGCCCGGCCAGCTGCTGGAGCAGCTCATGACGCTGGTGCACCGGGACCGAGGCGAACAGCAGCAGCTCGTGCATGGTTGTCTTATGATTCTTCTTGAGGAAACGGAACGGGGCGGGCGAAGCCGGGACGGGTTGGCTAGTCAGGGTCCAAGCTCCGCTGGGGTGGCGTGATCATCAATGTTTATCAGGTTGAATGATGAGAGCAATTGGGTAATCGCTTCCGAATGGTGGTGTCAAAATCCTCTCGGTGCAAGGGCCAGGAACAAGGGTTGGTTGTGTGGGCCCCCAGTTGCCCTTCGAAGTTAGGCTGTGAAACCCCAGTGTCCGTCTCCCGAAAAGTGGGTTTGGAGTGAAAAAGGATACAGCCAGTCCCGTCAAGCAGTGGACGCCGAATGCGGGGGAACAAAAAAGGGAGTTCCCAGTAGGACAAGGATTCGCCGGGCAAGATAAGTGAACGACATGCGGGGAAAGAGTTATGTCGGGCGGCGCCGAATTCCAATGACAACGAAGCGTGACTAAGGACTCATGCGTGAGTCTCCCGGAATCTCCCAATGCGGTAAGCACAATTCTTATCGTTCTTCCTTCCTCCAACTCAACTCTTCCTCCTCTTCTTCTTCTTCTTCTTCTTCTCACCCATTCTCTTACTCTCCCTTCATCCCATCCAACTCCATCATTCCCACCCGGTCTTTCCAATCGCTCTCTCCATCCCAGCAGTTGTCGCTAGTCCGACTCTCCCTCCTCCGTCCTCCACTCGGTCCGGGTAGCTCCGACCGGCCCCCCCGTCGATTTTCGCACAACCCGCGGATTTGACCTCGACACAATCACCTTTCCCACTTCCATCCACCTCCAACCTCACAACCCCATCACAATGCGTGCTACCATCGCTCTCCGTAACGCCGCCCGGACTCCTCTGATCCGGTTCGTGGGCAAGCGGTCCGTCCCTCGTAAGTAGCTCCCGGCCAGCCGACTCGGCCGATATCGCTCTCAACTAACACCGTGTAACAGAGGCTGTCGACCACTCTCCTCGCGTTCACCCCGCCTCTCCCACCGGTGCGCTCCCGGACTCGTTCGCTACCTACCGCGTCAAGGCCCAGCAGCACGGCCCGCTCGGCCGCGCCCAGTTCAGCGGCGCCATTGGCGGCCAGTCGGGCGCGTCCCTGGGCCCAGTCCGGCCGCAGACGGGCGCGTTCTTCGATCGCACCGACCTGCCCCCGCGCTTCAGCCGTCTCCCCTGGAGCGAGGCGGAGATTGAGGCCGTGGAGACCGGAGGTGCTAGCATGTTCGCCTAAAAGTTTTTTTATGAATGCGCACTACGGGGCACGATTACTTTTGATGATGGGAAGTTGCGATCTGAACGAATGTCCCGGGACGCTGCTGCTGGTGCACGGCGATTCCTGGTAAGACTTCGAGCGTGGAAATGGGTTCGAATGGCTTTGAGCGAGCGAGGGGCTGGGAGACCCTAGAGAATCACACCGGCAGGCGATTCTCCCGCATAGACAAGGACGCTTTTCCCTCCGAGCAGGGACCGTCCTTGCGACTCTCTTTTGTATCTTTCTTTTTATTTTGTACCAGGCGCTGGTGGGCTTTCTTTCTCTCTGGGTGTTTCAAAACAAAGCGTGCGAGTGTACGACCGGCAATTTGTCGAGAAGCGGGATACAGTTCTTTCTATACATAGATCGTTTTTCTGGCCGGTTAGGGCTGGTTCGGGATACATATTATACTACTCTATTCTCTGCTACTTCCTCCCGGTACCTACATAGCTCCCCCAAGTACCTGCAGTAGTCCCTTCGTAGGGTTCACTAGGACGATGGCCCGTGCCCAACCACTTGGCTTCTTCGTCATCTCGCCCCAACCATTGAACAGAGCATCATCAGCATGGATTCGTTCGCGGGCAACCGGTTGACCTTCCAGGAGACTGACGAGGCTGATACTGCTATTACTGCTTTCATTTATTCGGAGCACGATGATGGGGCGTCGAAGCAGCCCGCCGGCCGGGTGGATGTCATGGTGAGCCGCCATTCCCTTGATTTGATTCCAAGGACCTGCCATTGGCAATTGCACATGTTTGAAACCCAGTGTTTCTGTATCCAGCCAATTTTTGTTTTCACTTGAACTATCAGACATACCGTCATCTCATAAATGGCATCCTGTCTCACAGTGATCATCTAATCGCGTCGCCAGAATCCATCCACCGCGGCCACTACTTCATGGCTCGATCAGCCCCTGATCAAATCGCTCAGCGATGTCTTTCTTCCATCGGGGTATCCGCATAGTGTGAGCGAGGACTATCTCCCGTGAGTGTGCCTGTGCCCTATGACCCACTATCTGTGCCTTCCGCTTATACTCCCGCTAGATATCAAATCTTTGTAAGTTGTTGACATCTCGCAACCCACCCCGTCTCCACTAACAGAGCCAAATCAAGGATTCACTGCAAGCATTCTGCAGCTCCATTGCAGGTCTCTTATCCTCCAGAGCCGTGCTACAAGGTATCCTCCCACCACCAGATGTCAATTTCAAGAGTGATCTAGATAACAAAATGAACAGGAGTCGGAGTCGGCAATGCGGACGCCTCACCCACCTCCGCACTCCTCCTGCACATCCTGCAAGACTCCTCTGGCCGGGTGGCAACAATCTTATTCGCACACCGGGTGGGCACCGCCCTGGAACCAGAATGCAAGACGTACCGACTAGCAGCCGATGTGTTCAACGACATCGCCATGATTCTAGACTGTCTGTCACCCGGTGTACCCGCTGGGTACATGCGTGTGACTGTTCTCAGCACGGCGGGGGTGTTGAGGGCGCTGTGTGGTGTTGCAGGTGGGAGTTCGAAGGCGAGTCTCAGTGCGCATTTCGCCAGGTGGGGGAATTTGGCGGAGCTTAATGCCGTATGTATTATCTTTGGAGGATTTTCCGTCGGGACGTAGAGAGCATTGGCTAATTGATGGGTAATGTGCAGAAAGATTCGTCGCAGGAGACCGTTATCTCGCTGGTCGGGATGCTGGTATGTTTGAACCCCCCCAATCAACAATCATAAGCACATCTTTAATGAAGCCCTCAGGTCGGTTCTCTAGTCGTCTCCCATGTAACGAGCCTGAGCACTACATGGGCAGCACTGCTCTTCCTTCTCGGACTGCATCTTAGCATGAACTACGCCGCCGTGCGAGCCGTGCAGATGACCAGCCTGAACAGACAACGAGCCAACATCGTCTTCTCAACGCTCCTCAGCTCAGACCCCGATCTGAACATCGAAGCACTCGCCTCTGGCTCCGGCTCTACGATTCAAGAAAAGAAAAAACGTGTCTCGAGGTCATCATCATTAAAGACAACCCCCGAGAAATGGAAACTCCTCACGCCCGCCGAAGTAGCAGAGCAAGAACGCATCTTCCCCAAAGACGGAGCCCTCGAATGGATCTCCTACCAGCCAGAGAAGCAGCACCAGCCCATAAAACAGAACATCGGCAGCGCAGCCATCGGTGTCCCCTTGTCCAAATTCTTCGGGGATACCAATACCAGCACCTCAAGCACGAAAGGGATTATATCCTCAACATCATCATCATTCAAAACATCCCTCCCAATAACCCAACTATCCACCCTCTTCGAGGAAGAAGCATACCTCTTCTTTCCGTGCCCATCACCATCGAAGAAAGGAAGATGGCACGCCTCGATCCTGCTGAAAAAGGGTTGTTCAAAACAGGATCGCTTAAAAGCGTGGGCGCACGCCCTGCTCGCTGTCTGGGTACTGAATGGGCAGAAAGATGCGAATGATCCTGCGCAGATACTGGATATTGTCTCGCGCACTTTGGCGTTCATGTCGGAACAGTCTCGCTTTGAGCGGTATATGATGGCTCTGGCCGCGGTTGGGTGGGATTTGGATGTTGCGGCTTTGGAGACGAGTGGTGGGAGGCGGGTTTGTTTTTAGATCTCTGGTAGGCTAGGCGATGGAGCTTGTATTAGTGCGTGAGGGTTGGTTTTTATTTCTGTGAACGGTATATGATAGGAAGCATACATATATGGGCTCTCAAGGTCGACAACGTTTGTTCAATGCTGGTATACTGGAAGGCAGGGTGAAAGGAACAGTGCAGTTGACAAACCTCTAAAAAAAGTATCTACTATTCAAACCTACGCAGACACCAAGTCAAAATGAAAGGGGTATCAAGTCTATTGATTCCAAAAAAAAAAGGCCATGAGCCAATTATAAACAACAAATGTTCCTGTGCTGCAGCACAGGAACAGCAGGAGGGAAGATGCGAACCAAACCGAAGTCAACGCCAAAAAAAAACAAAGTCTATATGATATGGATAAGCAAGGAGGATGTTTTGTTGTTCCTGTACCCAGGTGGCACAACATGCTGAGAAGAAGAAAAAAAACGCCGGGATCAAATGCTTCAGTGAATGCATCATGTCACTCGTACACCGCCAATAGAGAAACGCTCGATATCGAAAAGGCTAAGAATCCAATCGTGGTGGAGAGGGATGCAGTTTCGGGTCATAGGGGGGTTTTCATGCAAGAGATAGGTGGAGTGAGGTAAGGTGAGGTGAGGTGAGGTGAGATGAGATGAGATGAGAGATAAGATGAAAGTCGTCGGAATGGGTTGGTGGTGTGGTGTAGTGTGGTGTGGATTGTTCAAAGCTGATCGTCCAGCCCCAAAATCCTGGGGTCGCGGCTCGCGCCACCGGATCGCTTCTTGAAACCCAGCTTCATGCCCATCTTCTTCCATGGGTTGTCCGTGCGACCCCTCGGGCTAGACACGGGCATATTGGGTTCGTTGGCCGGCGGGGTGGTCGGAGGAGTCATGGGAGTGATGGGCTCTTCAACCGTTGGACTAGACTGCGGACTGCTGGACTCATCGGTCAGGCAGGAATCGCCACTGGCGCTCGAGAAGGGACCCGAGGCGCGTTTGCCAATGACGTGGTGGACGGCACTCAGGGACAGATTCGAGCGACCGGCATGATGGCCGTGGACCGGGGATGAGAGGTCCTTGGTTGATGACTGTGGGGATGTCCGCCTGGCCCATGAGCGGACGCGCTTGACGGGGTTTTCATCCAGGCACGCGGTGGACAGGGTGATGTGGTCTTCGGGCCCAGGGGGCGTATCGGACAACGGACCCATGGACGGCGAGGCGACTTGGCTGTTCAAGAAGGGTAGGAAGATCGACTCCTCCATGAGATCGTGGATGCGTTTGACCGCCGAGTCGAGGGTTTCGGGCGGTGGTGGCGAGGAGATGTTGATGTGGCGCAGGAGGGCATCGCGGACTTCGCTCGACAGATTGATCTCTCGTGGGGCGCCGGGAAAGATGTAGGCTGTGAGGAGGCGCTGCCACAACATGCGGAGGTGTTGGCCTTCGGGGCTGTTGGGGGCCAATACGACCTGGCCGCGTTGACCGAGACTATTGTAATAGGTTTCGCGATACCGTTTGGCCTCTAGGGTGAATTCCAGAGTTTCGAGACAGTGGTTTTGTGAGAGATAGGCCATGAATGCACTCAGGGTGTAGGGTGGGGGAGCGGTGTTGGCCAGAATTTCTTTCAGGGTCGGACGCATAGGGCCAAAGGCTCCCACCGAGACGGCCAGGCTGACCGGTCGGGAAGAGGAGTCCATGTCCGAGTCCGAATCGCTGTCGGAGGAGGCAGGAGAGAGTTCGGGAGTGTTGATGGGTGTAGACCAGAGAAACTTCTTCCTCAGCATCGTAGAGGATAAATCACGGTGATGTTTGAATGGTGGTGTGTGGTCGTGGGGTGTAGAGGAATGGTGGAAGGTGAGAGAGGGAGAGCGAGTGAGATTAGTAGTGGTGATGATCCCCCAAGTGAGAGCGGGAAGGGGCTTAATTAGTTCGAAAAGGGGATCCACTGATTCTGGAATCAGTGGATCGACAGCATGACGATACCGTCTGTAATGGCCGATCGTCCAGCGGCAAGGGGGGAGGCACAGTGCGGAAGGCCTGGAAGAGAATTCCTTCTGGAAGGCGACCGTTACTTACCCGTAATCGTGTATTGTCCAATCAGGCCCAGTCGCCACTCTGTCTGGTCACGGAATGGAGGGCCAGGGAGGACCCACGGTTCCCACGAGTAATAGTCTCCCTTGCGTGATGATACAGAGGGAAAAAATCATCAGCACGTCATGTACGATAAGTCAAGGCGGGTAATAAGATTACGGATGTTCGACACCGTGTACATAGTAGGCACGTAGTAGGATGCAACGCCCGGAGACGGAAGTAGTGCCCACTCCTTCTCTCCTTTTCTAGAATTCTAGAAGCATTCTCCGTCGGGCGCCACCACCAGGGCACAACAGAAAAAAAAAAATTGGGCACGAAAAGGAATTGGATTCCTGGCCGGAAAACTTTTCATCTTGCCACCCCACGAGATTGTATGACAGGCTTCTATTGACCGAGTGCGGGAGTACCAGTGGAGTCTGGCTGATAAAGAGAAAAAAAAAACCCCCCCCACTGTGTGTCACCTGCTGATTTGTGTTATTTGGGGCTCCACCGGCGCGCCCGGAGAGGCTGGACAGCCCCAGAGGATCGGTCGGGCGAGATCGAAGTGGTTGGGTGTGGGAAGATGTAACGGCCCATCTGGGCTTCCCTCGACTGGTCTGAGACTTGGCTGTAGGTTGCAGAAACCCATGGGAAGGCCGGTCTTGGCGGCACTGACTATCGACTAACTTTCTGCAGCAATCATCTAGAGACGACATGCTACCTACTACGGTACCCTACAGAGTCCAGACAACGAGAAGAAAAAAAGTTGGCTGCAAGAATGACCCACAATTTTCCCGAGGCCAAACAGTAAGGGCCTGCTGCGTCCCCCACATCGTGTTCATTCGTGCAACGACGTTTGACTCTTTTGGCGCTGGGGATGAGCACTAAAGTCGGTTCCTGGCAGACTAAAAGTACGGGGTAGTGTCGTAGAGCTAGTGTTGTGTCTCGCTCGAAGGAAAGTGCAGAATGAACGACGGTTGAAGAATAGGAAAAGGAGTCTAGACACCTCCGGCGTGGGGATATTCAAGCTGCTGCTACATATGCACTATGATCCATTAAATTGGGCCCAGGCAGGCGCGTAGGAGTAGTATTGAACTTTGTTAATCTTAAATGGACTCTGTGCGTATACTGGCCGAGTCTCAGTTACCCCTGAGCTGTACATACAGAGCTCAGCTCCTGCAGAGAGCATCTGCCCTATGCCCGATCGGACCCCAAAAAAACCCCCTCCATGAGACGATCTTTCAAGTTTTGTCGTTTGACCCAGCGATTGTCTCTCGCATCCCGTCAATAGCCATCCATCCTATCTCGACTAGATCAGACCCCACACGAAACTCATCAAACACAAACTTCACTCGGCCCGGCTGAAGCCGCTGTGAAGTCATCGACTCCACCTCTACAGGAAATCTTGATTTCTAATGGAGCAGCCGCTTTTTAGTTGCAGGCGTCTAGACTGGTTTCAGCGATCTTGGTGGTGGAAGAGGGGGGGAGACAGGGTCCCGGATTGGCTGCCTGGGTGCCTAAATGTTTCCTTAGCGTATGGTATCAGCAGCCAGTCTGCCCGCTGACTGGACTCCATCGGCCGGCGCTAGTATTGGGCTGCACCTCCCCCTGGTCGGTCGACCTGGTGGACGAGAGAGATCTGCGCGCTAGGGGAGGTGGTGGGGGCCTTTTTGGGGCTTGTTGGGATGGTGCCATCTGTGCAGTGATTCATTGTCGCAAGGCACGGAGGACGCCGTATTCGAGTTGAGGTTTCATCTTGCGCTGGAGCGGAGTGGATTATGATAATCAGTTAGAGCACGCACGGCGCGTAGAGCTATTGGTTTCAGATCCTACTACGTAACGACTGATTGCTGGCTGCATTTGTCTTCGATAAATTAATGGATACCTAACTGTCTTGTGCAGTATTCTACAAACATAGTGACATAAGACCAACCCCAGTCCGGCCAGGATACCCATGCGGGGACGCCAATTGACCACATGTAGACCCCGATTTGCAAAAGAACCAGCCACAGGCGGGGAAATTCCGTCCTAACCGGCGGGCACGCGACGCGCTGAGTGACTTGTACGTTCGTCACAACAGTAACTGGGCTGGTCTAAACGCAAACGGGTATTCGAATCCCGGGGGTGGACAGGCCTGGTGGCGTGGTACGGGTTGGAGATCAGGACGGGGTGGAATATTCTTAGGTAAAAGACTAATAGAAGAAGATCCCCAGGTGCTGCCAGCTAATGATTGCACAGGACAGTCCAGCACAGTGTGCTTGATAGCTCACGATTGGACGGTTGATTAACACGCATAGTGCACTGTCTCGGTGGTAGCCCCATATCCAGAAGTACCTGCACTGTTAGGTAGAAACATTAGGGGCCCAGTATAACCATGGTTTATCCATGCTCGACCAAAGATAGACAAAGAGGCAAGTTGATCGTCTCCGTGCATAGCCCCTCTTCCCACCTCTCTCAATCCCTGCATGCCATGACCGTTGGTCCGGGCTCGAGGATTGGCTCGGCTGCTGCGGAATAACCTTCGAGGACAGACTCAAACTTTGTTTTTTTTTTCGTTTCTTCAGTATGTATGACCCTGGGAGAGTAGGATACCACTCGTGTCCCCAAAAATGCGTCATGTTATGCCCGCTGAATACGGTGTGGCGACAAAGCATGCCACGGAGAGTCAACATTCCAATGGTGAAGTTTATTTGGACTCGCCTATATGGGGCTATTCAAGGTCAGGCAGGGATTGAGCGGACAATGTCATTGCATTGGCCAATGTGCAGAGGCTGGTGTCAACACATTCCTAGGGGTGGGCAGGAGGATGGTTCTCTTTGCGCTGTTCGTGAGGCGGAGATATCTACTATAGAGATATACATCGTGGAACATTGAATCTGGATTCCAGAATATAGGCACTCGAGAGGAGACGGCTCTTCGACCCTTTTCAAAAACAAGAGGGGAATGTAGTCAAGCAGGATAATTGCAGGCACAACGGATATGAACGAGACCACAGCAGCAACTCATGTTTTGTTTTTGTGGAGGTCCTTGTCATATGGAGTCGACGGTGTAAACGCAACAATGGTATATATCTTAGTCTAACAAGAGATACGATGATATATTTTTCCATTCGCTGGCCAGTAGTTGCTTGATAGAATCATCTGCTTTAACTTGATTTGATCAACCTGATCCTACGACTGAAGATAGCACTGAGTTATGAGATGTACGGCACATTCTCGACTTTTCTTCGTGACCTTGGTCTAGAAGGCGATACATGCCTGACTATTCCCGCTAGAGGTGCAACCGCCATCAAGCCAAATAGGACTTCCGTTTACTCACTCATTACCCTACCAAGTACTCACGAAACTCGACAACTTTCAGCTAGCAGACCAGCTCTTGAACACTTTTTATAAGCCGTACAAAAAGAACAAAGAGAGAACCAGCAAAGAAAGAAAAAAAGGAATGCTATCTTATGCGACATACTAACAGACACAGAACGCGCTTCTGAAAAACAGAGGAGCAAGGCACAAAAACAGACAATTATAAACACGGGCAAATAGATCGAATGGGTTGGGAACAGTGACACACATGGGGAAAGGGACAGGGGGAATCGAGGAACCGGGAGAATATATGCAAACACGACGAGCAGTGCGGCACAGCAGTAAACTGGACTGTCCTTGCCACACCGAGACAGATGAGGTGACGGATAGAGAGGTCTCGAGAAGAAGCCCGGGTAAATCCAAGAACACAAACAACATTAGGTCTGTTCGCTCTGCTGATAAACAGAGCGAATAACACAGAGACAGCTCAACTCAAGACTTGTCCGTCTCGGGGAGCAAACGCTTGAATTGACCGACGAGATCAAACCACAAGGCAATGCCTGGATCTGACTCGATACCACCTGCTCCTCGCCGAGGGTGAGAATCTGTCTTCAACTCTCTAATTAAAAAACAAAGCACCAGTGGACTCCGAATTTCCCGAGGCAACAAAACAAACAGGATGTGTTCAATGCACGCCGACGGAACATCACCCGCTGAGGACGTGATAAATTCGAAGAGGATGAGTTTTTGGTATTAAACAGCGCAATCGTCGAGCCATAAGTGACACAGAACGAAGCAAAATGGAGAAAAAGAGAAGACAAGGACAAGAGATCTCTCAAGTTTGTCGCTCCGAAGCCGTAGCACCATGAAAGAATGATTGGACATAACATCAATGAGAGAGGGAAAAGGTTGTTCCCACCCACCGTCGCTTGGTGGGTGGGAAGGGTCGAATGGGCGGAAGAAAGATACAAGGGGGCTGTTGGGACGAGAGGTAGTGCATGGTGAATGGACTGCCTACCAAGGCACCCATTGCGTAAAGAAAGGAGAGGATTCCCATGTCGACAATCGGCCGTATTTTCGGCATCAAGGGCAGAAGAACGAGTGCGCCGTCACTTTATCTGCCGCAAGTTCAACCTGAATCTCGAGAGTGAGCAGGCAAGCAGATGTG
This sequence comes from Penicillium psychrofluorescens, assembly GCF_964197705.1. Lineage (NCBI taxonomy): Eukaryota > Fungi > Ascomycota > Eurotiomycetes > Eurotiales > Aspergillaceae > Penicillium > Penicillium psychrofluorescens. The sequence continues at coordinate 4,991,650 of NC_133439.1, read as the reverse complement.
GATCACATTCGGAAAATCACCTACCACAGCACAGAGCCTTCATCACCTTCTGGATGAATGTGGGTTGCGAGTCATCGTTCCCTTGAGCGCCGGCAGCTTGATTGCCCACCCCTTGGTTGCCTGGGCTGTTTAGGCGCCCCGGAAGATGAGCATTTGAGTTCTGGAACTGCGCCTGCGTTGATGTGGCCGGGGTTGATGGCTCCATGTTCCCACTCCCGCGTTGCTTGGAGGGCATCCCGACACCAGGACGGTCACGCGTCTTTCCCGCTCCCTTCGCCGGAGAGTTTGGGGGCGGCGGCTGAGGTGCGTTTAAACGGTCGGCCGTCATGCCGGGGCGTTGGCTGTGGCGAATGTGGTCGCGGCTCGTCGAAGTCTGGTGCTGGTTGTGAAGATGTGCCTGGGACGCATACGACTTGTAGTCCCAGCCGCGTCCGTTGTTCAGCTTCATCCAGTCGTATTCCCCATCCTCCACCTCGCCGGCGTTCTTGAGAGATTGCGTCAGGAGGTCCCGCAGATAGTCGTAGTCGGGTGTGTCCTCGAAGCCAAGGTTGCGCACATAACTCATGTACTTGACGAACTCTTCTGTGGCCATGTCATCAGTATGGGGTCTTGATCGTAAACGAGGTAACAAAACGTACCAGGAAAGCCTTCGCATAGATCCTTGATGATCGTGGTTTGCTTCTTCTCGCCAATCTTCTCGTACTTTTGCTTGTTGGTCGCAGCCTTCAGTCCTTGCCAGGGAAGGCCGCCTCGCAAGAAGTACATGAAGACGTGTCCAAGAGCCTCCAGATCATCTCGTCGTGACTGTTCACGTCCCAGATGGGTGTTGATACTCATGTACCGCGCAGTACCTGAAAGAGACTTGCGCTCACGGTAGGGGATGTGCTGCTTGGTCTTGGGTTCGCGGTATTGCTTGGCCATGCCAAAGTCAACGACATGGATGACATTAGCGGCCTTGGTGGATGGCCGGCCGATAAGGAAGTTGTCTGGCTTGATATCGCGGTAGATGAGGTTCTTCTCGTGAATCGTTTGAACCCGCGAGAGCATCTGCTTGGCCACCATCACAACAGTCTTGGTGGAGAACCGGCGATTGCAGTGGTCGAACAGATCCTCCAGACTGGGACCGAGAAGGTCAATCACCAGGATGTTGTGCAAACCCTCCTGGCCAAAGTAGTAGACATTCGGGATGCCGGCTAGGAGATAATTAGCAAATATTACACACGGAGTGTCTAGAGAAACATACGGCATCCAACCAAGATCTTGTATGTGCGATATTCATCACGAAGCTGAGGCGCATCGCTTTTCCGGGGTTCCTGTAACGGTCAGAAGGGTCGATAGTCAAGCGAGTGCAACGAGACGTACAAATTTGATGGCCACCTGCTGGTTGTTGAGGAGGTTCGTGCCCTCGAAGATAACACCAAACGAACCCTCACCTATTTTCTTGCCCACGCGGTAGTGGACACCCACTACGTTCGACGAGGAGGACGCCATGGATGAAGTTCTCGGGGTTGAGACCCAAGGAACACGACCTGCACCCTAATACTGATGGCTTCGGAGACACCGGACACGTGATGGACACTATTCTTTCACACGGACGCAGTCAGCACGAGGTCGAGGAGAGGAGGGGAATGAATGGCATACGCCGCGAGAGATATCTGACACCAAAACTAGTGTCCACGAAACCCGTCACGTTCTCCGACCGAGGTAGCGGTACAGCGTGAAACTTGGGCGGTGTGAGACGGACTGGCGAGCCGAAGCTGCGACAGCGAGACGGATGCGATTGAGGGTGCTGCGCAGGAATTGAGGTGGTCGGCGGTCCTTTTTGACGGTCGGGATGATCACAACTCTGGGGTGATCGGGTCGAGAACAAACGGGGGTGGACGGGAGGCGAAATTAATACACGCCACCGGGAAAAAAAGGGGCAGGGCAAGAGCAGCCGAGGGACTCGACCAAGTGCTGATATGAGCACCAGTGAGTTGCCAGGGCAGGGCGGGACGAGAACGAGAGGGGAGAGAAGGGGAGAGGGATGGGGAGAGACAGAAATCGAGGAGAAGAGAAAGAAGAGAGGAAGAGAGGGAGAGAGTCGGGGGAGAGGGAAGGGAGACGGTATCGCCCATGTATTGGTTACAAGTGATGGGGAGCGCGGCACGGGAACTGGCGGTCAAGCGATGGTATTACAGTTACCAGCGCCAGGCGTTGGGAAAATAATTCAGTACCTAGCGGTCAGATCCTCTCCAACTGAGTTTGGGCAGCTGCCTGCACGGCTCAGGGCTTGCGAGGCTCGGGCGCGTAGCCGAAGACAGGGTCCTTGGTACCTATACGCATCTTTTACAGTCTGGCTCTTGTATATCATGGCGGCAGGGAATCACAATGGATTTTTCCAGAGCATTTTTCACTCAGGGGGTCGATTGTATCTGGTTGTCTGGACTCACGGTCTGGAATGCGGGTAACATTACAGGATGGGTCGCGCCAAGCCAAGACTATGGAGTTAGCCCTAAAGCAGGTACACGATATCCTTCGACGGAGGTTATGGCGGTATATTCCAAATAAACTATTGGGGAGACAAAAGCAATTCCGATCAGGATTCCCCAATTCGCCGATCCATCTCGACCCGAATCTGATACGTCCACGACCACCTCAAGTTCGGCCGGCTACTGTACAAGTCCAAAAATAAAAGGCAAATCATTACATGGCAGCACGCTCGCTTACTCGTCATCACTGCCCTCCTCCTTGAGCATGTCCTCGTCGTCGCCATCGCTGACCTGATCTGCATCCTCATGGAACTCATCACCGTCCTCATCGCCCTCGCTGCTGGAGCCGCCGCTGCCTTCGCTCTCCGCGTCACTTCCCGGATCATAGTCCTCTTCTTCCTCATCCTCCTGGTCCTCGAGCTCTCGCTGGGCTTTTTGCAGTTCGCTTTCCTCGTCCCCTTCCGTCTTCGTAGCGCTGGCCTCTGGATCCTCGGCCTTACCACCGTTGATATTGTACACCTTGGCGCGTCGGGCATCGGCCAAGCTGGCGTCTTGAAGACCATGTCGCTTGATGTAGTCGTCGATCCCTCCGTAGTCGGCCTGGTCGATCATAGAGAACTCGAGTTCCTGTACATCTTCTTCGGTGCCATTGGCCGGGCGGGCCATTATGTTGAGGTTGAATGTGCGCTGGAGGACCGAGGTGTAGGAAACGGAGTCGATGGTGTCGAAGGAGAAGAACAGGAGAGGTTTTTTGAACGCAAACAGAATACCCGTAGAGAGAAGAAACAGATAGCCTGACAGAAACAAAATCAGCTCAGCCCAGCTCAAAAAAAAAAAAAAAAAAAGATTGGCTCACCTTCTTTGCTGCCTCGGAATGCCTTGACGTGAAATGCCTTCTCCTTTTTCCGATGCGGCTCGGGCATGGCGCTCACAAATTGCCGGTCATCAGGACAAATGACATTCGTCTGAGCCATGTTGTCATTCAACACTTTCCGGATCAACGCCTCAGCCGTCTCGCCAGGGTTGTGTCCGACTTGCTGACCCGTCCCTAAGAAAGCAGCCTTGGCTGGCCCGTCGGCAACGGTAAACACGATGGCCTCGTATGCTGTTTCCCCCTCCGGTGGAGGTGTGATCCCATCAGCGAACTGGGGGATGACACAGAAATTGAACTGTTTCTGCGTTTTTTCCGGTACTGGAAGGCACAGGGCATGTCCTAGCCACGACCAGTCGTGTTAGTCACGATTCTCGTATCAATGGCAATTGCATACTCACGGATCTGGTTCATGGGGACACCGAATTCCACCTCCTTGGTGGTCTGGTTCCTCGCCCGCAGGCAACTGCTCCCGGCAGTGATCTCGAGCGTGAGCTTCTTGCGCTGCGGCGCAGCGAAGGAAATATCTTGGACGTAAAACTGAATCGGCGCATCACCCTTCACGTCGACTGGCGCCTGCGCGGTCGCCCCGTTGGTGGTGTCGCCATTCTGCAGCTTTCGCTTTTTTGCGGCAGGGCCGTCGCTGGCCGCCGCGGGCGGCAGGGAGGTACTCGCGTTCCTGGCCAGCAGGTTGCAGGTGTATCGGGCGAGATCTTCGAAGAGAGGTGTATGTTGAGGGGTCATGCCTACATTGACAGAAAAGAAAAAAAAGTTAGTAGATGGCTTGTTAGGTAGGGGTGGGCGACGTACCGATCGCATCGTAGACTCGATTCTTCAGCGCGGGTTCGGTCGCGAAGGCCTCCTCAATGGAGGCGATCGGGACGGACGAATTTATGGCAGCGAATGCCATTGCGACTACTATGTCTTGCCGATGAAGAAAGAAGCAGTGCAGGGAGTGGAGGGATGGAGGGGGGTTGTCAGAAGATGAAGACGCGGTTCAGCGGTTGCGCTCCCTGGCCCCGAAGTATCCGCGTGAGCCCTAAGAATCGACAGTGAATGGCGAACGAACAAATAATAGGGAATGAAATAAATAGAGATTCAATACTAGAATACAGTAGAATTTATACACAATGCTCTTGACGAAAGAAATGATCACTCAATCTATTGAGCAGACTGGCCATCCTTCTTCAGTGTCATCCAGTTCTCAATGAAGTCGATCGTCTCCTTGTCCATAATCACATTCCCGTCGGCATCCAGCGTCTTCTTCTTCGCTTCTGCGCTCTCGGCCTGTCTCTTTGCCCGCCATTCCCCAATGGGCGTCAACATCGCCCGGCTCTCGTAGTATTGCTTGCGGTAATCCTCTTCAACCTTCTCCCTCACGTATTCTGGATCGTGACGGGTCCGGAATTTGGAGAATTTGTTGCGCAGTTCATCAATGATACTGCTCGGGAAAGGCGGCTGCGCCAACGATGGCACCCAAGTATCGGTATCGGCCTCCATGCGCGTAGTGTCCCATTGTCCGTCCTTGGCGGGCGGAATATTCTCTACGGGCCAAGGGATTTCGATATTCTCGCCCAATACATATCGCGTAAATTTCGGGATGGTGCTGTCTGGGTGTCGTTCGACAAAGGGCCCGGCGGCATATGCGTGTTCCACGATCCAATCTTCAATGAGACCGGTCTGAGGGTCTTGGAGCGCGATGACATGTCGGATATCGTCAATGGGCACCGGCAGGGAGTTGGTGACAATATCGGACTTGATTCCCATTGATGTTTGCATCCAGTCGGGGACAGCAACATCGGCCTGTGTTTTTAAGAGAGCGGATTAGCGGGAGTTGGATCTCAGGAGTGACCGCAACAAGGAAAAAACACGTACTACGTTCGTGTTCTTGAGAAACACCATATCTTCCTCTCCTTTAACCCCACTGATCTCGCTGATTTTGCCCTTTTCTTTGCCATTGACAACACAGACTCGATCTCCCGGAGCGAACAGGACGTGCTTCCGGCGCTTGTGTTTGGGAAGAGGCGGCGGCTGCACAAGTTGTGGTGACACGCCGCCATAAGTGAATACTTTAAGACCCGAATCTCGCTTTGGAGCCAGCGGACCCTTCATCCAATCCTCCCGGCGGTTTTTGACGGCATCTTTCTTCTGTTGGGTGAGGGCCTTGTTGTACTCGACCTGCGCTCGGAACTGTTGCCTTTTGGTTTCTGGGTCTGGCTTCTTGGAATTCTTGATGATTCTCCGCTGCGCCTGTTTCCGGGCAGCGGACGTCCGCTGGATGACCCTCTGCATGGCGCGGGTGGTGGTGGCTCAGCGTAGACAAGACGGCGGAGGAGACTCGCGCACGGAGAAAATGGAAATGAGTCACGTGAACAGATTATATAAGCAAGTTGACTGGCGACCAACTATACAGGAAAAAAGATGAAGCCAATTTATATTTTTGTTTTGTTTGAGACAGAAGTTTAAATGACTACTGTGCAGGTCGTGTTTTTGAAATGTTTCCCGTACCCGGAGTATTGCATCCTATCTACTGTGTAAGCCATACTACAAGATTCGACCAAATGCGCAGGCATAGTTCTCAGACACAGTATTGTCATCTGTTACAGTAGGGCACATTATTCATGAATAAAACGCTAAAAACACAGATAGGATGAAAAGAAGACTATTCCTTCTAATCCCGAATCATTACCCGTGTGTCTTCACTCTCCACCTGGCCCGACCACCCACGGAACATTCTTGTCGACAATCCCATCTTGAACATAGTGTCAATCTGAGAACTGTTGCGTCCCTTCATTTCTGGGATCATCCACCAGGTCCCGAGAACGATGATTACCCCCAGAGCAAAATAGATAAACCCCATTTTACCACCTAGATCGGCAGCGTCCGAGTTGTAGAGGTAGGGCAGGACGATACTGAAGACAAGGCTCCACAGTTCCGCAACGACGACACAAAGACCCTGTGTCTTGGCTCGCAGATGCAACGAGGAGGTCTCGCCTACGACTGCGAAGGAGGCGGGCCATGCGCCCATGGAGCAGACTACGCTGACCACCACCATGCACACCCCGGCATACCTATTTTCAAAGGAGTCAGCTCTGTTAGGAAGATAATACAAGGATTAACACATACCAGGCAGTCGCAATGCCAGGGAAACAGCTTGATATACCCATGGAAAGCCATACTACTGTCGTGATAGACAGAGAAACCAAAATAAGCCGCCGATGGCCAACACAGCTGATCAGCCAGACTCCCACACCGTTGCTAACCAGGGACAGCGCAACACCCAACACGAACATCAAGAGACTGTCTTTGGCTTTCATGCCTAAGGTCTGCAAGAAGTAACTGGCAGATGCCAGCAAAGAGGTTCCAAAAAATACTGGCATGGAAGCGCCAAACACGGAAATCGTCGTGCGTCGCTTGTTCTCATCGCGAAAACAATCCCTGTATGAGACTTTTTGGCCTTGGCCTTGGCCTTTCTCCGTCTCAAGGGACTGCTTCAGATCCTTGACGAGCTGTTTACTGTCCACGCTGGCAGTGTGCAGTTTCTGCAAGGAGCGACGTGCGCCAGCTAGATCCCCTTTTCGAACGAGGTAGGAAGGGCTTTCGGGGAGAAGCAAGGCCACCAGCAGCGGCATCACCCAGAATGGCCACATGGTGTTGAAGGCAACCATGTATGAGCTGTTGGAGGTGCCGCCAGACCACAACAGGACAACTAAAGAGCCGAGCAGCTGACCGATCATGTCGACGGCCGGAAGGAGAGCCATCGACGGGCCACGGAGACTGGTCGGCACGGTCTCGGAAATGTATGTCTGCGCCGCGGCCGTGGTCATGCCCAAGGAGAAACATTGCACTATGCTGCCGACGAGAAACACGACTCGGCGAGTCAGAATGTCTGCCGGCAGACTCGACAAGCATATCACAGCCACTGCTACAGCAGAGAGAACACTGCCCACGCCTAACGGCCACCGTCGGCCTACTCGGTCCTGCAATGACCCTGCTGCTATCGCGCCTGACATTTGCCCGATACTAGGGAGGGCATTCCACAGCGATAGCCACAGCGAAGGGATGATATAGTGGTTTTTGTTGGGACCAAACTGCTCGCCATAGTCTTTTTGGAATTCTGGCACTGAGGGAACGGTGCTCACAACACAACTGTCGTATCCCAGCAGCAAAAATGCAGAAATGAGACCGAGGACATAGCCAACAATTTTGGGATATCGCCTGATGGTTTGTAGCAGGGACTCTTGCGATGTACAGTCGTTTGTCTTGGACGTTTGGGTCTGGTGAGCGGCGTTTTTCGTAGCGGAGTCGACGTCTGATAACTGGTACTCGCTATCAGAGGGTAGGTACTCGGAGGGTGGGTGCTCGGGACGCAGTAGTTTGCCCATTGTGTGAGGTGAGATCCTTGTTTTTTGAGTTACTTTCAGGAGCCATCCGTGAGGAATTAACCGTGGTGTTCAGGCCGATTAAATTCCAGCCCCCCTTAGGCCTCCAGTTGCTGTTCGGGGCCGAACTTGTTAGGTATAGCCACCCCCAAAATAACAAGGGTGGCGCAGCTGAATTAGAATCTCACCTCACCCTGGATCTCTTCCGTCCTTCTACAGTATGTTTAAATTGTCCCTTGGACTAGTTCCCCACCCCATCCGCTTCCCACTGTCAAATCAACACTTCCACAGTACCTGTGCGCTCAAGTCGCGCCGCATCCCATATCGTATAATCCCAACGACAGATGTCATCTCACATGTAGCATCCATACATGTTGCTGTAGGTCCCCTGCCACACGAGCATCCAAGCTAGCGGTGGACGCTCTCCGTTTGCATCTGATTTCTCATTACCCTGGAAAGGCAACGTCCTGCTTCAAGTCGCGATTCGAGAGCCTCGCATAGCGCCAGAAATACTGTGCGTCCTCGCTTAGGACTCCATCCTTGAGAAAAGCGCCTGTCGTATATGAAATGTACTTTATCATTGTAGGGAGTAGGGCCGTGTGGTTGCTGCACTTATGAAAGACGATATCCAGTAGCTCGAGGCCACGGGAGATCATTTTCGGCAGGATATCATCTTTGAACCTATGATCATCATGTGCGATTAATTTGTATACAAAAACAGCAACGTGACGTTGCTGATGTATGATCACAAGAGAAGAGGGGTTTCAGGCTGGGCGATGGTCTTGGATGTGGTGACAGAATGTGCGAATTCTTGGAGAGCCATTCTCGAGGTTAAAACAAAGGTGATGAAGCATGTTGAAGGATCTGCCGGAGTGATCGATATCCCACTCTAGTAAACGTCAATTACTGTCACATCTGGTCTACGGTAGACATGTCGATGGTAGGAATATCTATGACAGTGATTATCAAAGATTCCTGTTTTGTTGTCCTTTTACCAGTCGCGGGACCAGGGATCTGTATGACGTGCTCTGCTGCCTCTTTTTGGATAGCATCTCCTGAACATCGAGACCATATTTGATGTACAACTGTCCATCATCATCCCTTCTTTAGTTCCTGTTAGGCGGCCCTTCTTCTCCTGTGGTGCTTCAATCTCTTATCACTTTGACTTCTTTTTGGACATTGACGTACCGACAACGGTTCCTGGACTCATGATTGCCGCTAATCCTGTCCGAGTACATTCTAGGACTACTATGACGCCAGTCCCCATCAATCTATGCTAAGGGCCATCTCTATCTCTCAAGTCACTGTCTTTCCTACGCGGACATCTCCCTTCACTTTTCTCTTCTCTTTATCTCTCTCACACTATGGATGACCGAAGATTCCCGCCCGATTATTTGGGTCGCTACAGCGGTTCGACTTCCTGCGTACCAGAGATTGCGCTCACTGATGTTCCAAAGACACCGGTTGATCCTGCCGCCTCTACAACTGTACCTGCTCCAGGACAAGGGCCAGAGAAGGAGCTGCCCGAAGCACAAACACCACGTTACGACCCACGAAGGTGGTCCCTTCGTAAGAAGCTGATCGTTGCTTCCGTGGTCGCCGTGGTGATCATCGTCGCGATCGTAGGCGCTATCGAAGGCGTCCGAGCCAATCGATACCCCGACTACACTCCCTTAAACTACAAGTTGGTGGATACTTACGAAGGGCCGTCATTCTTTGACAATTTTGATTACTTTTCCGACGAAGACCCGACCAAGGGCTTTGTGGTGTAAGTCATATATCTTTTGTGTTTTTTTCCCAGCCGCTAACCCTACCTACTAGATACGTTGATGAAGAGACCGCCGAGTATCTTAACCTCACATTCGCTACAGACACCTCGGCGGTACTACGCGTTGACTCTTCAACCCCGTATGCGCCGGATGGCCGCAACTCCGTGCGGATCGAGTCCAAGTCTACCTACGATACGGGGCTTTTCATTTTCGATATCCTCCATACCCCATATGGCTGCGCCACATGGCCCGCCCTATGGCTTACCGACGGGTACAACTGGCCTAACAATGGAGAGATCGATATAGTGGAAGCCAATAACAAGGGTACGGAAGGCAACGAAATAACCCTGCATACGACCGCGGGGTGCTCGATGGACGTCAAGCGTAAAGAGACCGGATCACCCCATTATACATCGTGTGGCAATGACACCCATGGCAATTCTGGCTGTGGTGTACAAGGGGATCCATCTACATATGGTTCGGCGTTCAATAATCTAGGGGGCGGAGTAAGTATTGCCTAGCTCGGGTCCCTTCAATAGCACTAACAACACAATATAGGTCTATGCTCTCGAGCTCCGCGATGCTGGAGTTCGCGCCTGGTTCTGGACGCGAGACTCTATTCCGGCCGATATCAAGAACACTACAGGAGTCCCTAACCCAGCCTTGTGGGGTACAGCCCTAGCGGACTTCCCTAGTACCGACTGCAATATTGCCTCGCACTTCCGCAACCAGAGTATTATCGCTAACATTGATCTATGCGGCGAGCTGGCTGCCCAGTCTCAATTCTATGAAAAGCTATATAGCTGCCCCGGCACCTGCTCTGAATTCGTGGCCAATAATCCGGAGGAGTTTGATAAGGCGTATTGGGAGTTTAAGAGTTTCAAGGTCTACCAGGCAGCCTGAATGCCTCTCGTTGGCACCTGTCATGATCTTGTTCGAGATTTGATTTGATTGGGTTTGGCTTGGGTTTGTTTTAATTGGCTTCGGAGTATACCTTGGTTTGATGTTTTGAGATTCTGGGAGTTACGAGTCTCTCCCACAATCATGTGTATTGTATCTTGCTCTCTGGCTAGATCTGGATTCAACCTAAGAAGGCAGGCCAAAGCAGCCTGCCAAAAGACTTGACTTGTCTCCAATCTCCAACCGTGCACCATCGAAGGTAAACCAAGCCAGCGTGCTAAGATAAAAGGCTCCGTGATGTGATCAAGTATCAAGTATCCTGGAACCCTCTTTGATATCGATGATGTGGCCATGTGCATTAGCCAATGCGCACTTGAATTACTAGACAAGTCACATAGTAGACCAATAGGGTGACAAAAACATAACCATCCACGTCTTTTAACACTTAAACCAACTTCTGCGCTTGAGCTTGAAATATAGATTCTAGGGTAGATCGGATAGTCAAATGGAGAATGGGAGGGAAATTACTTCCTAGTGGTGTCATTCAAAAGGTTTCCACCATCAATACGAAGGAGGTTCCGGAGGCTGTTAGAGACGGTGTTCGCCGGCTTCTTCCTGATAGCGAGCTGACGCTGCAACAGTTGTTTTGTATGGTTTGGTATTGAGAGCCATCCGGCATTAAGGCTCTAGCTAGAGAAGCTTGAGGTAGGTATTACGAGGCTCAATCACCTCCTCGTGGAGGGTCGGAACGTGTCGAAGCCACGAAGGCTGCCTCAGGCATCAGAGGACAGAGGTGTCAATTCGACTGGCCTTTGGCTGGTTGGATCAGTAAATTGAAAAGCAGCTGTGGTCGCAGGATCTTGGAATCGATGCCAGCACGGAAATGCAGGAAAATCCCGGAGCGATCATCACTGGACCATTTGAGTCAAGCATTTTTGACACAGTCATTAGTTGGGGCAGGCAACCATATTTGGAGCACCTTAAGTACCGTCGCACGGGGTCTGGCCCCGGAGCTGGCGATGGTGGAGCTGAGCTGGCTGTGCCGTACGCAAGTCGGAACACAGGCGCGCACGGGCAGCAGGACCGTTGCTGGACCGGTGTAGTTGCAGATCTCCTGCAACCATGGGAAGTAAAACGGGAGCTGCTCTATCTGGAGTAGCCCCAATTCGGGCAAAAGAATCTCGGAAGCTCAGAGAATCCAGGCCGAGCAAGTAGTAGCCCCAGTGTTGGGGTGTTTTTCCCCCCGGTCTAACCGAGGCCAGATGCTCGATCTCAAACAACCTCCCCAAAACAGGCGGAGCAATGCCGCTCGGATTAGAGCTTTCCATAGCTCAAGGGGATAGACATCCCCTGACCTCATGGATGATCTCAGCGCATCAATTGGTATGGATGTGCATTTTCCACAAAGAGTCCGCAGCACGTCCAACAGCCACGGTGGCTGTGTTGTCTTGCCCCCTTTTGTGTGTGGGCCTGTGACGCGGATGGGTCTTCTCTGCCGGGCCCGCTCAGCCACACGTACTTTGCCAGGGCTGGAGTTGGGTATTGGTATTACCGGAACCGGTGATAGGCGGAGGTTGGTTTGCGTTGGCGGTCTCCCATGGGGATACGCTGAAAGAGAGGGAAGTAGATACCTGGTGGTAGATCGAAGAAAAAGAAACCTCCAATGAGCGAAATCGCCGGGCAGAGAAGATCACTGGGCAGGCCTCCGACCGGCAGGGGGCATCAGCACAATACGGGCATAACAGGACCGGTACATGAGTAATCAATACACCGCCCTGGCTGCCTGTCTGGCCTGGACAGTCAGTCAGTCAGTATCTTCTCCAACACATCTTTGTCCTCTTCCTCCACCTCTCCCATCGGCGCTGCCATCTTTTTCCATCTCCCTTGCTCAGTGCCCTCTTATCAACCTCTAGTCCTTATCCTGCGCCCGCTGCGCTTCATCCAGATACCGTACGTGCTCACCCTTTCCCTCGTTACAACCCCCCTCCCCCCGGAGAGTTGACTTGTCCCTTTCCCATCAACAATCATCTCTTCCCGCCCGCTGTGTCCACCACATGCCTTCCTCACCCCTCGTGTTTTACATTTTCGAAGCACAGACTACCCTGTGCGACTGCTGCTGGCTTTTATTTTCATACTGACCGCTCTCCTCTCAGATGGCTGAGATTCGTCGCAAGCTCGTCATCGTGGGCGATGGTGCCTGCGGTAAGACCTGTCTGCTCATGTAAGCCCTTCATCGAACGTGACGATCAAAATTATTGCAGAGACTAACCTGGTTCCTCTAGTGTCTTCTCCAAGGGCACTTTCCCTGAGGTGAGATTTCCATAACCCGCCAACCTGGATAAAAACAACCTCCCCCGGCCCAGGAACAAATCATCTGACCTTCCCCTCCTCCAGGTCTACGTCCCCACCGTCTTCGAGAACTACGTTGCCGATGTCGAGGTGGATGGAAAGCACGTCGAGCTGGCTCTTTGGGATACGGCAGGCCAGGAAGACTACGACCGTCTCCGTCCTTTGTCATACCCCGATTCGCATGTCATCCTGATCTGTTTCGCCGTGGATTCGCCTGATTCGCTCGACAATGTCCAGGAGAAGGTCAGTTTTCTCACTGAATTCTACGAGACGTGAAGTGCTGACACCATTTTAAAGTGGATCTCCGAGGTCCTTCATTTCTGCCAGGGCCTTCCCATCATCCTTGTTGGCTGCAAGAAGGATCTGCGCCACGACCCTAAGACCATCGAGGAGCTCACCAAGACCTCCCAGAAGCCCGTCACCCCTGAGCAGGTATGCTACCCCCTCTCCAGTTTCGGTCCTCGGAGTTTGTCTAATGTGTTTTCTGTAGGGCGAGGAAATCCGCAAGAAGATCGGTGCCTACAAGTACCTGGAGTGCTCTGCCCGGACCAACGAGGGTGTCCGTGAGGTCTTCGAGGCCGCTACCCGTGCGGCCCTGCTGAAGGCCAAGAAGGGAAAGAAGCCCGGGAGACGGGATGGGCTCTGCCTGATCTTGTAAAGAACTAAACTCGCATTGGGCAGTCCGGTTGTGCAAGCGTGAGGTCCAGCCGCTCGGAAGCAATTTGGTTGTGAATTTTGTCCTGCGCAGTTCCCCTGTCACGACATCCGGGGCAATTCCGAGCTGGCGCGTGTGGGAGATGATTATTTTCTGTTTCTCACGGATGCAGTTTGGTTGAGAGCTTTTTCCTTTTTGTCTGTGTCCTTTACTTCTTTTTTTTTTACTCCACCTCTGTCGCCGTTGTTTTTGCAGAACTTGTGTCTAGGGAGGCGTTGTCTTCATCATAACCCCGTGGGCTTTTCTTTTTTTCTCTCTTTACCACCTCTCTTATCTCCCCACCTCTCTCTCTCTCCCCCCTTGTTGTTTCTGTCCGCGCAGAATCCACGAATTCTACAAAAAGAAGAGCCATTGGAAGTAGTGCCGGTTTGTGAAGATGGGCAACGTCTGGACTGATACTCCCTGTGTGTGATGATAGATGTGAACTCCCCCTCCCCCTTTTGCAGAGCCCCTTGATTCGGCCGTTTTCATTACCCCTCACTCTTAACTATATGTTGTCTTGTTAAAGCCCTAATGCATGGAAAATGCTGTTTTCCGTGGTCTACTTTGCTTTAACAGGTGAATACAGACGGTAGAAGTAGATGATTCCGTTTTTATTTTATTTTATTTATATCGAAAAGTAGAGGCATATACAACAACCCCAACTGTTCTGTGCAACACACTACTTACTATGCACTCGCTGATTGAGATGCCAAAAAAAAAAAAAAAAAAAAAAAAAAATTCAGCGATTCAAGCTCAACAGCCCCTCGATATACCGCCGCGCATCCATCCCTAACCCCTCCGCCAACTTCGCAGGAGCTGTCTCCGCCGCGCGAGACGAACCCGTCAGGCCCGACGAAGCAGATGCTCCACCCAAATCACGGAAGAAGCGTGCACCACTGCTAACCCGTGTATGGCTGGATGGCGAGACATAGTCACTTGCTCTGCGGATGATGAATGCTTCCAGGGGCTGCGATGAAGAAAAGGCATGTAGGGAAGCAGACGGAGAAAACGAGGACGTTCCGTGATCGTCTTCGCTTGCGATGGTGGATATGGCAGTTGACGAGGGTATAGAGGGTAGAGTTGAGGCAGGGTATGCAGCAGCATTTGAAGGCGAGAGGCGCACCCAGACGATCCACCACCCACGACTGGTTTTGCAGGTGCGTTCGAGTTCCTGGGGTCGGGAGCGGGTGTCGGTGTATGTTGTTAAGAAGCGGTGGTGGATAGCTAGGGATTCAACCCGGGACAAAGGGGGTGGGAACCCAGCAGGAGAGGGAGACGGAGACGAGTGGCGAGATGGGGGAGATTTAGGAGTTTGGGATGGGGTTATGGAGGTGCCCAGGGTTGGGATGTTGGGGATGGAGGATCGGATAGTCAGATTTGATGGGTCGTAGACCAGGTCATACACGGGCTGGGATTGTGTAGAGAAGCGTTTGTTGGGATCGGGGATGTTCTCGGACTGGGAGATGCGCGAGGCAGCGGTTGCAGGGGAGGTGGATGCCAGTAGTGGTTTTTGGAGAGGGCCGAGTTGGTGATGGATCGTTGTGTAGAGGGATGGAGTGTTGAGAGAGGGTGTCTCTGGGTCGAAGAGGAAGGTGAACATAAACGGTTGATTCACATAGATCACGGCCTGCACCCTTTGCGTTTCTCCATCTGCTTCACCAGATCGTCTGACATGGAGCGTCCGGTGCACAATGCGAGACTTGGGCTTGCTCGGCTCCTCTTCAGACCTTGGACTCCCTTCCTCTAGGTCATCCAGGGTCTCGAGATCATCCCGAGGACCTAAGACAAAGCGTCCCTGCACAATATTTCTCGTACTGTTTTGGGGATTGCTTGTCTGTGGAGACCCAAGATCTGGAGTCTGCCTTGCTGTGGAGTTATCCGCTATAGCAGAGCTGTGAGGAGGCATTGACGCTGATCTGGGACCGAAACTCCATGCTGAACCATATCCAAGACTCAGGTACTTCATGACTGTCTCCGTCCCAAACCCGCCACTCTGATCGTCTCCCTTGGGTGACTCGCCCGATTCATCGGCCTCCTCTTGGATGGGCTGTGGTGCAGCCATAACCAGCGGACGAGGGATGCCTGGCGTGAAGTTGCGATCAGGAGTTGAAGGCTGGACTGCTTGACGATCCCTAGAAGATGTTCTCCCCCGTGGTTTCCGTGATTTTCGGCGACGCTGTGAGCTCGGATCCCGTCCAACTCCATACGCAGCATCTCCGAACCGGTAAACCCACTCCATCCAATGCGACAGGTTTGCCACAGAGGGTCTCGAGAGAGCACCCACACCCGAAAAGATGACACCATCGGTTGATCGAGGGTCAGTGTCTGATCCCAGCCATTGGCCTTCACCTTCAACCTGCTGTGAGGCATCACCGAACCTCGAGACAATCAGGTCGACCAAGCCATCAGTTCTGGACACAAAGTCCTCCAGCACCTCTCTTTCTCCGCTTCCCCATTCTTCTTCTCCCACACCAACACCGAGCTCACCACCGGCGGAGAGTTTGATGGCATTATAGATCTCCACAATAGGATTCCCGGTTAATAGAAGCTCCCAGTTCCACGTGAACTTCTCCCAGAACCGCTCGAGATAAAGACAAAAGGCAGCTCTTCCAACACGATCGAAGAGTTCTTGCAAGGTGAAGCCATGGTGGAGGAGGAATATTGCATGTGCGCGGCGCAGTTGCTGAATGTAAAGAGGTGGAGGACCCATCTCCCTGGACGAGTATTGGAAAGTAGGTGTCTCCAAGCTCTCGGAGGAGGATTGGTCGGCGGGGAGCCGAGTGAGGTCGATCGACTGGGCGCATCATGTTAGTTGCGACAGGTGAGTTTATGGTGCTACACTTACGGCGACAACCCACCAGTCCTTCTCCAGTTCCAGAAGAACAATGCGCGCCTTTTCCGTCTCCACATATTCCAATGGTTTCCCCGCCGAGAAGTTGCTGGCGAGAAATCGATCAGCTTAAATTATCTGTCGTCTCGGAGGCAATGACTCCTACCTGGCAAAGTTCACCATGCCCTGCGCCAGGCCTATCTGACGCAACCGTTCGTTCTTATCCCCGGGAGCTGCATCCTCATTCTCCCCCTCGTTCTCGGCATGTTGTGAATCGGTCGGTCTCGAAGTGTAGAACACGATCTGATCGTCTAAGGTCTCGTCGGTGGGCCCCAGCGTCGGATTGTAGATGGCGAGGAAGCCAAGGCGTGCCGGAATCACCGAGTCGAGGTCGCTTTCAGGCATCGCATCGTCCGGCAGCTGCACGCGAGAGAGATGGCAAACAAGGAAAGGCGGAGACCGAGGGAAACGACGTGGCTTATCGATAAGGACCGGGCCCTTTTCAAGTCGCGACAGCTTCACCTCGACAACAACAAGTCAATCATGCTGCTGCTACAAGGCCCCGTCCTTGGGCTGTGTAGCAGACGATTGAATCCCAGATTATATTCCACCAAATCATACGACCCCCTGCGTATTCTCTTCTGCGGCTCCGATGACTTCAGCATCGCTTCTTTGAAAGCGCTCCATGCCTACCATCTCAAGCAACCGGACCGGATCGCCTCGATTGACGTCGTCTGTCGACCGGGTAAAAAGGTGGGGAGAGGGTTGAAGAAGATCCGCGAAGGTAAAATGGCCTCTCAACTCTGCGAACGGTGAGCTCACTCGAATTCTATTTCTAGTACCGATCAAGGCGGCTGCCTCGGACCTCTCCCTCCCAATCCACGAGATCGATACCTTCACTGGATGGACGGTAATGAAAATCCTCTTTTATATCAAGCACCATACCTGACTGTGTCAGCCTCCGGCGTCTATCAACCTGATTGTGGCCGTGTCCTTTGGACTCTTTGTGCCTTCGCGTGTACTGAACAGCGCCAAGTATGGAGGACTGAATGTACACCCGTCTCTACTCCCAAAGTATGTCATTACATCCTACCTAAGCTGAAACTATGATTGACACCGATTGACCAGCTTCCGCGGCCCCGCGCCCCTCCACCATACCCTCCTCGCTGGCCGAACTACAACAGGCGTTTCCCTTCAGACATTACACTTAAAGCACTTTGACCACGGCACAATCCTCTCCCAAACGCCTGATCCTGGATTTGACGTTCCCAACCCTGAAACGTGCACCGTCCCCGAGCTAGTGGACGTGGTGGCCCCGAAAGGAGCACAGCTACTCGTGAACGGTCTCAAAGAGGGCCTATTCGTTCCACCCGTGGTGGATGCAGGGTGGCGTGCCGCCCAAGGAAGCGACACTCTAATACACGCAGCCAAAATCAAGCCGGAGGATCGGCATATCGACTGGACAAATTGGTCCTTGCTCAATATCAACCGACGCAGTCGGGTAATCGGACCTCTGTGGAGTAAAGCGCTCGTCACCAGTCACGCTCCAGATGGTACCCGGCCATCATTTCAACAGAAACGAGTCATTTTGACAGACATGGAGGAAGTAGATCCCCCCAAGGGCTGTGGCTCCTTCTCGCTGGTTCCTGGGTTACCGTTCGTGGAGGGTGGTCACCCTGTTGAGCCACGGAAAGGGAAGGCCCTTTACGTTTTTACATCAGATAGCAAAGTTATGCGAATTAATCGGATGAAAGTGGAAGGCGAACAGGATGCAGAGGGCCTCCGAGCTGCTATCAAGGCGCGCATGTTTGGAGATCGAACATTCATATCGGGGGGGATGGAGTTTGTTCCCTTTCGTAACCCGCTTGTTTAAATAGAACAGACTTGATGTGTACGGCATTGTGTACTATTGACTTGATACCATTTATACCAATCCTTTCCTTCAGCTGAGAAGAGTCTATCTAATCGCCATGCCCGAATCTGCAAATGTCAGCCATTGTCTTTGGAGGAGTAATAGGGGTCATACCAATCTGCACTGCGTGTCCGGTCATGGAGGCGTTCTTTGCAATCGTGGTGTACATATCGGCGACGTCTTCAACCTCGGCCTTCACCATACTATCAGTATTGTGGGTGGCTGCAGTCCGGAGAGCTGAAATAACTTACAAAACGTTTCAGGGTCGTCTTGTCGAGAACGGCCTTCTGCTTTTCAATTGGAAAGCGCTGGCCCTGGGAAGGAATGAGCAAAACGATGACAAGACTAAACAAAGATCGAATGAACCCACCCATTCGGTCATCAAGAGACCCGGCAGTACCGCATTGACCCGAGCCTTGGAGCCCTGTGTTTGAGCAAGGCATTTCATGAGGTGGATGACGGCAGCCTTGGTCACGGCGTATGGCAAGCTGCTACCACTTGGGACGACGCCCTAACGGGAGAAAGTAATATTAGATATGATCCGATTGAAATACACTTGGGACTGAATAGACTCACTGCAGTGGAGGAGGTAATAATAAAAGCACCACCCTCGGCATTGGCATTGAAGGTGGGCAAAGCAGCCTTGAACAGCCAGAAACTGCTCTTGACATTGACGGTCCAGCACTACTCCGGTCATCAGTCTTTGCCAACCCAAAAGTCCTGGCGAACACAATATACCTTATCCCAGTCGTCATCATCCATTGCGTCGAGATCCGGGAAATTGGTCATTTTCGTCCAGCCCTTCGCGCAAATTGATTAGTTCGAGAAGGGGTTGTTTTCAGCGACCAAAACGTACAGCGTTTGAGATAACAATGTCCAAACCGCCGAGTTGCTCGATGGTCGACTTGACGGCGTTGAAGCAGTCCTCTTTAACTCCGGCGTCCTGTTTATTGCGGTCACCACGTTAGAGTCATTTGCATTCCACCCTGATCAGCGAAGACATACACCCTGAATGACAGCCGTCTTCACATTGTGTCTGGTTGCAAGATCGGAGGCGACTTTGTCCGCCGTCTCCTTGCTCGACATGTAATTGATGGCGACGTTGCTTCCCTCGCTGGCAAACTTCTCGGCGACGAGTGCACCCAGGCCTCTACTCGAATTAGTGGGCGGAGTTCAAAAGAAGAACAGGCAGACAGTCATACCGCGAGCCACCGGTGATCAGAACATTGCGACCTCGCAGTGAGTAGGGCATGGTGGGTAATTAGTAGAGCGATGTTTCTTTGCTTGACAATGGAAGAGGAAGGAGTTGTACAAATATTAAATGAGGAATGGGGAGAAGATGGGGATGGCGGGGCATCCGGCCTTGTATGGGGTACGCCGTTCAAACCGATCATCCACTGCGGCTGGATTCCGGGCTCGATTGCTAACAGTACATCTTGTCGGATGGGCCGAAACCCCACTCGCTAGGTGGAGAGTATGACTACCTCGGTACTGATTTGAAGGGAATGATAACGCCTTTTTTCATTTCTATCATGACTATCATTTCTATCATGAGATCCATTGATCGAAAGCACTCAATCCACGAGCGTACCCGCGTATCGAGTCCTCTTCATTCCCCACCACGCGCGCCGCCCGCCCAGTTTCGGCCACTGGACGAGGAACGTGTCGGCAAGCGGCAGCAGCAATTTCCCAGACATGCTCAGGGTGCTCACGCGAGCCCAGGACTCAATGAATACGGTTCGGAGCTTCGGCATTCCCGAATCGGCCTGGAGGAATGGAAGGAAAAAGTGTAGGAAGCGGAGGAGCTTCGCCGCGACGATCATGCAGACGGCCGTGGCGGGCCCATTGGTAAGAATGAGATCTGGGTACGGGGATGAGAATTCGGTTGGAAGATGCTGCTGCTCCGGATACTGGCCCCAAAGGACCGTCAGACAGGCCCAGAAGCAGTGCAGTGTGGAAAACGGAGCTGTTAGGTAGGACTGGTGGACCCGTCGTGCGCGGGGAACCGTGACAATGGTGTATGCGTCGTTCGGAGTCTTTCCCTCTGCCATGTGGTTCACTTCAAACTCCTTGGCCTTTTGCGCGCTGAAGTTGTCCCCGGAGCTGACCACATAGGTCCGATATGCGTATCGCGAGGGTTCGAGGGTCCACCGCCGGAGCATGGAGAACATCTCCGCCGTGTGGCCGCCGCTGCCCAGGACGACGAGCAGGTGGATCTGGGCATCCTTGGGGCGGCATTTACGGACGGGCGATCGGTGGGAGACTGTCAGGGAGAGTAGCAAAACCTAAGAGAGTCAATTGATGCTGCTGAGAGAAAAGTCGTAGAACTTACCACGACCGCGAGGATGCCAACAGCAGCCACAGGCAGAGCAAGCTGCAGGCAGAAGCTGAAGAAAGACATGAGGAAGGCAGCCATGGCAGGGACTGGTGATGTTATGGAAGAGGAAGAGGAGGCATGTTGAATAAGAAGAAAAAGTGTGAATCGTCAACAATCAAACCATCGATTGACTCGGCCATCCCACACGTGCCTGGAGTGGCCCGTGCCCTATATTTTGTGTCGCGCATCATCCATCCTCTCTCCCTCTCCCTCCCTCTCTCTCCCCCGTCATTCCCCCTTCTTTCCTCTACTATAGACAACTCGGATACTATGTCATGGCTTCTCTCTTTTCTAAACGTCTGACCTGCTTCTACTGCGGGCGGCGCTCTACTCGACCGACTAGTGGTCCCGTTCGCAAGTTCCGCTGCGAACACTGCGAAGCCGACAACCATCTAGACGAGGTACGTTCGTTAAATGGCCGGTCTGGCAACCACAAAGCCCCTACTAACCTGTTTCTCTCACTCGCAGAATGGAGAAATCACAGATCCCCCAGCCGCGGAGACCAACCCAGGGATCTACGGACCCGACGCTTCAAGCCCACCCTTCGAGACAACCACCTTCACTGAATCCGATCTATTCTGCTCCAAATGCACACGAAACCAGCATCTCTTCACTAGCCAACTAGCTTCCTATTTCCCCCCCGCGGACGACCCTCTCTACAAGGCCGCCGAGCGCGAGTATCCGCAGTTCCGCAGAAACTTGGAGGAACGATACCCTCAAGTGTGCGACAAATGCGAGCCTCGGGTGAGAGATCGTATCCGCCGGACTGGATATGAGGCGAAAGCGGATCACCTCAGACGTATGATGGATCGGAGCAGAGCGAGCAAAGCCTCTCGACGAGCCAGGGACCGGAATTGGAGGAGTTTGCTGGTCATTACAGGCGCCCTCGGTTACTGGGGTAGCGTTGCTACCCAGCTCGCGTGGGACTCAATGAGCGTTTTGGCTAGCGGTCAATTGTCGGATGGTGTTGACACCCCTTCATTGGCTTCTTGCGTCAGTCAGACGGTAGGGATACGACGCATCCCTAGCAACTGCGCTTTCGATCTGGAGCCCTTCGCTGGCCTCGGTCTCATTGCGGGTAGTCTTTCTCTTTGGTGGAACCCGAAGCTGCGCATGAAGGTCGAGGGGAGAGGCGGCAGGTTCGCTGGTCTTGGGGAGTACTACAAGGTCCAACTGATAGTCTTGGTGGTGAGGTGTGTGTTTTGGGCGGTGCTCAAGGATCCGTCTGCCAGTGGCCTGAAACCCACTTTGATTCCAGCTTTACATTTGTTCATGATCTTGTTCACATTTCTGGTGAGTGTTTCTCAAGTTCTTTCTTTCTCGGGCCAGTGCTAATTGAATAGTCTGTGGTGATATCCTGCGGTCTGGTCAAGTACGACACTCGTCCGTTGGTGGATTGGTCGGATAAATCGTGGGAATCTACTCCGATTAGAAGCACAGAGACATCGCCCATAGCGGCCCCTCGCAGCAGACAAGACAATTCGACTCCTACCGCAAATGGTGTGCGAAATAACCAGCGTTTTCCAATTGAGACACTGGCATCTCCTCGGCCTGCTCCTGAGAGGTCCCCGACAATTCCTCCCACTCCTCCACCGACGGACGATATGGATTGGACTCCCTCAGCCCCGCAAGATATTCGACCAACCGTGAGCGTCTACCAACGGAACCAGCCATCTGTTTTCGACGGACCTCTCCCGTTTTACGGAACTCTTCCGTCGGCCCCAAAGCCTCCGGCGTGGAAACTTCGAAATCAAACTCCCAAAAAGCCCATCGCACAAGTTGTTGAACCCAATCCATTTAACCGAGTCTCTACCCAGCAAGCCAACCAGCAGCAACAAAGGTCTGGTCGCTCTGAACCTGTATTTAGGCCTCCAACATTTTTCCCAGATCAGGACACCTCTACGGGATTGGAGACGTTGTTTGACAATGCATTCACAATTCAATCATCCGATGACCCACCTAGAGGCAACTGGCCGCAGCAGAATCAGCAACCCAGGTCCGCGTATCCTGACAGTGCTCAAAATTTACTTACCTTCCAATATCTTCGACTCGGTTTATTGGGGTTCTCTATTTTTGCGTGGATGTCGTCTCAGAACCGCCAGTTACCGATTCCTGGGAATTACATTGAGATCGGAGCTTTAGGCAGCGCAAGTCTTATCGCGGGGTTTGCGCTTCTGGAGGCTGTCAAAAGACCTCTAGCACACTGGAACGGCATGGAGATCTTGATATACATCACAGAACTCGGTGCGGCTGTGCACCTGGGGGCGCATTTGCCGGGCGTCTCTTTTGCCCGAGAATATTTCGATCGGTACGGCAAATTGCTTTTGGTCTTCATGGCTGTGCAGGAAGCCCTTGGTCTTGTGGCATTCTATCGGGCGGCATCAACTCGAGGACAGGAAGTCCAGCTTCCGGCAGAGTCCGGTTCGTCCCAACAGGAATCGCCGCAACAACAACCACATCGCAACGCTATTGCCTGGTCTCCAGCTGACTCAAGCCCTCCCGAACCGCAATCATTGAGCCCGCCACGCTCTGCTGCTCCCTCGTTCTCATTTTCGTCAACGGCAGGAGGATCCAGCTTCTCCAGTGCATTGCCTCCTGCGCCACAATACCGACTTTCTTCGTCCCAGACCTTCCACTCATTTCCGACCAACTACAACAAGAACCCTCACAGTTTCACCATGAGCTCACTGAAAGAGAGCGATCCTCCTTCGGACTACGATGTGGATTCAGATAGTGAGACCATCGCTACGACCGCCACAACGCTCACCGATGCCACCACTCGCAACATCCGATATGGACGCAACCCCAACCTCGACTTTGACTCTCCCTTCTCACCGAAGCGGAGTGAACTGGGTCCCGGTATTGGTGGATTGAGTCTCGAAGATCGACCTTCTACTCGTCGCATGACCCGCAGCCAGACGCAGCAAGGTCTCTCGGCGCGGCGGCCCCGTGCGGCCAGATAATTCAACATTGCGTTGCTGATTTCTTATTTGTTTCAAATCCCGGACCTTTCTCTATCTTCCTAATAGACTGGGCCGGTTGATCTCGTTTTCTTTTCTTGCCTCTTGCTTGGGTGTTTATTTGAGCGAGCATACAGATTCATAGCGCTTGTTGGGAGGTTCCTTTTACCTGACTGTTTACTATACAGTAGCGGTTTGTTTGTCAGTCTGAGGAGGGTTTGGGAATGGCTGTATATAGTTTTTTTTTTGCTTCTCTGTTTATCTTACGATTACGATGACATAACGATATTGGAAACAATGGGAACGCATTTACGGATATCCGAAACTGTTAAGTAGCAAGATGAAGACTCGATCATGCCACATTGATACCATCAACTAAGGTTTCTACTTGTCTTCAAGTGCAAGGTTCCGAGTCAGCTTAAGACTTAATACTAAACATATATTCGCCTCAGAAGAACGAAGGCCATTCAAAATCTGTAGCTCTTGAATCATTCATCCCTATTGGCTTCGGGAGTCGCCTGCTCAACATGCTCGCCCGTCGTAGCTTTGTCTTCATCACCATGTGTCGAGGCTCGCTCAGGGTCGGCCAGCTTTTGCTCCAACAGCTCTGTAACGCCGAAAAGATCGTCCATTTTCTCAAGAGACATGCCTGTGTGATTTTCCAGTTAGCAAAGACATGTCCTGTTCAAGGGTGAGGGAATCTCAAGATTGCTAAAAAGGACTTACCTTTCGTCTCAGGAATGAAGAACCAGACGAACACACCCATCGAAAAGCAGAAGCATGCGAAGATGATATACGTCCTGGTCCCCGTAGTCAGCAACTGCCACAGACCATAGGAAGCAAAACGAGAATCTTACCCGTATCCATTACTTCCAACAGTAGCCAGCATATTTGGCACAGCCCGCGCAACCACAAAGTTGAACAACCACTGCGTAGCCGCACCAAATGCAACATTCAAAGACCGCAGCCTTGCAGTCGGAATCTCAGAAACATAGATCCAGCAGACAGGACCCCAGCCAAACTGAAAGAAAGCCGCAAACAGGAAAATACACACTAGGGCAACGTAGCCCGCAGGAATGACGGGTGCGCCCTTGACAGGCGGCGCGATGTGGACGTAGAGCCCGATGTAAAGCATTGCGAGGCCCTGTGCGACGGAGGTCCATAGAAGCGAGCGGCGACGGCCAAGTGAATCGGCGACGAAGATCAGGAACACGCCG